>NW_028318988.1:2255000-2561875 GCF_062004578.1 Staurois parvus
CACTATATCTGGTCTCCCAGGACCCCGCATTCACTATATCTGATCTCCCAGGACCCTGCATTCACTATATCTGGTCTCCCAGGACCCTGCATTCACTATATCTGGTCTCCCAGGATCCTGCATTCACTATATCTGGTCTCCCAGGATCCTGCATTCACTATATCTGGTCTCCCCGGACCCTGCATTCACTATATCTGGTCTCCCAGGACCCTGCATTCACTATATCTGGTCTCCCAGGACCCTGCACTCACTATATCTGGTCTCCCCACAGTACACACAACATGGAAATACAATTATTGTAGTAAATATAAACTACTAAATACCTTTTCTCATCAGCAGTTAGCGCAGTCTTGTGACTTCAGCGAAGCACTGGTTAAAGCTTGTAAGAGGAGTTTTCTTTCTGCTCTAGTAGGATGAAAAGCCCCTGACCTCTGTCTGGACAGAGCTGATTGGCCCTGTGCTGATCCCATGCACTCTCCCAAGAAAAGAAAACCCTCTCTAGCAATACACACCAAACCGAGCATGTGTTTGTGACTACGGGTTCAGTCTGTCTCATGAGGTGGACATTTGAACAAGAGGAGGAGCAGAGAAAACAGGATAAAACAGCCTTTTTACACAATGTAGAGGATTGACCCCTTAGGTTCCACAGTGAGTATAACAAGCATGCTTTACTGCATATACAGACTGATTGTACTGTGGTGGGTTTAGTAACACTGTAAGAGGCAGATCTGCCATAGACAGTTATAGAGCAATGGAGTCCTTCCTTCCCTACTCTATTCCTTCCTTCCTTGTAGTTTTTACTCTTTACATTGCCATCTCTCTATACAAAGGGCTCTTTCCTTCCTTTCTTCTTTACTTCCTAGCTTTCTTTCTTATATTGGAACCATGCTTAGTGGTTTTTACTCTACATTGATGCTGCATTGCCATCTCTCTACATCTCTCGCTCCTTCCTTCCTTCCTTCCCCCCTTCCCCCCGCTTCCTTTATTCCTTCCTCCATCCATTTCCTTCCTTCCTCCATCCATTCCCTCCCTTTTCTTCCTTCCTCCATCCCCTCCCTTCATTACTTCCTTCCTTCCTTCCTTTCCTTTCCTTTTCCTTCCTTCCTTCCTTCCTTCTCCCCGCTTCCTTTATTCCTTTCTCCATCCATTTCCTTCCTTCCTCCATCCATTTCCTCCCTCCCTTTTCTTCCTTCCTCCATCCCCTCCCTTCCTTCCTTACTTTCTTCCTTCCTTCCTTCCCCCCTTCCCCCCGCTTCCTTTATTCCTTCCTCCATCCATTTCCTTCCTTCCTCCATCCATTTCCTCCCTCCCTTTTCTTCCTTCCTCCATCCCCTCCCTTCCTTCCTTCCTTTCTTCCTTCCTTCCTTCCTTCCTTCCTTCCCCCCTTCCCCCCGCTTCCTTTATTCCTTCCTCCATCCATTTCCTTCCTTCCTCCATCCATTCCCTCCCTCCCTCCCTTTTCTTCCTTCCTCTATCCCTTCCCTTCATTCTTTCCTTTCCTTTCCTTTCCCTTCCTTCCTTCCTTCCTTCCTTCCTTCCTTCCTTCCTTCCTTCCTTCCTTCCTCCCTCCCTCCCTCCCTTCCTCCCTCCCTTCCTTCCTTCCTTCCTTCCTTCCTTCCTTCCTTCCTTCCTTCCTTCCTTCCTTCCACAATTGGATACAGCATTAACCTAACAGGGCAGGACTACAGGCTTTTGCTATAGAAACCATAGAAAACACCAGCATGTTTCTTAGCAGTTGCATATTCCAGGGCGTTCAAAAAAATAAGAATGCTTCCAGTCACCTAGATCTAGGTAGTGAGCCATACGGTTGCAGAAGGTGATCGGAGGATAAAAATTAAAGTGGCTGGCTTTGCCTACTGAGTCAGATTTCGTGGAACACTTTCCCATCTGACGTTCTCCATTACATAAAGAATTAACAAATAATAAATATGAGCTCCTAGACTTTGGGTGTGGACTGAATCATGGATTTTGTTGGTGTGGTTTAAGGTAATATTTGCTCATCATGTGAATCTTCTTAAGAGAAGATGCCAAAATGTTGTTAATAATACAGAAGTATGGGAACAGCTGAGCACACACGCATGGCCTCATTACACAATGCGTCAGTATTCTCTGCAGAATACATTCCCGACAGCAAGGAACTCAAAGTGGGGCATTCGTGACATAGGCGTAGGGAGCCTGGTATGGCCACTTTTTGCTCTTGGCTTGTTCTTGTTTTCTGTGTGGGAAAATCTTGGATCTTTATCCTGGTGGCATGGTATTGTACAACCCCACAAAAAAACATCCCAATACCAACTAAACAATAACAAACCAATCAATTACAATATACATAAAAATAGTAAAACCAAAGTGTGGTCAAAATGAGGCCAAAATATTTGGGGTTTAAAACAGACTATGTTCATAAGACAAGTTTGGACTTTACTAAAGCTAACCTTTTACCTCTAGACCAGCGGTCAATAAATGGCGGCCGCGATCCACGAATGGCCCCAGCAGCGCTGCCGCCTGGACCTCTAGCCCCCAATGACAAATCCACCGCTCAGCAGGACGGTCATCATGACAACATGACATCACGTGTGCGCCTGGCCCCTTTCAGCTCGCTGTCTCTCCCGCTCCCTGCCTGTACACAAGCGTCCGGCAAGGATCCCGGCACAGCTCCTGTCTGTCTTAAAGGTAGGGTGTAGTTTTACATGGACACTCTGATGGGCACAATGAATGGTAAGGGGTACTCTGATGAGCACATACTGTGGAAAGGGGCACTTTGATGGGCACATGATGTAAAGGGGCACTCTGATGGGGATTATGATGTAAAGGGGCACTCTGATGGGCACATGTGATGTAAAGTGGCACTTTGATGGGCACATGTGATGTAAAGGGGCACTCTGATAGTGAATATGATGTAAAGGGGCACTTTGATGGGGAATATGATGGAAAGGGGCACTTTGATGGGGAAATATGATAGAATGAGGTATTTTGAGGATAAGAGGGCACTCTGACGGGAATACCTGATGTAAGGTGGCAATGTGATGGGGATACCTGATGTAAAGGGGAACAACACAGAATGTGTCCATCAGAGTGCCCCTTATTTTATGTTAAGGTGCACTCTGATGGGCACAACATAAAATGTATCCATCAGAGTGCCCCTTAATATAAATGTGCTTATCAGAGTGCCCCTTAATATAAATGTGCCCATCAGACTGCCCCTTAATATACATGTGCTCATCAGACTGCCCCTTAATATACATGTGCTCATCAGACTGCCCCTTAATATAAAATGTACCCATCAGAGTGCCCCTAATATAAATGTGCCCATCAGAGTGCCCCTTAATATAAATGTGCCCATCAGAGTGCCCCTAATAAAAATATGCCCATCAGACTTCCCCTTAATATAAATGTGCCCATCAGAGTGCCCCTTAATATAAATGTGCCCATCAGATTGCCCCTAATATAAATGTGCTCATCAGAGTGCCCCTTAATATAAATGTGCCTATCAGAGTGCCCCTTAATATAAATGTGCCCATAAGAGTGCCCCTTAATATAAATGTTCCTATCAGAGTGCCCCTTAATATAAATGTGCTCATCAGACTGCCCCTTAATATAAATGTGCCCATCAGAGTGCCCCTTAATATAAATGTACCCATCAGAGTGCCCCTTAATATAAATGTGCTCATCAGACTGCCCCTTAATATAAATGTGCCCATAAGAGTGCCCCTTAATATAAATGTTCCTATCAGAGTGCCCCTTAATATAAATGTGCTCATCAGAGTGCCCCTTAATATAAATGTGCCCATAAGAGTGCCCCTTAATATAAATGTTCCTATCAGAGTGCCCCATAATATAAATGTGCCCATCAGACTGCCCCTTAATATAAATGTGCTCATCAGAGTGCCCCTTAATATAAATGTGCCCATCAGACTGCCCCTTAATATAAATGTTCCTATCAGAGCACCCCTTAATATAAATGTGCCCATCAGAGTGCCCCTTAATATAAATGTGCCCATCAGAGTGCCCCTTAATATAAATGTGCTCATCAGAGTGCCCCTTACCATATTTTATGTTAAGGGGCACTCTGATGGGCACATACTGTGGAAAGGGGCATTCTGATGAGCACATTTATATTAAGGGGCACTCTAATGAGCACATTCTATGTTAAGCGGGCACAAATGGGCACATACTGTGGAAAGGGGCACTCTGATGGGCACATGTGATGGAAAGGGGCACTCTGATGGGCACATGTGATGTAAAGGAACACTCTGATGGGGAAATATGATAGAAAGAGGTATTTTGAGGGTAAGGGGGCACTCTAACAGGAATACCTGATGTAAGGTGGCAATGTGAGGGGGATACCTGATGTAAAGGGGCACTCTATTAAAATGGGCACACCCTATTCGTACCTCGGCCAGAAGAATATTTTAGTGACCAGACCTCCTTGAATTTTAATTCAATACCCCTGCTCTAGACAAACAGACCAATACCAATGTTAAACCAAACCACCTGCTCAGTTTTCAGGACTCTAGCACCAAGTCGCCAGCCATCAGATTACCACCAGAAATACTGTCCACCCAGGGGCGGACTTACCATTTGGAAACTTGGCACTGCCCGAGGGCCCGGGTTCAGTAGGGAGATACCCCTGATACCTTTTTCATAGGCTTTTTTGAGTTTGGGCAAGGACACAGGGGCCCCATGATCCCCTGTTGCCCGGGGGCCCCATGAGTTGTCACCCCATAAAAGTTTACCTTTATTACACTAGTTTAATTAAAGGCTTAACCCCTAATGGTAATAAAGACAAGATGGGGGAGCAGTTGTGTGAAGTGACCATGGCATGGGGACACTTTCTCAGCTCAATGTCACTAGCAGGGGTGTGTATGCAGTAGTGTACAGAGTAGCAACCTTTTAGGCATGAAACAAATTGAGAGAAGTTGAACTTGTGCTGCTCAGACTCTGGGGTGAGTAAATGTCTCTGCTGTGTGTCAAGGGGTTTCTTGCACCATGCATGAGGGAAGGGATATCCAAACCCTCTTGGGATGATTATTTCACAGCACTGTGCACCACACCGGAACCACTCTCATTCCAGGCTTTCTGAGGATATCAGACAACCCAGCATTTTTTAAAACTATGACTTCGTCTCCACCAGGACCAGAAAACATCCCCACTCTTGACACGTGCGATCTGCCAAACCTTAATTTTATTTATCTCCAACTCAAGTGCTAAGTTTGACCAGTCTAATGCTAACACCCAACCAAGTCCTCCCCAGCCTACCAGCTGGCACCCGGATATTCGCGCCTGCACAGTTCGTTCTGCGCTACTCCAATATGGCCGCAACTTACTACCCATGTGCGAAAATATCTACAAATACGAACGGCGGACGACACGGTGTGATTGGTGACCCCCCTCTGAGGACGTGCTTGAGCACGATACGCGTCAGGAGGAGCCACACCACGCTGTGACGTCAAGCCATTTTACTACACCAGACGTGTCCTTGTCATCCCCTGGGGGAGTACTTTAGTTCATAGACACGTTCCTGGGACGGATTACTACTACATAGTGGAACCAGAGGGATACCACCTACCAGGAGCACATAGGGGGACCCCTAGTGGAAGAGGACTACCAGCTTCATACCAAATAGGAGGAGGACCATCCACTATCAGATGACATCTGGATTTTTTATACAGAAAAGCGCATTTAATATGCGCGTCCGGTGAGTGCGCATTGCTTTATCACTACCACATAGATACCGGACTCTCATGTCACCTGAGCACTTTATTTTCATACTAATTTCCTGGACTATTTCTTTGTTGTTTTTTGAGCATTTGTATGGGATCAACCTCCATTCCAATACATATATTTGTTTTTTAATATCGAGCGCTGCATTTCATATATACATTGTTGTTTTTAGGGTGATATTGGTACCTTTTTTGTGCATAGCAGCTTGTTACTTATATACTTAGGCGCTTGTACTACTTTCCGCATACAAACCATAAAAAAGGTACTGCTACCAGAATCCCAACTGTAAGACTCTTGGAGCACCTTCTACAATGGGGATGAACACCATTACTGGTATGCCTCCCATATTTTCTATGGAGAAAGTAGGGCATGGCTTAGAGGAGTTTAAAAAAACAAACAGGGTAGACTTAATCCAGGGTCCAGTATTCGGGGGGTGTAGGCAACTCACCTTCTCTGTTGTTTGCTCAGTTAATTAATGTTCTTGTTTCTTCAGAATTAAGTTCTTGGCACCAGTGGATGTTTGTTCATATTGACACAAGTGTGATGTTGCTCACAGCTCAAATATTGTATGAGTGTCCCGTTACAGTGAGAAATGATTATGTTTGAAGCCATTGAGGACATCTGTTAGGTAAGGCTGGCCAGAAATTACAAGCAATGATTTCATATTCATCATTAATTGCAAATTTACTAACTAGAGGGTGATAAGGAACATGGTCAGAGGTAGAGAAGGAGAGAAAAGGACTAAGTTACTACTACTACAATCTAAGTCATTGTCCAACAGTTCCTGCCAGTCACACAACCCGTTCATGGACAGAATATCTGCTCAAGTTCAAGTCTAAAAGGAACACTGACTTTATCCCTCTCACCCTTACTTTGTCTTCATTTTCTATGGTGGCTCATTCCACTATCTAAGTATTGGCCTGTCATGTTGAATTACTATTGCCTATCCAGCTGTTTCTGAAATTCTTCACTGGCCTACAAGTGATCCAACAATCTTGGTTATGAAGTGGTGCCTGCTGACAACTGACAAGTTAAAATTGCTGGGTATGTTGGCCAAAGCAATTTTGTCATGGGGGGGGGGGGGGTGACCCACTCACCCATCCGTGTACTGGCCATAGATTTGCTATGAAATAGTTCTATAATTGCAGTAAATCTAATGTGATGCTTCTGTGTGCTTGGATATGTAGGACAAACGACAATTAAATACGGTGTACCCTTCCCTTATTCACAAACTTCCCCAAAATGCATATAAACACTTTATGATTAAGTCTAATTGACGAAACATGTCAAAGGGAAGTGACGTCAGACACACAGCTGAACCGGAAGTGATCGAGCAGCCATTTTGGATCTTGGAAAGCTCTATTTGAGACACAGGAGAGGATCTGCTGAGGATTTCCGGAGGTCTGGCTGGGCTGATTTCTTGTTTGATGGCAATTTTAAAGATGAAGATATATGTAAGCAACAAGTACTGTACATCAAGCTAAAAGAGGTGTGCATTTTCTGGTTAGGTTGTCACATCAAGATTGCAATTTAATTTACAGATTGGACACCGGCCTAGACAAGCCTTTCTTTAAATTTTTACCCTAGTGCAGTGGTGTCAAATTTAATTTCATTGCAGGTCACACCAGCATTATGGTTGCTCTCAAAAGGCAGATTTTATCTGTAAGACTGTATATAAACGTATCTACTCTTTATCATAATAAATAAATGCCTCTGCATTCGATTATTAATGGTTTTAGTAATAATTTAAGACGTAAGCTGTGAAAGGCAGGTGCAGACCAGCATGGAGACCAATCACACTCGTGTAGCAGATGATGCAAGTCTCAAAAAGGAGAGCCACACACCTCTGGTATCAGCCACAAGAAACTTTATTGGAGACTGCTCAGACAGAACGTGGTTCTGCCATGGTGATCTGTCTAAGCAGTCTCCAATAAAGTTTCTGGTGGGTGATTCCAGCGGTGTGCAACCTTCCTTTTCAACTGGCATAAAATTGTATTATTCTCATAATAATTATAAGCATGTAGACTGGTGCCTACTAAGGGTATGTTATTGCAAGCTAGCAAGATTAAACTGCCCAGGTTATGGAAGAGTTAAGGTATGGGTTGACGGTTTTCTGTGATTTTTGAGTCTTCCTTTCTATAAATAGGGGGAAGGCCAGGCTCAAGGGACTGCTGGACGGGACCGCATGGGAAGCAGGAAGGTCCGAACCACAATGAAGGATGTAGCCTGAAGCAACCTTCGACCATCACCCTTAGGGAATTCACCAGGTATGGACTTTGCCAATTATGGACTCTCATCTGTACAGGTATGCCTGGGCAGCCACAAAATAGTTAGTCAGAAGGACTGTGTTGCATGTTATACTGTCCTGTTTCCAAATGTTTCAAGCCTGTTTGTTCATTGTTTCAAGCCTGGTAAGAAGTCATTGAAAGGGGCGCATGGTGGTATATGGAGTATCAAAAGAACAGGGCCTGTATAGCACACAGGGTATGAAAGCAAGGCCACTACGAAGGGTTAACTAGCAGGAGAGTTAGAGGAAGAGAATAGTTGCCACGGATAACCAAGAACTGGTAGGAAGGGAAGAGTAGCCGGTCAATAAAGCGTGGTACCTGGCGTAGGCAACAGGTCCTCTAGTAGCAAGGATGACAGTGCTCTGGCTTCCTCTCTAGTAGTTGGTTCTATCAGAAGTGTCTGGAACTGAACCCGTGGTACAGAGACCCCAGGTGCCTAACCACATGGTATGGGGAGCAGAATGAGTTAACTATGTACACACATGAGATCTGGGCTAGTGCATGGCGCGACCCCATGGACTGGTGGAGAGAGCATAGGCTCAGCAGTGTCCCTCCTAAATGCAATGTTTCACAAGCAAGGTGTGTAGTAACAGGGACATAGTCCCTTTACAGAGGGACTATGTACATTTAACTACTGCACATGATGTACGGCTCATCTCATCAGCTGGGATACCATAATGTTGACTTCACGTGAAAGAAAGGTAACCTTTTATGTAATGCAAGTAGGCTCCACGCACAAGCAGATGTCTAGAGCACCTCACCCCCCTTTACATCGGATGTGTCAAGAGCCCTCCCCACCACCATCAGAAGTCAAAAGTCCCCCACCCTCCCTTACATCACAATGCACAGTGCTGCCGTCAGGAAGAAGCTGGGAAGCAGAAAGCGGAGGGTCTGCAGGAGGACCAGAGGAAGGCTGGAGTCAGCTGCTGGAGTCTGCTGAATGTTGAGACCAGGGGAAACGGAGAAGAAGGGGTGCTGTGGCTGTACAGAGAGGCACAGGATCTGTAGGAGGAGTTCTGTCCTTATCTCTGGTTCATACTGCTAAGACGGGGGAATATGGGGGGCAGAGAGGAGAGAAGTGCAGGATCTGATGGAGGAGTTCTGTCCTCCTCTATGTGGCCAACTGCTGAGACAAGGTGGGGGCGGAGACAGGAGGAGGGGGGTGCTGCTGCATGAGAGATGCAAGGGCCACATGAAATGGCCTGGTGGGCTGGATTCGGCCCATGGGGCTTATCACATGTACCCTAGAGGAACCCCTTTAGTAATTTGCAGGTCTTAGGGAACCCCGGCTAAGATTGGGATAATGCCCCTTACATTGGTGGTCAATGGAAATAATGGCCTCCTTACAGTGGTTGTCAGAACTTCACCCTTACAATCAGCTGAAAAGATGTTTGATGTCATGCCATTGGCTCTGCCAAGTGGCTTTTGACCTGAAATTATTCAGGCGTCATCATATGGGAGTTCATTCATCTACAGCCTATGGAGCTCCTGACAAACTCTGGAGGAACCTTAGAGTTCCATGGAACCCTAGTTGAGAATGACTTCCCTAGGGACAAGAATGCAATTTTGTCTGTTTTCCATTAATCATGTTTACTATTTCCCAGATTCTCATCTTATTTGCACACAATACTTACAGTATATATGATGAATGTGCACTTGATGTCTAGGGATTTGTGTAGATTTTATATTTTAAATGTATATATTTTTTGGAACAATACATGCTTTTGTTCTCTTTTTAGTGGCTTCCTCTGACTACCCCTGGTGTTCACTGCCGCCTCCTGAACTGGACTCCCATGCTGAAGATCACCTCCGCGTTATGCTCTCCATCACTTGGTGCACCTAATGTCCCATGTACCTGCACCGTTCCACTACTTTGGGGTTGTCAACCTTGGAGCACATGCTGCCTCACCCTGTGGTTGGTGGTGGCCAAGATTTCTGTCGTACCAGAGGTGACACAGCATTACATGACTTCCAGTTGTCAGAAGATCCGTTCCGTTGGGGGTTAGCACTTTATTAAGCCCTGTGGGTCATGACATACCCCAGGTCCTACTTGAAAAAGGGGTGATTAATATTTGAATATATTTACATATTATATACACTCACCGGCCACTTTATTAGGTACACCTTGCTACTACCGGGTTGGACCCCCTTTTGCCTTCAGAACTGCCTTCATTCTTCGTGTCATAGATGCCACAAGGTGTTAGAAACATTCCTCAGATTTTGGTGTGCCAAGAAAATATCTCTGAACCATTATATCACCACCAGCCTGAACTGTTGATACAAGGCAGGTTGGATCCATGTTTTCATGTTGTTTACGCCAAATTCTGACCCTACCATTTGTATGTCACAGCTGAAACCGAAATTCATCAGACCAGGAAACGTTTTTCCAGTCTCCTATTGCCCCTTACATTGGTAGTCAATGGAAATAATGGCCTCCTTACAGTGGTTGTCAGAACTTCACCCTTACAATCAGCTGAAAAGAAGTTTGATGTCATGCCATTGGCTCTGCTAAGTGGCTTTTGACCTGAAATTATTCAGGCGTCATCATTTGGGAGTTCATTCATCTACAGCCTATGGAGCCTTCAGAACTGCCTTCATTTTTCGTGGCATAGATGTCACAAGGTGTTAGAAACATTCCTCAGATTTTGGTGTGCCAAGAAAATATCCCTGAACCATTATACCACCACCAGCCTGAACCGTCGATACAAGGCAGGTTGGATCTATGCTTTCATGTTGTTTACGCCAAATTCTGACCCTACCATCTGTATGTCACAGCTGAAACCGAGATTCATCAGACCAGGAAACGTTTTTCCAGTCTTCTATTATCCAATGTTGGTGATCCTGTGTGCATTGTAGCCTTCGTTTCCTGTTCTCAGCTGACAGGAATGGCACCCGGTGTAGTCTTATGCTGCTGTATCCCATCTGCTTCAAGGTTGGACGTGTTGTGTGTTCAGAGATGATATTATGCATACCTTGGTTGTAACAAGTTATTTTTCGAGTTACTGTTGCCTTTCTATCATCTCTAACCTCTGACACCAACAAGGCATTTTCATCCACACAACTGCCGCTCACTGGATACTTTCTCTTTATTGGACCATTCTCTGTAAACCCTAGAGATAGTTGTGTGTGAAAATCCCAGCAGATCAGCAATTTTTGAAATACTCAATCCAGCCGTCTGGCACCAACAAACATGCCATGTTCAAAGTCACCTAACTCCCCTTTCTTCCTCATTCCGATGCTCATTTTGAACTTCAGCAAGTCGTCTTCACCACATCTAGATGCCTAAATACATTGAGTTGCTGCCATGTGATTGGCTGATTATTTGTGTTACCAAGCAATTGAACAGGTGGACCTAATAAAGTGTGTATATAAGAAACAAAGAGAGGGCGCACCGGCCTAGTGCATTACCTATAAACTGAGATTTATTATAAATAGTAAAATACTCACAAGAGAAATATAATCAAATGGAAAGCATGTCACAAGGGATGCAATGTGGCCCTAAACCCCTGGAAGTGGTCTGGTGGGGGACTGGGGACCTCTAGATAGCTGGTGTCTGACGCGTTTAGAACTACATTGCACCCCTTGTGACATGCTTTCAGTTTGATTGTATTTCTCTTGTGAGTATTTTACTATTTATAATAAATCTCATTTTTAAAGGTAATGCACTAGGCCCGTGCGCCCTCTTTTTGTTTCTTATATACAGTTCTCTTTGGATTTCCCTGGTCCATTGAGCTCAGCAAGGCTTGCATTCCTTTCATACTCATGTGGGGATTTTGACTTTGTGGAATCCACTGTCCAGCGCAGGAGTACATGCATTCGGTTGCTTTATTCTTCTTTCCGTACCTAAGAAAGTGACCCGTGAGTGTATATACCGTATATTTTAAACACAAATCACCAGCGCCAAAATTCGTGAAAATTATATACCAAATAAATAAATGCTTCTGCTCATTAGTGTAAACACCAAAAAATACATAAAACATCAAAACAGTGCAAATATGGAAAAATAAATAAATACACACTGCAACATAAAATGACTGGAGACCTCTAGATAGAAAATGGAAGGTCTGCAGGAGGACCAGAGGAAGTCTGGAGTCAGCTGCTGGAGTCTGCTGAATGTTGAGACCAGGGGAAACAGAGATGAGGGGTGCTGTGTATGTACGGAGAGGCACAGGATCTGTAGGAGGAGGTCTGTCCTTCTCTCTGGTTCATACTGCTAAGACGGGGGAATATGGGGGGCAGAGAGGAGAGACGTGCAGGATCTGACAAAGGTGTTCTGTCCTCCTCTATGCTGTCGACTGCTGAGACAAGGTGGGGGCGGAGACAGGGGGTGCTGCAGCTGCATGAGAGGTGCAAGGGCCACATGAAATAAAAATCGATAGTGACAAAAAAATATATAAAATTAATTTTATATATTTTTTGGCACTATCGATTTGGAGTGGGACTTATTTTTATTATTATTTTTCATTTTTTTGTTGCAGTGTGTATTTATTTAGACATATTTGCGCTGTTTTGATGTTTTATATATACTGTATATATTGCTGGCTGTTGTATATATTTTTATATCGACTGCTGTCTTTATTGATGTGTTTTATTGCAAGATCTATCTATTGCCAAACATATTTTTCTTGGTCTATCTTGTAGGCGTGTTCATTCATTATGAAGTTCTTGGCACCCGTGGATGTTTGTTCGTCATGACACAAGTGTGATGTTACTCAAAGCTCAAATATTGTATAAGTCTCCCCTTCCAGTGAAGAATGTTCACGTTCCAAGCTACTTAGAACATGTGTTAGCAGACAAAGCCACCAGGAAAAGCTGGCCAGTGATTAAACACAATCACGCCAGTTTTCAGCATTGTTTGGATCAATGGGGATGATTTACTAAAGGCAAATAGACTGTGCACTTTGGGAAATAGACGTATGAGTGCTGCCAGCATTGCTGCAGAGGTTGAAGGGGTGGGGGGGTCAGCCTGTCAGTGCTCAGACCATACCCCGCACACTGCACCAAATTAGTCTGCATGGCTGTCATCCCAGAAGGAAGACTCTTCTAAAGATGATGTACAAGAAAGCCTGCAAACAGTTTGCTGAATACAAGCAGACTAAGGACATGGATTACTGGAACCATGACCTGTGGTCTGATGACACCAAGATCAACTGATTTGGTTCAGATGGTGTCAGGCGTGTGTGGAGGCAACCAGGTGAGGAGTACAAAGACAAGTGTGTCTTGCCTACAGTCAAGCATGGTGGTGGGAGTGTCATGGTCTGGGGCTGCATGAGTGCTGCCGGCACTGGGGAGCTACAGTTCATTGAGGGAACCATGAATGCCAAAATGTACTGTGACATACTGAAGCAGAGCATGATCCCCTCCCTTCGGTGACTGGGCCATAGGGCAGTATTCCAACATGATAACGACCCCAAACACACCTCCAAGACCACCACTGCCTTGCTAAAGAAGCTGAGGGTAAAGGTGATGGACTGGCCAAGCATGTCGCCAGACCTAAACCCTATTGAGCATCTGTGGGGTATCATCAAACGGAAGGTGGAGGAGCGCAAGGTCTCCAACATCCACCAGCTCCGTGATGTCGTCATGGAGGAGTGGAAGAGGACTCCAGTGGCAACCTATGAAGCTCTGGTGAACTCTATGCCCAAGAGGGTTAAGGCAGTGCTGGAAAATAATGGCGGCCACACAAAATATTGACACTTTGGGCCCAATTTGGACCTTGTCACTTAGGGGTGGACTCACTTTTGTTGCCAGCGGTTTAGACATTAATGGCTGTGTGTGGAGTTATGTTGAGAGGACAGCAAATTTCCATGTTATACAAGCTGGACACTGACTACGTCACATTGTAGCAAAGTGTCATTTCTTCAGTGTTGTCACATGAAAAGATGGAATAAAATATTTACAAAAATGTTAGGGGCAGACAATACTGTATATTTAAAAAGAAAACAGAGTTGAATGTCACTTTAAGGCTTGCAGAAGTTGTGGTTGGCCCTGACCCTGGATTTCCTGTAACATTTCCGAAGAACTGACTTCAGACGTACAGGAGGAGACTTCAGAATGGCTGTCGCTAGTCACAGATCCCCATCTGTGCAGTAATGAGAATGTGTTTAGCTGTCTTGGGCTAAGTTCACACTAGCTTTGTTAGCAGGTGTTTTGCAGGCGTTTGAGGGACGTTTTAACGCTCCTCAAATGCCTATAAAAATTCTGCACATGGCAGCACACAGTTCTGTTCACACTGAAGCGTTAGCCTCACGGCAAAATTACGCCTCATGTTAAGTTAGGAGAAGTTGAAGCCTCCCATTCATGTCTATGGTGATGCTCCTCAAATGCTTGGCAGGCGTTTGCACGGAGTTTACGGGGTGTTAATACTATTAAACTTCATTAGAGGCGTTTGTGGTGCAGTTTTAACACTTGCAAAACGCCTATCAAACGCCTCAAAAACTGAGCAGCTGAAAACTGACATCTGTTTGTAGTTCAGCAAAAAAAAAACCTCCAACATTTTAAAGGCTAACTCCATCATTTGCACCATGTTACATGTTACTCTTGCATTTAGGCAGACCTCCCAGCTGTCCCTGATTTCGAGGGACTGTCCCTTATTGGGAACAAAGTCCTTCCTTCCCTCTTTCCTCCTCTTTTGTCCCTCATTTCGGTCTGATCTATATAGCTGTATATAAAATGCACTGTTTATCTTTCAAGAAAGTGTTGCCCATTGCTAAACCTTTCATCCAATTTCTAAATTATTGCATTTTATAATCTTCAAAAGCCAATATAAAGGAATAGTAGTGTAAGAAAAAGCACTTGTGGGTTTAACTAATCTTTTTTTTTTATAATTCTCCTGTAGCCTCCCTAGCAGTCTGATTATGTCCATATTTCTGTGCTCAAAACGGTACATTTTTTTGCATGGAAATACATTGTTTTATTATTGCAGGCCTGTAATTTGTAGGAATAACTCACTGAAATCTGTCTGCACAAGAGTCTAGTAAACATCCCGGGTATGATAAAATTTGAACCACTAAATCATAAATTAATATATAATAAATAATCATAAAAAATAATAATATAATAATAAATTTAATTCAATAATATAATCAAACCAAAAACACTGAAATGTGAAATATAGCGCCAAGTTCGCACATCACTGAGCTCAGTCGCAAAATCGTTTTTAGTGTCTGATGACGAATTCCCCCACAAATCATTATCACTCAATTCTGCAAGTGGTTCTGATTTACTATCGCTGTTCTCTAGCCGGTCTAAAACCGATTTTGACCTAAAGAGACGCTTTTTGGACGCCATGGATGTTTCTCAGTTTCCAGGCAGAAAGAACGGTAAAAATGCAGGCAGGGCGCCGGACAAAGCACTCGGGACAAAATGTATGTGAAATGGTTTGATACAGGAATGTTATACTATGTGATTTTAGTGAATTTAGTGAACGCCACTTTTACAACTATCAAATTTCCCGCCGTTCTGTCCCCATACGTCCCCGTATGTCCCGACGTCGCAGGGAACGGAACCCGGAAGACAGATGCCAGCATTGGCCTGAGGACATTGCCGGGGACACTACAGGGGGGACATCGCGGGAAGGCAGGACAAGGTAAGTGAAGAAGAGATCCCGGATCAGCGCTGCAGTGTATTCCAGAGTGTAGCTCGGGGTTACCGCTTGTGGTGCTGAAACTTTACCCCAAGCCACACTCGGGAATACCGCCAGGGGGGTTAAGTTGGCATAGCAGGGGGGTTTGTCCTATGACTACATACATTCGCTAATAGGTTTCCCTTGTTCCATCTCAAAAAGTTGGGAGGTGTGATATAGGGTGCAAATGGAATCTCCCCCCCCACATCCTAGAACCTCCGAAGACCGACATGTAGTTCTCAATGGAGTACAAGTGTTCTGATAACTGCATTCCCTCCAACTGAAAGCCCATACAGAGGTAGGGACAAGGAGCTGGAGGATTCTATAGGATTCTGGCAATGCACCCGTCATCATTTTCTCCGGGAAAAATATGTGCATTTGTTATTTTTTTTTTTAAAGGTGGGCTTTAAATACACTATATTGCCAAAAGTATTGGTCGCTTTGCCTTCCACGCACATGAACTTTAATGGCATCCCAGTCTTAGTCCGTAGGGTTCAATATTGAGTTGGCCCCGCCCTTTGCAGCTATAACAGCTTCAAATCTTCTGGGAAGGCCGTCCACAAGGTTTAGGAGGGTGTCTATGGGAAGGTTGGACCATTCTTCCAGAAGTGCATTTGTGAGGTCAGGCACTGATGTTGGGGGAGGAGGCCTGGCTCGCAGTCTTCACTTTAATTCATCCCAAGTGTGTTCTATGGGGTTGAGGTCAGGACTCTGTGCAGGACAGTCAAGTTCCTCCACCCCAAACTGGCTCCTCCATGTCTTTATAGACCTTGCTTTGTGCATTTGTTCGCAGTCATGTTGGAACAAGAAGGGGCCATCCCCAAACTCTTCCCACAAAGTTGGGAGCATGAAATTGTCCAAAATGGCTTGGTATGCTGACACCTTAAGAGTTCCCTTCACTGGAACTAGGGGGCCAAGCCCAACCCCTGAAAAACAACCCCACACCATAATCCCCCCTCCACTAAACTTTACACTTGGCACAATGCAGTCAGGCAAGTACCGTTCTCCTGGCAACCGCCAAACCTACACACATCCATTGGATTGCCAGACTGAGAAGTGAGATTGGTCACTCCAGAGAACACATCTCCACTGCTCTAGAGTCCAGTGGCGGCGTGCTTTACACCACGGCATCCGACGCTTTGCATTGCACTTTGTGATGTAAGGCTTGGATGCAGCTGCTCGGCCATGGAAACCCATTCCATGAAGCTCTCTACACACTGTTGTTGTGCTAATCTGAAGGCCACATCAAGTTTGGAGGTCTTTATCTATTGACTCTGCAGACAGTTGGTGACTTCTGCGCACTGTGCACTTCAGCATGCGCTGACCCCGCTCTGTCATGTGACGTGGCCTACCACTTGGTGGCTGAGTGGCTGTTGTTCCCAGTTGCTTCCACTTTGTTATAATCCCACTAACAGTTGAGCGTGGAATATTTAGTAGCCAGGAAATGTCACGGATGGACTTATTGCACAGGTGACCACCTATCACGGGACCACGCTTGGTGTCACTGAGCTCCTGAGAGCGATCCATTCTTTCACCAATGTTTGTAGAAGCAGTCTGCATGCCTAGGGGCTTGATTTTATTCACCTATGGCCATGCAGGGGATTGGAACACCTTAATCACATGATTTGGAGGGCTGGCCCAATACATTTGGCTATATAGTGTACGTTTTATGTAAGGGCTTACTCACATGGGTGCAGAGACCAGCACAGCATGAAGAGCCTATTTTATCTATCTGGAGCTGCATGCAGACAGCCTGTGTTGGTGAATGGAGACACATCAGCTGTACGGATTCATCCACCCATCAGAGTTTGACAGGTACGCAGGGAAGGGTGCATGGCCCCTAAGGCAGACCGTGTGCATTCCTCTCTGCACGCCTAACAAACTTGGAATGCGGTGCTCCAGAAAGATAAATGGCTCTTAACACTGTGTATTTATTTAAAAGAGTACCAACAATGATGTCATCACTTTAAATATTGTTGATGGTCTTTATTGTTGCTAATACTTTATTTTAGTGGTTGAACTGGATGGACTTTTGTCTTTTTTCAGCCAGACTAACTATGTATGTAACTATGTACAATAACTTTTTTAACTTAAAGGATTAACTTTTGGTTGTACTTCTCCTGTGGATCACAGGAGTGCACTTCCTTCTGCACTCCTGTGACCCATTTTCAGCCAACAGCGAACTGAAGCCCTCTGTCGGCTGACGTCACTCAACCGGTCCAGGTGCGGGAAAGATCCCGACTTCAAAGTCGGGATCCACCCCAGAGTCTGGAGTGGTGCCTGGCTCAGCGTCTCAATGATCCACTGAGAACGTGAGCCAGCCACTCCCTCCACGTCCAAGACTCCAGTGAGCGTGGGGGGGAAGGGGTGGCAGAGTGGGAAGGTACCCTTCTCTGCTCAGAGCGGCTGTGAGAACTCAGGGATCAGTGGTCATGTGATCACTGAGTTCTCACACTTAGAGCCGGTAGAGCACAGATGTAGCATCAACCTAGGTAAGTATAATTGGGGAACCCCCCCCCCCCAACGTCTCTTTTAATACTACTTCAATTTTTTCAGCATTTGCTTGCTGTAGCGGTGGAAGGGGTGGGAGGACTTTGCATTGCAGATGCGAGATGCTAAAAAAGACTGGAGAGCTACAGAGGACAGAACTGGTAGCTAGAAAGTGAATGGTAAAACTACTGGTAGCCAATGTAGTTTCCAGAAACTCACAGTCACAGGGATCAATTTAGGAACTCACCGGTCCCCAGGACAACTGCCACCTTTCAGCTTCCTCCAGACACAGTACAATGGGTGAGACAGTCCTTCTTCAGACCGGATTCCTTGTGGTAAGGTCCTGCAATCAGCTTCTGAGCAGATCCATCCAGGCCCTCAGCCCTGACAAGCGTGAGGTCTTTAGAACAGCTAGAGAGTCCATGGGCTGCCTAAGGGCAGCAGCCCCCAAGGCTCTGGAACCCTCCCAGGGAAAGAGAACCCTGCTTTCCAGTGCCTCAGACTATTTATCACCATTCCAGTCCCCTTCTGGACACTCTTTTCCAGGTAAAGACTGGAGCATGCTAATTATTCTGGCCTGTTATTTGAATCTCCCGGCCTAAGTTCTGGAAGCTTCTACCAGAACAGGGAAACCCTGAAAAGACCAGGACGAACTATCACTGCTCCCTTGATTACAAAAGGTAGCCAAAAATTAAATTTACCCAACACGGTACAGCGGGGGGGAGCTACAAATGTACTGACTATTCTGATTGCTCTCTTGGTACCTGCCTTTGAATACTGTGGGATCTAGTTTCACCCAAACCATCCTCTCCGCTCCTCGCATGACCTCCTGCTCTCTAGCTCCCTTGTCTCCTCCTCCCATGCTCATCTCCAGGACTTCTCTAGAGCCTCCCCCATCCTCTGGAACTCTCTACCCCAATCTTTCAGACTATCACCTACTCTGCCCACTTTTAGGCGATCTCTGAAAACCTATCTCTTCAGGGAAGCCTATCCTGCCGTCAGCTAATAATGGAATCTTCTATTCCTCCTACCAGTCCATCCCTCTAAGTTATTACCTTTTGTACCACCGGCCCCTCCCTGTATAGATTGTAAGCTCCAAGGATCAGGCTCTCTTAACCCTCTTGTATTGAACTGTATTGTTGCTGTATTGTCTCCCGTTATATTGTAAAGTGCTGTACAGATCCTGTATAATAATAATAATAAGTGGTAGCGTATTAAGAACACTGCCACTCACTAAAATCTTCTTTTTAGGGCTTTTCTTGCCCACTTTTATTAAAACAGAGGTCAGGGAATCACCTGGGTTTTCAGCATTTCTCTGCTACAAAATAATTATTCATCATCCCCCTGCCTTACACTTACTGTGTTGCTGCTCTGGTCCCAAGCTTCATACCCTTTGTCTCTAACCACCAGATGGTATTTCCATACAAGCTTGGTATAAAGGAATACAAGAGGGCGCCAGCCTAAGTGTAGTAAGGTAAAAGTATTTATTAATTAAAAACAATAGCCAAATAGCTGCTTACTAGAAGGTACACAGAGAAGGCATTAAAGCATGTCCTCTATAGGTTAAGTGCTGTGGCCGGAGATTTCCAATGGTGTCCGGGTCCCAGGAGTGAAGTATGTGTCAGCAGTTGGTGGTGGACGCCGTGACAGGCGCCATAACCAGCGTGAAATGCAAGGAGGTCCAAAAACAAGGCACGGCCAATAGGGATGTGAGGACAAGTCAGGTGGTAGGTCAGGTGACGCGTTTCAAAGCTTCCGCTTTTTCTTCAGACCTGATTGGACAGTTGGGCAGTCAATCTTTTTGTTTGCAAACGATTTTATTGAATAAATGTAGACAGTAAAACAACAGCACATTTTCAAATAATATTTACAGCAAAAACAAGGCACTTTTGAAAAGTACAATCCAGAAAAGTATATTATAGTTTGAAAGAGAAGAAACGGAAAAAAAAGTAGATTGCAAGTACATGAAATACGTTAATGATAAGATAGGTTGAATGATACTTCTGTCAACAGTATATGTCAGTCATTTTTCACTGGAAACGTTGTTAATCATGCAATAAATGTCTATAATCCCTCCATGACTCCCATTTTTTATCAAATAAGTGCATCTTATCCAGCAGAGTATAGTGAATGCGTTCCATGAGCATTACAGCATGAATTCTGTGTAGGATGGAGGCCAAAGGCACAGCATTGGACCTCCAGTGTAAGGCAATAGACCATAAAGTGGCAATACATATAGTATGTATCAATCTCATAATGGCATCAGGGACCCCCGGGATATGAGCCCCCAATAGACAGGTCTGTATAGAAAAGCGTACTGGGGTACCCGCCAGTGAGGTAGCCACCTCGGATATCCTGCGCCAAATCAAAGATATGGACGGGCAATCCCAAAATATATGCACCAAAGTGCCTGTAAGGCCACAGCCCCGAAAACATAAAGGGGACGTTTGTGGGAACAATATATGTAGTCTTGATGGGGTATAATACCATCTAGTTAAAACCTTACAGGCCGTCTCATGAACAGAAAGAGATTGAGAGCTTTTACATATGTTATCCACCATGGAATCCCAATCCTCATCTGAAAAAGTGATACCACTATCCTCCTCCCATTTTTGTTGGTATAAAGGAGGTGTATGAAGAAGACAGAGCAAAGATTGGTGATAAAAATTAGAAATAAGACCCCTTCCCCTAGGACAGTCACGGCTAGTACATTCAAAAGAGGGCAGTCAGTCTTTTTAAAAGAATGGAGTGGGCAGGACAAGTGCGGATCCGCCAATTGCAAGCGGCAAATCGAAGGTGACAGACATATATGATGGAAGAACAATGTAGAAGATAGAAAATGCAAAGGATACCGTTTAAAATGACAGCGACAGGCATGGCGATTCATAAATATATTGTACATGAGAACACAGCATGCGGAGATAATATATGATAATATAATATATGAATAATAAAAAACATAAAACACAGACCGGCGTTATACTGGTGTGCATCAATCAAAGAAGTATAAAAGGGAAAGAACCAATTCATATTATCTAAAAAAGGGATTTCATTAGCAAATCATGATAATTGGAGGATCTGGTTACCAATGACAAAAGTGAAAATTAAAATTAATACAGATTGCTAAGAATACAATGAGGAAATACCCATCATACAGAGGGGATAATGCAGGTTAATGTAAAAAGATTAAAAGTTCTAATAAGAGCGATTATCAGTACTGATTGGTAATAGGAAAGGGAATAGAACAGTGCAGTCAAAATGTAAATAAATAAAAAACATAAAAGTCAGAAGATCAGATTATAGAATAGCATGGACCTCAAATTCTTCATTTAAAGCGGAGTTCCACCCAAAAGGGGAAGTTCCGGTTTAATGCTTTCTCCCCGCTCCCCATTAAGGATTGGCACCTTTGGGGAGGTGAAAAATCTGAAGAATAAATTTTAAAAATACATATTTTAAAAAAATATATTTTTTTAAATATATTCTTCAGATTTTTTTAACATATAAAAAATTCATTTTCACATATATTTTTACATATATTGGTAAATGCATTCCAAAAATGTAGATTTGTATTTTTAAAGACAAACAGTATATTTGAAATGTATTTTTAAAAATATTCTTCATATATTTTGTAATAAAAATGCATTTCAACATGCAGTGTATATATATATACAGTGGGGCAAAAAAGTATTTAGTCAGCCACCAATTGTGCAAGTTCTCCCACTTAAAAAGATGAGAGAGGCCTGTAATTGGCATCATAGGTAGACCTCAACTATGAGAGACAAAATGAGAAAAAAAATCCAGACAATCACATTGGCTGATTTGGAAAGAATTTATTTGCAAATTATGGTGGAAAATAAGTATTTGGTCAATATCAAAAGTTCATCTCAATACTTTGTTATATATCCTTTGTTGGCAATGACAGAGGTCAAACGTTTCCTGTAAGTCTTCACAAGGTTGGCACACACTGTTGCTGGTATGTTGGCCCATTCCTCCATGCAGATCTCCTCTAGAGCAGTGATGTTTTGGGGCTGTCGCTGGGCAACACGGACTTTCAACTTCCTCCAAAGGTTTTCTATGGGGTTGAGATCTGGAGACTGGCTAGGCCACTCCAGGACCTTGAAATGCTTCTTACGAAGCCACTCCTTCGTTGCGGTATGTTGGCGGTATGTTTGGGATGATTGTCATGTTGGAAGACCCAGCCACGTTTCATCTTCAATGCCCTTGCTGATGGAAGGAGGTTTGCACTCAAAATCTCACGATACATGGCCCCATTCATTCTGTCCTGTACATGGATCAGTCGTCCTGGTCCCTTTGCGGAGAACAGCCCCAAAGCATGATGTTGCCACCCCCATGCTTCACAGTAGGTATGGTGTTCTTTGGATGCAACTCAGCATTCTCTCTCCTCCAAACACGACGAGTTGTGTTTCTACCAAACAGTTCTATTTTGGTTTCACCTGACCATATGACATTCTCCCAATCCTCTTCTGGATCATCCAAATGCTCTCTAGCAAACTTCAGACGGGCCCGGACATGTACTGGCTTAAGCAGGGGGGCACGTCTGGCACTGCAGGATCTGAGTCCCTGGCGGCGTAGTGTGTTACTGATGGTAGCCTTTGTTACGTTGGTCCCAGCTCTCTGCAGGTCATTCACTAGGTCCCCCCGTGTGGTCCTGGGATTTTTGCTCACCGTTCTTGTGATCCTTTTGACCCCACGGGGTGAGATCTTGCGTGGAGCCCCAGATCGAGGGAGATTATCAGTGGTCTTGTATGTCTTCCATTTTCTAATTATTGCTCCCACAGTTGATTTGTTCACACCAAGCTGCTTGCCTATTGTAGATTCAGTCTTCTCAGCCTGGTGCAGGTCTACAATTTTGTTTCTGGTGTCCTTCGACAGCTCTTTGGTCTTCACCATAGTGGAGTTTGGAGTGTGACTGTTTGAGGTTGTGGACAGGTGTCTTTTATACTGATAACAAGTTCAAACAGGTGCCATTGATACAGGTAATGAGTGCAGGACAGAGGAGCCTCTTAAAGAAGAAGGTACAGGTCTGTGAGAGCCAGAAATCTCACTTGTTTGTAGGTGACCAAATACTTATTTTCCACCATAATTTGCAAATAAATTCTTTCCAAATCAGCCAATGTGATTGTCTGGATTTGTTTTCTCATTTTGTCTCTCATAGTTGAGGTCTACCTTTGAAGCCAATTACAGGCCTCTCTCATCTTTTTATGTGGGAGAACTTGCACAATTGGTGGCGGACTAAATACTTTTTTGCCCCACTGTATATATATATATATATATATATATATATATATATATAAATTTTGAAATATATTGAATACGGCCAAAAATGTAGCATTTCAAATATATGTCAATATATTTGGGAAGAATATTTTTAAAATATATTTCAAATATATTTTTCTTCCATATGGGGAGGGATAGGTAAGTGGCTGTATTTTAAAAGTCAGCAGCTACAGTTTTTGTATCTGCTGACTTTTTTTTTCAGCTGGAACTCCACTTTAACCCTTTAGGGGCTAATGTGTCCAGAGTATAAATCCAGTAGGTTTCCTGCCTACATAGTAAGTGGAAGCGATCAGTTATGGAATCGATTATCCATACCTAGAGGGCATTACTGGATTTTTGGTGGTACTCAGAGAAATGACGTGGAACACTATGTTTTGGGTTACTATCCTGAGCTGTCTAGAAATGGTGTTTTTATTGAGAGTTTGGATTTTGCTTGGTGCAATTATATTTTTAACATTAGGTTCCCTTCTATACGCAAATTTAGGCTGGGATTGGATGGGGGGTGAGATATGGATCCTGAAACAAGATGGACCAATGTTTTTTGAAAACTTGTTCCATTTTTTTGTATATGGAATTATATTTGGTAACAAATCTAATTGAATTTTTGAGTACCTTTTTGGATAACTGGTTGGTCTGTTAGATAAAATGAGTATGCCTCCTCAGTGAGATGCAGGTGGTATCCTTTGTCAAGGAATTTATTCTTTAAGACAATACTTTGCAATTTGTGATCATCTAGCCTAGTACAGTTGCGTCCTAGGCTCTTGGGTACTTTGTAGACCAACCTGGGGTGATGAAAACTGGAGAAATGCAGGAAGGAATCACCTGCTGTTGGTTTATTTTATTTTTTTGCGACAATGGTGGAATCCAGGTGGGTGAGTTCTAGATCGAGAAAATACAGGGAGGTGGAGTCAGCCACAGAGGTGAATGCTAGCCCAAAGGTGTTGGAATTACAGAAGGAAACAAATTGTACCAGGGTCAGGGGGCCATCCCAGATGATAATGATATCATCGATGTAACGGCCATAAAAAACTAAATGTTTCCGATAGGGGTTGTCATTCCAAATTGATTGATTCTCCCATAGGCTCATAGTTAGATTTGCATAGCTATGAGCGAAATTTGCTTCCATAGCTGTGCCTCGTGTTCGTAATTAATAATCTCCATCAAAAATGACATAGACAGAATTGAATCGCTGTGAGAATGAAGTTGATCTGCTTGGTGTTGAGATAGGGATCATTCATGAGGTAGTGTGAAACGGCTCGTAAACCTACCTCATGAGGGATGGATGTGTGAAGGGATTTGACATCTAGTGATAACCGTACATAGGAGGATTCCCAAGAGTAGGGTTTTAGAAGTTCTAATAGATGGGTACCATCTTGAATGTAAGAGGGTAATGTTTGGGCCAATGGCTGAAGGAAATGATCAATATATAGAAAGTAGCAGGTGGTAATGCTCTCCATAGCTGCGACAATGGGACTCCCTGGTGGGTTGATCGGGTCTTTATGTACCTTTGGTAAGTGGTAAAAATGACATAGTTGTGTTCTAGACAGAATTGAGTCGCTGTGAGAATGAAGTTGATCTGCTTGGTGTTGAGATAGGGATCATTCATGAGGTAGTGTGAAACGGCTCACAAACCTACCTCATGAGGAATGGATGTGTAAAGGAATTTGACATCTAGTGATAACCATATATCGGAGGGTTCCCAAGAGTAGGGTTTTAGAAGGTAGAATAGATGGGTACCATCTTGAATGTAAGAGGGTAATGTTTGGGCCAATGGCTGAAGGAAATGATCAATATATAGAGTAGCAGGTGGTAATGCTCTTCATAGCTGCGACAATGGGTCGCCCTGGTGGGTTGATCGGGTCTTTATGTACCTTTGGTAAGTGGTAAAAGTAAGAGACTTTGAAGAATTCTTTCAGGAAAAGGATGCTTCGGCTTTGGTGAGGATACCTTCCACTAGAGCCTCATTGATGATGCATTTAGACTCTTCCACAAATGCTGGTAATGGATCTTGTTTTTAATCAGGTATAGGTGTGGGAGTCCAACAGAAATCAGTGAGCTTCATTTATCATTTTTATTTTGTAATACTATTCCACCTCCTTTGTCAGAAGATTTTATTACACTACACTACACTTGGCATCTCCCATCTACACTGGCTTCCACCTGTTTCCCAGGTGGAGCCCTCCTGGCTCCTGGGCAGAGATCTCCTCTGTCCTCCAGGGTGTGGCCCAAAGCATAGTCATGTCTCTAATAGACACACTGCAAATGCTTGACCAATCAGTGTACTGTTTGTTCACAAACCCTGGACCCAGGATTGGAGATTCCATCCCTCCCAGGTCTCTCTGAAGCCTGCAGACTCCAAGTCCAAAACTGGGTTTTACCAACCTCTGAGAAAACTGAAAATTCAGGTTCCTCCATGGGAAACAAACACCCTAGAGCCCCTCAGCCTTCCCGGATGAGAACCCTGGGTAATACAAAACTCTTCCCACACCATGGCAGGGCAGAGCTTTGTCAAAATACATTATATTTAGATCAGGGACAGTAGGAAGGTTGCTGTTGAATCCCAACAAAAGTTTGCTGGTTTGTCGGT
Source organism: Staurois parvus (assembly GCF_062004578.1). Taxonomy (NCBI): domain Eukaryota; kingdom Metazoa; phylum Chordata; class Amphibia; order Anura; family Ranidae; genus Staurois; species Staurois parvus. The sequence continues at coordinate 2,281,006 of NW_028318988.1, forward strand.
GGCTGCTACCAGGCCTTCTATCTAGACTGCTCCTTCCCTGCTGCACATGTGGTACTCGCTCTGGGGGGCAGGTAAAGGTCTTCGCTTTCATCCTTTCCACCTCCACTGCCTGTAGGTGAGCCCCTCTCTCCATCTGGACCCCCTTCCAGGCTCTTGCATTCAGCCTCACATCTTCCTCTCTGCCTTCTACCTGAACTCTCCTGCATCTGAGCAGACGCTCTCACTTTTAAGGATTGTCCTGGCCCCTTGCAAAGCCTCCAGTTGGGGATTGGCCAGGTTCCCTTAAAAGTGCAGATCAGTCACTCCTCAGATCCCCCCACTGCATCTAGACCTTTCTCCAAAGTTCTAGAGCAGGGAGAAATTCCAGAGGGCTGGTCTACAGAGCCTCAGCTCTGAGCAGAGTTTGACCCCTGCAACCTATCACACCCAGGCTGCTACTAACTAACAATTGAAGTCTAGCTCCCCCTAGCTGGAGGGTGCTCCATGTAGATCAGCCATGCTCAACACAGAAGAACCCTTCCAGTGTCAGGGAACTTCTGCTAAAATTTACTATATCTACAACTCATGATACATTAGTGTGATGGTCAGTAAGAAGAATGCTTTTCACACTTGTGATCATGGGGAAGAATTCCTCCCTTACAGATACATGAAAAGATCTATGATATCAGTGGGAATTTATCTGAGGTAGAAATTGTTCATTGCTCGAACCCCTAGCAACCTCTGGAAGAACCCTGTTTGAGAATCCTGGTATAAATAGATTCCCTTTGAGAAATGTCAAAAGTATTGGTCAATGGTGCAAGCTATCAATAATGCAACTGAATCTTCAGCTTCCAGTTTGTTTATTGGCTTTGTTTCAAGTTAGGACATGCTTGCAGTAATCAGACTTTTTAAACTCCTCCTTGGCCACAAATCTCAATCAAGTACACACAGTTTTGTCTCTTTCATCCCAATGCTCACTGAAGAATTTTATCACTCACGGGTGTGTTTGAGGTATGTAGGCTGTGGCTCCTCTATCTTGATGTACTGTCACATTGTGGCGGCCTACAAGGCATCCCCCCAGGAATTGAGTTTACACAAAAGATGGTGAGTGATCAATCTACTGCTCGAGTCTGTCTCCTCAAAAGTGAAGGGCGAAGAGGTGCACAACGTCAAAGGTGCAGATGTCAGGAAACTATCTACAGTAACTTGTGCATCAGTTTTTAACAGTCACATTTTTGAATTGTGGAGAGATGCTAAGATCTCACAGACTTTGTTCCATCTATAAAATCACATATTTAACTTTCCCAAAGAGATTTTGTCACTTGACCCATTCCTCATTGTCCCATCACTTTAATGGAGGTGGCAGGCAAGCTCCATCAGTGTCAGGACTTTGCCCAATTGGTTCAGCATTTTAAAGAATATAGGGGGGTAAAAGCTCTTGCAGGTATCTACAGGTACCTGCGCTTTATACCTGCTAGCAAAGTGATGGGGTCACTTTAAAGAGGCTCTGTTGCCATTTCTGAAGACATAAAACAAAGCCTTCGCTGCAGAGTAAGCAATTAATACTCACCTGTCTGTTGACATGACTGGACTCTGCTGGGTTGATATTAAAAGGAGCTTACTGAGAGATTCACCCTAGTGGTGTGAAAACAGGTTGTTAATCCATGTTTTTACCTCCCCCTCCAATTGGATATGGCTGCTGGAGGGGTGAGTACACATTGCTGTGGCCATGATACTCAGGATAAGGAAGCTACGGAGCCCATGGGAAACCATCATGTGATAGTAGGCCACAGGCCCAATCAGCTGTGACTATGGAATTTCCCACTCTGTAGCCACACTTAACACTGCTGGTGACATCATTGACCTAGTTTGGTCACACGGCCATATTTAGTCAATGGCATTGTTCAAACTCAGTTCAATCTGAACCTTAGCTCGACCTTACTGGGCATTTTGGGTGTGACAGCTGGCACCATGGAGGTCAATAGGATCATTCAACATGGCTATGGCAGTTGCAACATGGTAGTTAAAAATAAAACCTCCATTGGGATAGAAAATAATCCCCCTGGGGATTTTCACTGGCTGTCAACCACTGTCTACAGAGCAATCCACTGTGGATCATTGTCCAGAAAGTCCACCACCAGTGTAATTGAGGCCTTACAGGGTGTATTGAATGTCCCCTGCTTTGCTTTGTGGTTCCTTCTGCCAACCCTTGTGTCCTGTAGTGATGTAGGAGCCGGTGGAGGAAACCCCAGAGTGCAGTGGGGGTCTCCAGCATTTGACACTCCTGGAAGTGTTGAATTAAAAAGAAAGATGAGCAAGTTTCTTTCTTGAACCCAGTGGAGACTGGCAGCATGGACAGGGGGTGAGTATTTCCTTCTGTGAAGTTTTTCATTCATCCAGGTGATGATTTATCTAGTAGTAGTTAGTCACATTCAACTGGACTTGTCCTGTAATGTTGGAGATGTTTCATAGCTTATCAAAGCCAATTCTTTAGTTTCGATGAGTGTCAGGAAAATCCCCCAGAATTTATAGACCAACAGGTAGCACAAACACTTACCATAGAAAGGCATCAGTTACTAACTAAGAACAGGATAGAAGGTGTGAATATTGTGGAACCACCATGTTCTAGTTATATGTTCCCATCCTTGGTTTTAGGAAAACTTCATAAATGTTAACCCTTCAATTTACATGGCTAAAACTGTAAATTATTGTCACAACACTGGGGTAGAGATGTTTAAATGCCATTATTTGTGGAAGAGAGATTGAGTTGGAGGCCCCACCTCTATTCAATGATGATTGTTCTAGTTTGACACCCATTGGAACTGAAGAAGTTGCTTGGATAAGCTACGAAATGTCTTCGGAATTACAGAACAAGACCTGTTGAATGTGACCGACTATTTCTAGATGTGGGTACAAATTACATGTTTTCAAGAGGGGCAGCTTGGAGGTTTTAGTGACATTAATGACTGGTAGCATTACTTTTTTGCAGGTATCTGTAAATACATGAAATGTGTTTTTGTCCAAAATTTCTTCATGGTCTACCTCAGGGGTCTCAAAACTCCAGCCTTACAGTGGTAGGGGTGATTCTGATGGGGACACTGATGTAAGTGAGGATTGTGATGGGGGCCATGATGTAAGGAGGGCTTTGATAGGGATCCTGATGTAAGGGGAAACTCTCTTGGAGACCCTGATGTAAGGTTGACTCTTATGGGGACACTGATATAAAGGGAAACTCTGATGGGGACCCTGATGTAAAGGGGATTGTGATGGGGACCTTGTTGTAAGGGGGATCTGATGAGAAGGGGGACTGTGGTGGGGACCCTGTTGTAAGGGGGGTATGACGAGAATCCTATATATCCTAGAATATAAAGGGGGTTTGATAGGGACCCTGATGTAAGAGGGGACTCTGATGGAGACCCTGATGTAAGGGGAGACTCTGATGGAGACCTGATGTAAGGTTGAGTCTTATAGGGACACTGATGTAAGGAGAAACTCTGATCGGGACCCTAACATAGATAGGATTGTGAGAGGACCCTGTTGTAAGTGGGGGTCTGATGAGAATCCTAATGTAAATAGGGGATATGCTGGGGACCCTGATGTAAGGGGAACTCTGATGGAGACCCTGATGTAAGGTTGACTCTTATGGGGACACTGATATAAAGGGAAACTCTGATGGGGACCCTGATGTAAAGGGGATTGTGATGGGGACCTTGTTGTAAGGGGGATCTGATGAGAAGGGGGACTGTGGTGGGGACCCTGTTGTAAGGGGGGTATGACGAGAATCCTATATATCCTAGAATATAAAGGGGGTTTGATAGGGACCCTGATGTAAGAGGGGACTCTGATGGAGACCCTGATGTAAGGGGAGACTCTGATGGAGACCTGATGTAAGGTTGAGTCTTATAGGGACACTGATGTAAGGAGAAACTCTGATCGGGACCCTAACATATATAGGATTGTGAGAGGACCCTGTTGTAAGTGGGGGTCTGATGAGAATCCTAATGTAAATAGGGGATATGCTGGGGACCCTGATGTAAGGGGAACTCTGATGGAGACCCTGATGTAAGGTTGACTCTTATGGGGACACTGATATAAAGGGAAACTCTGATGGGGACCCTGATGTAAAGGGGATTGTGATGGGGACCTTGTTGTAAGGGGGATCTGATGAGAAGGGGGACTGTGGTGGGGACCCTGTTGTAAGGGGGGTATGACGAGAATCCTATATATCCTAGAATATAAAGGGGGTTTGATAGGGACCCTGATGTAAGAGGGGACTCTGATGGAGACCCTGATGTAAGGGGAGACTCTGATGGAGACCTGATGTAAGGTTGAGTCTTATAGGGACACTGATGTAAGGAGAAACTCTGATCGGGACCCTAACATATATAGGATTGTGAGAGGACCCTGTTGTAAGTGGGGGTCTGATGAGAATCCTAATGTAAATAGGGGATATGCTGGGGACCCTGATGTAAGGGGAACTCTGATGGAGACCCTGATGTAAGGGGAGACTCTGACGGAAACCCTGATGTAAGGGGAACACTTATGGGGACATTGATGTAACATGAAGCTTTGAGGGGGACCCTGATGCAAGAAGGACTGTGATGGGGACCCAGTTGTAAGGGGGGGGGGGGGGTTGTGATGAGAATCCTAATGTAAAGGGGGGGTGATAGGGACCTTGATGTAAGAGGGAATGTGATGTAAGTAGGGACTCCAATGGGGAGTCTGATGTAAGGGGACTGTAACTAAAGTTCTTTCTTGATTGCTCTGAATCATACCATGCTGATTCCAAAAACATATTGAAATAAAATACAATCATTTATTTATAAAGAAAAAAGCTGGATACCCCTGGTCTACATGAGCAGAAGTAGGCCTTGCCTTTGCCAAAAAACATTTGTGCTAAAATGCATCCTTCTCCCCAATCTCTGAAGGTTGGGAGGTATGAACTGTACGATATGTCCCGATCCATTGCCTGCACTGACACTTACTGCTCCCGCTAGCTGGCCTCCCAGCTTGGATGGTGTTCAGAAGTCATTTGTGAACGTTGCACAAAGTTACGCAGTCTTGGGAAAGGCTTCTCCATCCAGGGCCTGAGCAGACAAAGCCTTAGCGTTCCCAAACTTTAGATGATCAGAGGCTCAGTAAGCAGAAATAATGACAGCAAATCCAATATATTCATGACCATGTACCAAAATATGCTTTTCCCTTTGATGTATTGTGGGGTCATCAAAGAAGACCTCCATCAAGTACTCTTTATATGAGCAATGGTCAAAAACAACCCCAACGTAATTGTAGAAAAAAAAAGAAAAACATTGCTAATTGTTTTCCTTTTAAAGTTTATGCAGTAGTCACTTGTCCAGGCACGAAAATATGATGTCATGATGCAATGAGAGGTTTCCTTCCTCTGTATCTACAGGAGCCATGTTGCCAATATCTATGATATAATGGAGGAGGTCAACAGAGTCAGCTATGTGATGACTTGTCTGGGTCTAGGGTACTCAGTTTCCATGTTAGCTGCTCTCCCTTTAGCGAGAAAAGTGTTTGCATTTAGTTTAGTTTTAAAAGTTCGTAGCTTTAAAGTAGTGGTCCCCAAACTGCAGCCCAGGGGCCGGATACAGCCCTTTGCTTGCCTTTATCTGGCCCATAGGGTACTTTTCCTCCCACGGATGCAAGACACTATTCCTCCCACTGTCACCAATAATGGGGCATAATTCCTGTTACTGACATCATCAACGGGGCACTATTTCTCCCATTGGCACCAATGATGAGGCACTATTCCTTTCACTGACACCAACGATGGGGAACTATTCCTTTCACTGATACCAATGATGGGGCACTATTCCTTCCACTGATACCAATGATGGGGCACTATTCCTCTCACTGATACCAATGATGGGGCACTATTCCTCCCATTAATACTAATGATGGGGCACTATTCCTCTCACTGATACCAATGATGGGGCATAATTCCTAATACTGACATCATCAACGGGGCACTATTCCTCTCACTGATACCAATGATGGGGCACTATTCCTCCCACTGATACCAATGATGGGGCACTATTCCTCTCACTGATACCAATGATGGGGCACTATTCCTCCCACTGATACCAATGATGAAGCACTATTCCTCCCACTGATACCAATGATGAAGCACTATTCCTCTCACTGATACCAATGATGGGGCACTATTCCTCCCACTGATACCAATGATGGGGCACTATTCCTCCCACTGATACCAACAATGAGGCACTATTCTTCCCACTGATACCAATGATGGGGCACTATTCCTCCCACTGATACCAACAATGAGGCACTATTCTTCCTACTGATACCAATGATGGGGCACTATTCCTCCCACTGATACCAATGATGGGGCACTATTCCTCCCACTGATACCAATGATGGGGCACTATTCCTCCCACTGATACCAATGATGGGGCAGAATTCCTCCCACTGATACCAATGATGGGGCATTATTCCTCCCACTGATACCAATGATGGGGCACTATTCCTCCCACCGATACCAATGATGAGGCACTATTCCTCCCACCGATACCAATGATGAGGCACTATTCCTCCCACTGTACCAATGATGGGGCACTATTCCTCCTACCGATACCAATGATGGGGCACTATTCCTCCCACTGTACCAATGATGGGGCACTATTCCTCCCACTGATACCAATGATGGGGCACGATTCCTCCCACTGATACCAATGATGGGGCACTATTCCTCCCACTGATACCAATGATGGGGCACTATTCCTCCCACTGTACCAATGATGGGGCACTATTCCTCCAACTGATACCAATGATGGGGCACGATTCCTCCCACTGATACCAATGATGGGGCACTATTCCTCCCACTGACACCAATGATGGGGCACTATTCCTCCCACTGATACCAATGATGGGGCACTATTCCTCCCACCGATACTAATGATGGGGCACTATTCCTCCCACTGATACCAATGATGGGGCATTATTCCTCCCACTGACACCAATGATGGGGCACTATTCCTCCCACTGATACCAATGATGGGGCGCTATTCCTCCCACTGACACCAATGATGGGGCGCTATTCCTCCCACTGACACCAATGATGAGGCACTATTCCTCCCACTGATATCAATGATGAGGCACTATTCCTCCCACTGATACCAATGATGGGGCACTATTCCTCCCACTGATACCAACGATGAGGCACTATTCCTCCCACTGATACCAATGATGGGGCACTATTCCTCCCACTGACACCAATGATGGGGCACTATTCCTCCCACTGATACCAATGATGGGGCACTATTCCTCCCACTGATACCAATGATGGGGCACTATTCCTCCCACTGACACCAATGATGGGGCACTATTCCTCCCACTGATACCAATGATGAGGCACTATTCCTCCCACTGATACCAATGATGGGGCACTATTCCTCCCACTGATACCAATGATGGGGCACTATTCCCCCCACTGATACCAATGATGGGGCACTATTCCTCCCACTGATACCAATGATGGGGCACTAGTCCTCCCTCTAATGTCAAAAATACACTATTTACTCTCACTGATGCCAGGACAATGTCTACTCCCAATGGCCACAATCCAACCCCGCTAAATGCCTTTTGTTTAGAGGGTGTGGAGACCCCTACTTGAAAGGATTACTGCGTTGACCTGACCTAACCCACCCTCCCCCTCCACAGATACATAGTTACCGCTATCAGATGGCCACGTTTTTGCTGTTTGTTTACATTCAGTGGTGCAAGTCTTCATCATCATTGCCACCTCTGTGCATTACAGACCTTAGACTTCTGTAGGACCCGCTCAGACTTTTCCCGACATCGAGACACAGTCCTATAGAAGTCTATAGGACAGAACTGCAACAGGCCCAGCCAGGACAGTGTAGACTTGCACCAATGAATGTAAACCAACAACGGAACTATGGCCAATAGATAGAGGTAAGTAAGCCTTTGTAGGGGGGGAGGGTGGGTTAGGTCAGGAAAATAGGGGCAAACAATAAATGCAATTGTCCTAAAATAACATCCTGATTTTTTGAGTTGTGCTTTCAAATGGAAGACCATACTTTACCACCCCCCCATGTATTTATAATAAATATATAAATGTTCCCTTTCATATTTCTATTTTAATTCTTCTCTAAGATATCAGTGATAATTAAAAATATATAATATCTGCACTTTTTCTAATAAAAAATAATATAAACATTCAAAAATGGAAGCTTTTTTTGTTTTTGTTTTGTAACCTCTGTCCTGGGTTTTATCACTGTAGCTTGGCTGAGATTCTTCATGTGGTGTCACCAGGACAGGAAGTGAGGTAAATCTCTCCAATTGGGCCACAAAGAGCATAAACCCTACTTTTTAGTAGGACAGGGAAGGGTTAGAACCTCTGTTTTGTTTTTGTTTTGTTTTTTATAGCTGTCTGGGTAATATTTCCCCTCAATTCCTGTCCTGACTCCAGAGGAGAAATCTTTCTAAATTTGGCACAAACAGCAGAGTTTCAATTTAATACGTGGCATGGTATTAAATCTGAACTCTGGGCACAAAAACTTTATTTTTAATATGTCTCTCGATGCACAAAACATATAAAGATAAGAAAAACTTTGTGTGTATCAAATGCCTTTGTAGATATCACTGTGTAAAAGTAGCGGTGTCACTGGGCTGTACATAGCCTGTGCAGAGAGCAGAGCCATTGGAGGGATACAACAGGCCTATCCCCTACAGGCTGCCTGCAGAAAACTATAGGAGGGGGCGGAGACAAGACCAGTCACTCTGCACAAGGACAGGGAACGGCAATGACTGGTCTTTATTACAGAAAGTTCCAAAATCTCACACAAGATTACTACACAGATCTGGAAGAAATACACAAAGTACACCAAGATTCAAGGAAGAAGACACATGACTTTTGTATTCAGACAATGGGACTGATTTACTAAAACTGGAGAGTGAAAATTCTGGTGCAGCTGTGCATGGCAGCCAATCAGCTTCTACCTTCAATTTGTTCCATTAAGCTTACAAGAAACCTAGAAGTTGATTGGTTTCTATGCAGATCTGCACCAGGTTTTGCACTCTCCAATTTTAGTAAATCAACCCCAATATTTGTCTCATTCCAGAGTAATGGGGGCCATAGACGGGTAAATTTTGAGGATTGGCTGATTTTCCTGGCAATGATGGGCAAATCGGCCGATTGTTTTACTGATAAAAAATCTGCGCATGAGCCATGACCTGCAAGAAGAAGAAAAAGAAGAAGAAGAAAAAGAAGAAGGAAAAGAAGAAGAAAAAGAAAAAGAAGAAAAAGCAGAAGAAGAAGGAGAAGAAGAAGTAGAAGAAGAGGAAGAAGAAGAAAAATAATAATAAGAAGAAGAAAAATAAGAAGAATAAGAAGAAGAATAAGAAAAATAAGAAGAAGAAGAAGAAGAAGAAGAAGAAGAAGAAGAAAAAATAAGAAGAAGAAGAAAAGAAGAAAAAGAAGACGGAAAAGAAGAAGAAAAAGAAGAGGAAGAAGCAGAAGAAGAAGAAGAAAAGAAGAAGAAAAAGAAGAGGAAGAAGAAGAAGGAAAAGAAGAAGAATTCCAGTCTGCTATTATATTTTATATGAAAAGTCTTGCGGTTACAACAATGTATCCATTTGTATCCGAATAAAAACATCTGTATCTGAAATGGATACAAATGGATACAATGTTGCAACCGCAAGACTTTTCATATAAAATATAATAGCGAACTGGAATTCTTCTTCTTTTTCTTCTTATTCTTCTTATTCTTCCTCTTTTCTTCTTCTTTTTCTTCTTCTGTATTGCTCCCCTGTCTCTACAAGAGACAGAAGTAATTATGGGGTTAAATGCTGGCTATAGATGGGACGAAAATCGGCTGATTTGTTTACCGTTGGTGATAACGTCGGCCGATCGAACTACCGATTTTTCATTTTTAAACCCGTCTATGGCCTGCTTAAAGCTTTAAAAAAATGGATCTTTTCCACATGGCTCATATATTGTGCAGAGGCTTTATCTCCAAATCTCATAAACTCGCCCAAAGATGACTGATCATGGGCACAGACTCAATACCACCAGTAGAAGCAAAATTCTGGCCCATACAATTGATTCCTTTTTCCCCTTCTCAATTTTATTTTACTTGTTTCATACAAAAATATATATATATATAAAAAAGTATCAATTTTCCAGTGTCCTACAAAATTCCTAGGACCGATGCTTTCTGAATTTTGTAGCTCCTGTGTTCACCTCACAGTTCATCCCATTAGTAGATGCTAAAAGCAGCTGCAGCGTTGCAAGGAATCACATGATGTTTGAACACCATAATAAACCATAGACCAGCCCATGCTTTTGATCTTCATAGTGGCCTTGTGCAAGCAAGCCAAGCACCATGATTGATGACCTCTCTGGAACTCTTAGGTAGTTCTGCAAACCTTCCGGTTCCCTTCATATAATTGAAATTTGCCCTTGCCACCAGTAAGAGCAAGCTCTCGGCTCATACGACGGGTGAGTTTTGTGTACAGATGCTAAAAACAGTTGCCGAATTGCAAGGAATCGCATAATGTTTAAACACCCTAGGCCATAGACCAGGCCATGCTTTTGATCCTGAATACTGGCCTTGTGCATGCAAGCCAAACACCTTGATTGATGATCTCAATGGAACTCTTAGGAGGTTCTGTAAATCTTCCAGTTCCCTTTATATACTGTAATTGAAATTTGCTCTTGCCACCAGTTAGAGCAAGCTTCCATTTTGTTCTTCTCAAAACTATTTTACTTCTTTATACACAAAAAAAACTATTTCCAGTGTATTGCAATATTGCCAGGATGGGTGCTACTGAATTTTGTAGCTCCTGTGTACATCTTATAGTTTATCCGACTTATTGCATGAGAGCTAAAATCAGTTGAAGAGTTGCAAGAAATCACATAATGTGATGTGAAGAGGCCATGCCTTTGATCTTCATGGCAGCCTTGTGCAAGCAACCCAAGCACCATGAATGAGATTCTTCTAGGAGGTTCTGTAAACCTTCCAGGTTCCTTCATTTAATTGAAACTTGTTCTTGCCACCAGTAAGAGCAAGCTCCTAGCTCATACGTCTGAACCCCTTTCTCCTCAAAACTACCGTATTTTAAATCATTTATAGAAAAAAAACCATAAATTTTAGATCATCCTATAAAATTTCCAAGACCAGTGCTACTAAATTTTGTAGCTCTTATGTGCACCTTACAGTTTATCCCTTTAGTGCATGGATGCTAAAATCAGTTGCAGAGTTGCAAGGAATCACATAATGTTTGTCCACCACAGAACATAGACCAGGCCGTGCCTTTGATCCTCATGGTAGCCTTGTGCCAGCAACCCAAGCACCATGAATGAGGACCTCATTGGAACTACTAAGAGGTTTTTCTAACCTTCGAGTTACCTTCAAATAACTGAAACTGGACTGTTTTTAATGTAGACATGGTAGGGGTCACTGCGTTTGTCCACATTCTTAGATCGTGTATATCCAAGTATTAGACTGCCTACAGTCACGGCAAAGAGGAACATGACGAAGATGATGAAGATATAGGCATTGTCGTCCTTGTTTGGTTTGGTGTTGTTGTGTTGTGTGTCTGGCTGGCACGGTGGATTGTTCAGTGTCTTGTTGATGGCCTGAAGCACGTGGTGAAGGTTTTCCAGGAGCCTTTCCATGGTAAAGTTCTTCTCCATGTCAAGTGGAATTAAACAGATGTAGAGTGGTTGCAATTCAATGTGTCCAGCAGAGCAGAACCTGGAGACAAAGTAAGTACGTTAGTGAATGACATACCGATGACAGGTTGTCACATGTATCTCATAACTCAGCTAATCTTCGCACAAGAAGCAAGTTGCGCTTGTTTTTGTAATGACCACTGTTACCAGGTCAAAAACATTTGACAAATCCTGTCCTGAAACAGTATGTGGAGGGAAATCTAATGGGAACACCTGTTCTTGTGATGTAGTGGAGTTCCTCTTTACCCAACCTGTCCAGTTGGTGTAAACCCCTTTAGTTCCAGTGGGCTCCCACAATCCTCAAGACTTCTGGGCAAACCCAGGTAATATAAGATCCACTGTTCCCCAACTTCAGGTTTGTTCCTGATGGGACAACATTGACTGAGCCTCGTATGCAGGCAACTGCATGAGAGTGCAAGAGCATGCTTTCTAGAGAGTATGCTAGCTAGCCCCAGAACATTGAGTTTCCAGTAGGGTGGCCCTGTATCTTCAGCCACCTGCTTGTACAACCATCCCTGGGTTTTCTGCTGAACATCTAGAATATAGACTGCTTCCATGTTACCTCTGTGGAGTCTATCTGGAGAACCTTTTGTTTGACCACCTGGGCTACCAGCTACAGTCAGTCTTCTTGTAAGAGAGATGCTTAACCCCACCATGGAACCACAAATAACTGTATTAGCAGTAGACTGAACTGAACTGTGTTGTTTATTGCTTAGTAATTCATATACTCTGTTCTCCAAAAATACTAAGTAAAGTGTCAATTTTTATTGATCTTCACACTTTTGAGGAGTCAGACTGTGGCCAATGGAAGTAAAAAATGCCCCAGCATTAGTGGAGTTAAACAATTCCTCAGACTTGGGTTGTCAGTGGGAGTAAAAAAAACTACAAATTGCCTGTGGTTAGTAGGTGAGGAATAACGCCCCACCATTGATTTTAGTGGGAGGAAAATTGCCCAATCATTGGCATCAGTAAAAGAAAGAGTGCCCCATTATTTGTGTCAGTTGGAGGAATAGTGCCCCAATGTAGTGTAGTGGCCCTCTAGATAGCTAGGGAGAGTTAGTTGCTAATTTTTAGATAGAGAGGCTGAGTAGGAGCCTTGGAAAATAGTCAGAGGGGTCAACTTTGGATCAGAGATTAGAGGCCCTGCAGATCAGTCCCTTGATACCTTCCCCTGCTCTAGAACTTTGGAGAAGATTCTAGAAGCAGTGGGCAGGGGTGAGGAGGGGCTGGTCTGCATACTCAAGTGTCTCTGGCCAATCCTCAAGCAGGAAGTTTGGCATGGGTTCAGGACAGCCGTTAAGTAAGACTGAGCCTGCTCAGCAGCAAGAGAGTTTGGGTGGAAGATGTGAGAGAAGAAATGCAGGAGCCTGGGAGGGGGCCCAGTGGGAAGGAGCCTACCTACAAGCTGGGACGTGGACAGGAGGATCACTCAGCCTCACTAGTCCTCTGAGGGAGCATAATGGATCGGAGTTCGATCCATTATGCTCGATAATCCGCAGATCCGATTCATTTTGTGGGGATTGTCGGCTTGCTTTAAAACTTACCTTTTCGTGGAGCTGGCCCACTTAGATTGTAAGCTCCCAGGATCAGGGCCCTCCTATCCCTCTTGTATTGAACTGTATTGTTGCTGTATTGTCTCCCGTTATATTGTAAAGCGCTGAGCAAACTGTTGGTGCTATATAAATCCTGTATAATAACAATAATAATACAGTTGGTTTCATTGGAAGAAACTGTGCCCTATCATTGGTGTCAGTGGGAGGAATTATGCCCCACTACTGGTGTCAGTGGAAGGAATGGTGCCTCAAAGTTGTTGACAGTGGGAGGGATAGTGCCTCACAACAGTGGTAAGAATAGTGACCCAAGGGCCGAATAAAGGCAAGCAAAGGGCCACATCCGGCCAGCGGGCCACAGTTTGGCGACCACTGACTTAAATAACTTAAATAATAAAAAAGCCTGGGGCTGAGCCACATTTTTACTGCCCCTCCCCCAAACCACTCCCCTTTAAGTTACAAAGGCAGCAGCATGGGGTGTACACTAAGGTTGATACCAGCCCTAGGATTGATACTTACCTCCCCTCAGGGGTGTCCCTAGGGTTGGTGTCACCCCTCCGACGATCCCCGCACGATGGATCGGATATGCGGATTGAGCATAATGGATCGGAGTCCGATCCATTATGCCTCCCAATCTGCAGATTCGATCCATCCTGCAGGGATCATTGGCTTGCAACCTATATGGGGTTAACTGATCTCTCCACAAGTTCCACGAAATGGTAAGTTTTAAAGCAAGCTGACGATCCCCGTAAAATGGATCGGACCTGCGGATTGGGGAGCATAATGGATCGGACCTGCGAATTGGGGAGGATAATGGATCGGACCTGCGGATTGGGGAGCATAATGGATCGGACCTGCGGATTGGGGAGGATAATGGATTGGACTCACATCCATTATGCTCAATCCACAGATCCGATCCATGCTGCGGGGATCGTCGGCTTGTGCAGCAACACTTGGTGTCACCCCTCCGACGATCCCCGCAGCATTGATCAAATCCGCGGATTGAGCATAATGGATCTGAGTCCGATCCATTATGCTCCCCAATCTGCAGATCTGATCCATTCTGCGGGGATCGTCGGCTTGCAAACTATACGGGGTTAACTGATCTCTCCACGAAATGGTAAGTTTTAAAGCAATCCGACGATCCCCGCAGGATGGATCGGATCTGCAGATTGGGGAGCATGGTGGATCAGACTCAGATCCTTTCTGCTCATTCCGCAGATTTGATCCATGCTGCGGGGATCATCGGCTTGCTTTAAAACTTACCTTTTCATGGAGCGGGTCTGGTGTCACCCCGTGCGATAGGTGTCACCCAGTACGGCGTGCACCCCCCGCACCTGCCTAGACGCCACTGCCTCCCCTCTAAAGATCTGACGTCCACAAGGTCCCTCATCAGCGCCAGCATCCTCTTCCTGGCCCTGTCTGGGCGCTGGTTTCCAGCCGTCTTGATTGGCCAGCATGGGATGACGGGAATGTACCCGTAGCTATTCATGCGCCATTCACTGTACATTTTATTCAAGGCTGTGAACAGGCAGGTAGATTGTTGTATTGTAGAAGAGACAGAGCAAGTCTCCTGTGCAACAAAGATCCTGCCTGATCACAATTTTTTTGGAGGTTTAGTTTCACTTTAAAACAGTCTCCATCGCAGGGTGACAACACAGGAGCACAGTTGCGAGGTAGGGACATAGCGTTGTCACCACATAAAAGGAAGTGCCTGAACCAGGACCTACATGGCAGGATCGCCAGGATTTTTTTGTTTATGAAAGTTGCAATTTTTTTAAATATTGAAAATTACTTTTCAAACAATATTATTTGTTAGATATGAACTTCCCTTCAGTTTTGCACCATTATATCGTCTCCTTTCCTGGACTGAAATGTCTTCTCAATTCTCAGCACACTGTGAGCCTTTCCTTCACAATGAGCAAAGCAGGTATTCAGATTTCACTCGTGCTGGTTACATTGTTCCCAGCTCTGACTTTGTGTACTCCAGAACACCTTCCCCTTATGTTATGGGGGAGGAGTTCTGTAGTCCTAACCGGTCCCGTGAAGGGGTGGACTTCTGCACGACCAGTCCTAAGTGTTGGAGAGGTTGGGGACTGCTGCTCTGTCTGCTTTCAGAAAATATTTAATGTTTGGGGGTCACAGAACTTGTGAGGACAAGCGCCTGGAACGTGGTCAAGGCCACCAGGGTTCACCAATAGGTACAGATGCCGGAGACAAGACTGTGAACAGGAGCCAGGCCTAGGGCAGTGTCAGACAAGCGGGAAGAAGCCAGAAAAGTAAGTAGAAGGCGGAGTCAAGTAACAAGCCAGGGGTCAGGTGCCGGTAGCAAGCAGGGCCTGGTCATCACACTCAGCAACGATCTAGAGCCTTGCAGTGCTTTAAATAGACCACTAGGTGCCAAATTCAGATCAGATGTGCACGCTCATTCTCATGTGCCTAGTCCTGAGTCTGTGCACAGGCCTATGGATAGTACCGTGTGCATGCACAGTTTTTTAGGCATGAGCATTTTTCCAACAATTTTCTATGATCGTTAGCGCCATCTAGTGGTCATAATGTGGTATTTTCCTGATTGCTGTATTTTAGCTCCATCTAGTGGTCATAATGGGGTATTTTCCTGATTGCTGTATTTTAGCTCCATCTAGTGGGCATAATGATTTCTGTATTTTAGCTCCATCTAGTGGTCACAATGCGGTATTTTCCTGATTTCTGTATTTTAGCTCCCTCTAGTGGTCATAATGTGGTATTTTCCTGA
The DNA here is from genome assembly GCF_062004578.1 of Staurois parvus. Classification (NCBI taxonomy): domain Eukaryota; kingdom Metazoa; phylum Chordata; class Amphibia; order Anura; family Ranidae; genus Staurois; species Staurois parvus. The sequence continues at coordinate 2,297,033 of NW_028318988.1, forward strand.
TTTCTGTATTTTAGCTCCATCTAGTGGTCACAATGCAGTATTTTTCTGATTTCTGTATTTTAGCTCCATCTAGTGGTCACAATGCGGTATTTTCCTGATTTCTGTATTTTAGCTCCATCTAGTGGTCACAATGCGGTATTTTCCTGATTTCTGTGTTTTAGCTCCATCTAATGGTCATAATGTGGTATTTTCCTGATTTCTGTATTTTAGCTCCATCTAGTGGGCATAATGATTTCTGTATTTTAGCTCCATCTAGTGGTCACAATGCGGTATTTTCCTGATGTAAGCTCCAAAGAGCAGGGCCCTCGATCCCCTCATGTTTTGCATTGTATTGGTATTGTTCTGTCACATGTTCTGTCCCCCTTTGTAATGTAAAGCGCTGAGCGAACTATTGGCGCTTTATAAGTGCTGTATAATAATAATTATAATAATAATTTCTGTATTTTAGCTCCATCTAGTGGTCACAATGCGGTATTTTCCAGATTGCTGTGTTTTAGCTCCATCTAGTGGGCATAATGTGGTAGTTTCCTAAAAGCTGTTTTTCACTACTTGCCTGCTGGGCACTTTCACCCCCTTCGTGTCCAGGCCAATTTTCAGCTTTCAGTGCTGTTGCACTTTGAATGACAATTGCGCGGTCATGCAACACTGTACCTATATGGAATCTTTATAATGTTTTTCACACAAATAGAGCTTTCTTTTGGTGGTATTTAATCACCTCTGGGGGGCTTCCTAAGCAAACAAAAAAATAGACTGACATTTTAAAAAAAATAAAAAACCTTTTTTGTTGTTTCTGTTACATAATTTTGCAAATAAGTAATTTTTCTTCTTCACTGATGGACACCGATGAGGCTGCTCTAATGGACACTGATACGCTGCACTGATGGGCACTGATGAGGCTGCACTGATGAGCACTGATGAGGCTGAACTGATTGGCACTGATGAGGCTGAACTGATGGGCACTGATGAGGCTGCACTGATGGGCACTTATATGTGGCACTCCTTTCTACTCCTCACCTCACCCCTTCAGTCTCCTCCTCACCTCACCCCTTCAGTCTCCTCCTCACCTCACCCCTTCAGTCTCCTCCTCACCTCACCCCTTCAGTCTACTCCTCACCTCACCCCTTCAGTCTCCTCCTCACCTCACCCCTTCAGTCTCCTCCTCACCTCACCCCTTCAGTCTACTCCTCACCTCACACCTTCAGTCTCCTCCTCACCTCACCCCTTCAGTCTACTCCTCACCTCACCCCTTCAGTCTCCTCCTCACCTCACCCCTTCAGTCTCCTCCTCACCTCACCCCTTCAGTCTCCTCCTCACCTCACCCCTTCAGTCTACTCCTCACCTCACCCCTTCAGTCTCCTCACCTCACCCCTTCAGTCTCCTCCTCACCTCACCCCTTCAGTCTCCTCCTCACCTCACCCCTTCAGTCTACTCCTCACCTCACCCCTTCAGTCTCCTCACCTCACCCCTTCAGTCTCCTCCTCACCTCACCCCTTCAGTCTCCTCCTCACCTCACCCCTTCAGTCTCCTCCTCACCTCACCCCTTCAGTCTCCTCTCGCATTACTAACCTACTAAGTGACATATTGGCATGGATGTCACTCCACTTCCTCAAACTCAATCTTTACAAAACTGAGCTCTTAGTATTCCCTCCAGCCCGTGCCCCCCCCCCCCCCCCCGACTTCTCCATCAAGACCAATAACACATCAATCCCTCCCCTCATGCCAGGGTACTAGGTGTAATCCTAGACTCCCATCTGTCCTTTCACCCCCAAATCCAATCACTGTCCAAATCATGTAGACTCCACCTCCGCAACATCTCCAAGATATACCCGTTCCTAACCTCGGAAACCACTAAGCAACTCATTCACTCCCTTGTTATATCTCGCCTTGACTATTGTAACTCCCTCCTCATTGGCCGACCTCATCGCAGGCTATCCCCTCTTCAGTCTATTTTGAATGCTGCTGCCAGACTCATCCACCTTACTAACCGTTCTGTATCTGCCATCCCCCTCTCTGCCAATCTCTCCACTGGTCTCCACTCAGTGTCCTCCACCCCTCTCTGCCAATCCCTCCACTGGCCTCCACTCAGTGTCCTCCACCCCTCTCTGCCAATCCCTCCACTGGCCTCCACTCAGTGTCCTCCACCCCTCTCTGCCAATCCCTCCACTGGCCTCCACTCAGTGTCCTCCACCCCTCTCTGCCAATCCCTCCACTGGCCTCCACTCAGTGTCCTCCATCCCTCTCTGCCAATCCCTCCACTGGCCTCCACTCAGTGTCCTCCATCCCTCTCTGCCAATCCCTCCACTGTCCTCCACTCAGTGTCTGCCACCCCTCTCTGCCAATCCCTCCACTGGCCTTCACTCAGTGTCCTCCACCCCTCTCTGCCAATCCCTCCACTGTCCTCCACTCAGTGTCTGCCACCCCTCTCTGCCAATCTCTCCACTGGCCTCCACTCAGTGTCCTCCACTCCACTCTGCCAATCCCTCCACTGGCCTCCACTCAGTGTCCTCCATCCCTCTCTGCCAATCCCTCCACTGGCCTCCACTCAGTGTCCTCCACCCCTCTCTGCCAATCCCTCCACTGGCCTCCACTCAGTGTCCTCCATCCCTCTCTGCCAATCCCTCCACTGGCCTCCACTCAGTGTCCTCCATCCCTCTCTGCCAATCCCTCCACTGTCCTCCACTCAGTGTCTGCCACCCCTCTCTGCCAATCCCTCCACTGGCCTTCACTCAGTGTCCTCCACCCCTCTCTGCCAATCCCTCCACTGTCCTCCACTCAGTGTCTGCCACCCCTCTCTGCCAATCTCTCCACTGGCCTCCACTCAGTGTCCTCCACTCCACTCTGCCAATCCCTCCACTGGCCTCCACTCAGTGTCCTCCATCCCTCTCTGCCAATCCCTCCACTGGCATTAACAATTACATATAAAATAATTTATAACTCCGCCCCCAAATTACATCACCGATCTTGTCTCCAAATATCAACCAAACCGTCCTCTCCACTTCTCCCACCATCTCCTGGTCTCTAGCTCCTTTGTCTCCCCCCCCTGCTGATCTACAGAACTTCTCCAGAGCCTCTCCCATCCTCTGGAACTCTCTACCCCAATCTATCAGGCTATCGCCTACTCTGCTCATTTTTAGGCGATCTCTGAAAACCTATCTCTTCAGGGAAGCCTCTCCTGCCTCCAGCTAATAATGGAATCTTCTATTCCTCCTACCAGTCCATCCCCCACAGTTATTACCTCTTGTACCACTAGCCCCTCCCTCCTAGATTGTAAGCTCCAAGGATCAGGGCCCTCCTAACCCTCTTGTATTGAACTGTATTGTTGCTGTATTGTCTCCCGTTATATTGTAAAGCGCTGAGCAAACTGTTGGCGCTATATAAATCCTGTATAATAATAATAATAATAATGTTACATAATATCTCTCTATCTCCAATCTGAACAATGTTTGCAAACAAAGTTACTTTACATCTCTTTATGTTTTGTGAGAACAATGTTTATAAACACTGTGTCAGACGGTTTGTTTCTTGACAGCAGCAGCTTCTACAGCTCCTGCAATCACACAGCAGCTCCTGGCTGTAATTTTGACAACTGGAAATTGTATCCCTCGACTCATCTCCTATCCCTTACCCCTGATAATGTCCCTGGACTCATCTCCTATCCCTTACCCCTGATAATGTCCCTGGACTCATCTCCTATCCCTTACCCCTGATAATGTCCCTGGACTCATCTTCTATCCCTTACCCCTGATAGTGTCCCTGGACCCATCTCCTATCCCTTACCCCTGATAGTGTCCCTGGACTCATCTCATATCCCTTACCCCTGATAATGTCCCTGGACTCATCTCCTATCCCTTACCCCCGATAATGTCCCTGGACTCATCTCCTATCCCTTACCCCCAATAATGTCCCTGGACTCATCTCCTATCCCTTACCCCTGATAATGTCCCTGGACTCATCTCCTGTCCCTTACCCCCAATAATGTCCCTGGACTCATCTCCTATCCCTTACCCCTGATAATGTCCCTGGACTCACCTCCTATCCCTTACCCCTGATAATGTCCCTGGACTCATCTCCTATCCCTTACCCCTGATAATGTCCCTGGACTCATCTCCTATCCCTTACCCCTGATAATGTCCCTGGACTCATCTCCTATCCCTTACCCCTGATAATGTCCCTGGACTCACCTCCTATCCCTTACCCCTGATAATGTCCCTGGACTCATCTTCTATCCCTTACCCTTGATAGTGTCCCTGGACTCACCTCCTATCCCTTACCCCTGATAATGTCCCTGGACTCATCTTCTATCCCTTACCCCTGATAGTGTCCCTGGACTCACCTCCTATTAATTACCCTGATAATGTCCCTGGACTAATCTCCTATCCCTTACCCCTGATAATGTCCCTGGACTCATCTCCTATCCCTTACCCCTGATAATGTCCCTGGACTCATCTCCTGTCCCTTACCCCTGATAATGTCCCTGGACTCATCTCCTGTCCCTTACCCCCGATAATGTCCCTGGACTCATCTCCTGTCCCTTACCCCTGATAATGTCCCTGAACTCATCTCCTATCCCTTACCCCTGATAATGTCCCTGGACTCATCTCCTGTCCCTTACCCCTGATAATGTCCCTGGACTCATCTCATATCCCTTACCCCTGATAATGTCCCTGGACTCATCTCCTGTCCCTTACCCCTGATAATGTCCCTGGACTCATCTCATATCCCTTACCCCTGATAATGTCCCTGGACTCATCTCCTATCCCTTACCCCTGATAATGTCCCTGGACTAATCTCCTATCCCTTACCCCTGATAATGTCCCTGGACTCACCTCCTATCCCTTACCCCCGATAATGTCCCTGGACTCATCTACTATCCCTTGCCCCCGATAGTGTCCCTGGACTCATCTCCTGTCCCTTACCCCTGATAATGTCCCTGGACTCATCTCCTATCCCTTACCCCCGATAATGTCCCTGGACTCATCTCCTATCCCTTACCCCTGATAATGTCCCTGGACTCATCTCCTGTCCCTTACCCCCGATAATGTCCCTGGACTCATCTCCTATCCCTTACCCCCGATAATGTCCCTGGACTCATCTCCTATCCCTTACCCCTGATACTGTCCCTGGACTCATCTCCTGTCCCTTACCCCCGATAATGTCCCTGGACCCATCTCCTATCCCTTACCCCTGATAGTGTCCCTGGACTCATCTCATATCCCTTACCCCTGATAATGTCCCTGGACTCATCTCCTATCCCTTACCCCCGATAATGTCCCTGGACTCATCTCCTATCCCTTACCCCCGATAATGTCCCTGGACTCATCTCCTATCCCTTACCCCTGATAATGTCCCTGGACTCATCTCCTGTCCCTTACCCCTGATAGTCTCCCTGGACTCATCTCCTGTCCCTTACCCCCGATAATGTCCTTGGACTATTCATTTCTCATTTGCTCTGGCAAAGCTAAAATGTATTTTGTTCTGCTATAAAGGTTTTATTTGAGTAAAATCTGAACGTAGAGAGAGAACGTAGATAATGAAGTCGTAGTTATCCGCACATATTCCAGACAAGGAGAGTCTCTGCTCTACCATCCAGTGAACTCCCATACACCTCCGATCCAAATAATTCCAAAAGAAGGAATGAGCCACACCTATCCTCACTTTTTCTTTTGGTTTCCTTCATTCTGATCTTTCTGGTAATTCATTTAATATCTTTTATTTCAATGAAAGGAATTTAAAGATGAGCATGAATGCCTGAGCTACAACACTTCCTTTGGATATATATATCCTCAGAGAGAGAGAAGAGATACAGGGCGGGGAGAGAGGGTAGCTAGAGAGAACTGGGAGCTATGGGAGGAAAAAGAGAGAGAATGGAGGGCTAGGAGATAGAAGAGAGAGAGAGAATGGAGGGCTAGGAGATAGAAGAGAGAGAATGGAGGGCTAGGAGATAGAAGAGAGAGAGAGAATGGAGGGCTAGGAGATAGAAGAGAGAGAATGGAGGGCTAGGAGATAGAAGAGAGAGAGAGAGAATGGAGGGCTAGGAGATAGAAGAGAGAGAGAGAGAATGGAGGGCTAGGAGATAGAAGAGAGAGAATGGAGGGCTAGGAGATAGAAGAAAGAGAGAGAAAGAGGGAGAGAGATCCAAGAGCTATGAGAGACAGCGAGAATGGAGAGCTAGGGGAGATAGAAGAGAGAGAGAGAATGGAGGGCTAGGAGATAGAAGAGAGAGAATGGAGGGCTAGGAGATAGAAGAGAGAGAGAATGGAGGGCTAGGAGATAGAAGAGAGAGAGAGAGAATGGAGGGCTAGGAGATAGAAGAGAGAGAATGGAGGGCTAGGAGATAGAAGAGAGAGAGAGAAAGAGGGAGAGAGATCCAAGAGCTATGAGAGACAGCGAGAATGGAGAGCTAGGGGAGAGAGGAGAGAGAGAGGATGGAGGGCTAGGAGATAGAAGAGAGAGAGAATGGAGGTCTAGGAGATAGAAGAGAGAGAGAAAGAGGGAGAGAGATCCAAGAGCTATGGGAGAGAGTGAGAATGCAGAGCTAGGGGAGAGAGGAGAGAAAGAGGGGGCGAGATCCAAGAGCTAGGGGAGAGAGCGAGAATGGAGAGCTAGGGGAGAGAGTAGAGAGAGAATGAAGGGTTAGGGGAGAGAGGAGAGAGAGGCAGAGGGAGAAAGATCCAAGAGCTAGGAGAGAGAGAGAGAAGGAGAGAAAGAATGTAGAGCTAGGGGAGAGAGGAGAGAAAGGCAGAGGGAAAAAAATCCAATAGCTAGGAAAGAGAGAGGGAGAAAAAGAGAGAATGGAGAACTATGGGAGAGAGAGAAAGAAAGAGGAAGCGAGATCCAAGAGCTAGGGGAAAGAAAGAGGGAGAGAGTAAGAGAGATCCCTGAGCTATGAGAGAAAGGGTGAGAGAGATCCCAGAGCTAGGAGAGAGAGCGAGAGAGAGAGAGAGAGAGAGAGAGAGAGAGTGTAAAGAAAGAGAGAGAGAATGGAGAGAGAGAGAGAGAGAGAGAGAGTGGAGAGCTAGGAGAGACAGGGGAGAGAGAGGAAAAAGAGGGAGAGAAAGAGGGAGAGATCCAAGGACTGAGAGAGAGTGAATAGAGAGCTAGCAGAGAGAGGAGATAGAGAGAAGAGAAAGAGAGAGGGAGAGAGATCCAAGAGCTAGGAGAGAGTGAGAGAGATCCAAGAGCTAGGAAAGAGAGCGAGAGAGAGAATGGAAAGAGAGAGAATGGAGTGTTAGTGGACAGAGATGAGAGAGAGGAGAAAGAGGGATAGAAAGAGAGAAATCCAAGCTAGGAGAGAGAGAGAGAGAATAGAGAGCTAGCAGAGAGAGGAGGAGAGGAAGAGAGGCATAGAGATCCAAGAGCTAGGAGAGAGAAGGAATAGAGAGCTAGGGGAGAGAGAGGAGAGAAAGAGAGACAGAGATCCAAGAGCTAGGAGAGAGAGAAGAGAGAGAGATAATAGAGAGCTAGGGGAGAGAGGGGAGAGAAAGAGAGCAATCCAAGATTTAGGGGAAAGAAGAGAGAACAAGAGAGAGAGAGATCCTAGAGCTAGCGGGGAGATAAGAGAGAGAGAATGGAGAGCTAGGGGAGAAAGCTGAGAGAGAGGAGAGAAAGAGAGGGATCCAAGAGCTAGGAGAGAGAGAGAGTATGGAGAACTAGGGAAGAGAGGAAAGAGAGGGAGAGAAGATAGAGAGATCCAAGAGCTAGGATAGAGGAAATGGAGAGCCAGGGGAGAGAGGAGAGAGAGATCCAAGAGCTAAGAAAGAGAGAATGGAGATCTAGGGGAGAGAAGAGAGCTAGGGGAGAGGGAGAGAGAGAGAATGAGAGAGATAAAAGCAGAGAGATTGGTGAGAGAGTGAGGAGGGGAAACATTCTTTTAAAAACTTTTCAACTTTGAAACACATTTTTTTTATATGAACAGCAAACCGTCAGAGCCCCCCTTACCTGTCAGTAATGTGCCCGGGGCAGACAGGCTCAGAGCCCCCCTTACCTGTCAGTAATGTGCCCGGGGCAGACAGGCTCAGAGCCCCCCTTACCTGTCAGTAATGTGCCCGGGGCAGACAGGCTCAGAGCCCCCCTTACCTGTCAGTAATGTGCCCGGGGCAGACAGGCTCAGAGCCCCCCTTACCTGTCAGCAATGTGCCCGGGGCAGACAGGCTCAGAGCCCCCCTTACCTGTCAGTAATGTGCCCGGGGCAGACAGGCTCAGAGCCCCCCTTACCTGTCAGCAATGTGCCCGGGGCAGACAGGCTCACTTGTTGCTTCTTGCTGTACTTAGAAAGAAATGTTCCATATTCCTGTTCAGCCACTGAGTGTTCCTCCACTCCTTGTAAGTACAAATAATTATTTTATTAAAAATTGAAATGCTGAGGCAGGGGCGGACTGACAACTCATGGGGCCCCCGGGCAATAGGGGATCATGGGGCCCCTATGTCCTTGCCCAAACTCATAAAAGCCTATGAGAAAGGTACCAGGGGCATCTCATGCGGCCCCCTACTGACCCCGGGCCCTCGGGCAGTGCCCGAGTTTCCAAATGGTCAGTCCGCCCCTGTGCTGAGAACGTTTGGAAGCTGCAATCACTGACCTCTACTTCTGAAAATGCTTCAATTTTGCAGGTTAGGAATTGTAATTTGTTGCATGTTCTGGTTCAGGGACTCAAAAGTTCTGACTTTTCTTTGACTTTTCTGATCTGCATTTGTTTTCGGTCGGTAACTTTGAAAGTCTGGAGGCCGGAGACAACCAGACAAGCAACATTCCTAGAAAGACTCTTTGGGGTGTATTTATAAAGCGGTGAATTTGATGCCTCACAGGTGACTCTTCCTTGTGCATATCTTTTAAATGACAGTGATTGATTCACCACCGATGAATGTTTGGTGAAAGTCACATTCACGCCTTTCTAAACACTTTGTATGGGATTTGTCCCTCTTACCTGGTACATTGTAATCCTGGACTCCTGGGACATCTCAGGACATGGCGGTCCGCGCTCTCTGTCAGTGGGCAGGTGCGGTGAGCAGTGTGACGGTCCGACAAGCGCGTGCGTCTGATACTAACTGCTGTCAGTGAGCTCCCATTCAGTGTGATCCCCGGGGCCCCTCCCCTGAGCACAGTTATGTCACAATGCTGTCCAGCCCCAGTCACTCTCATTCACTTTTCCTGGCTGCTGTCACTTCCCATTCAAGAATTTCAGATTTAACCTTTGCAGTGACTTGTGGGGGCTCCGGCTCTAATTTCCGGCAGGGCCGTGTCTGCAAGATCAGCCAAAATGATTGTAGTCTGGAAACTGGATGTGATTGAGGAGGAATTACACTCCCCCGTACTTTTTTTTCTTTCCTCTCTTACTCTCATGCTCACACGCCCAGCGAATCCAGCGTTGTTTAGAGGCATCCCCTACTCCATCAATGGAACACGGGGTCCTGTGCCGCCATATTTTATTTTCTTACACCATCGGGGCACCTGCTGCAAGAATTGAGAAGAGGCAGCCAGCCCCTGATGACGTGCTGCTGCACATGCGCAGTGTGGTGTAGATTGCCTGGCACATGCGCAGTGCGGTGTAGATTGCCTGACACATGCGCAGTGCGGTGTAGATTGCCTGACACATGCTCAGTGCGGTGTAGATTGCCTGACACATGCTCAGTGCGGTGTAGATTGCCTGACACATGCTCAGTGCGGTGTAGATTGCCTGGCACATGCGCAGTACAGTGTAGATTGCCTGGCACATGTTCAGTGCGGTGTAGATTGCCTGGCACATGCTCAGTGCGGTGTGGATTGCCTGGCACATGCTCAGTGCGGTGTGGATTGCCTGGCACATGCGCAGTGCGGTGTGGATTGCCTGGCACATGCGCAGTGCGGTGTGGATTGCCTGGCACATGCGCAGTGCGGTGTGGATTGCCTGGCACATGCGCAGTGCGGTGTGGATTGCCTGGCACATGCCCAGTGTGGTGTGGATTGTCTGGCACATGTGCAGCGTGGTGTGGATTGCATGGCACGTGTGCAGTGTGGTGTAGATTGCCTGGCACATGCTCAGTGTGGTGTGGATTGCCTGGCACAAGCACAGTGTGGTGTGGATTGCCTGGCACATAGGCAGTGTGCTGTGTATTTGCCTGGCACATGCGCAGTGTGGTGTGGATTGCCTGGCACATAGGCAGTGTGCTGTGTATTTGCCTGGCACATGCGCAGTGTGGTGTGTATTTGCCTGGCACATGTGCAGTGTGGTGTGGATTGCCTGGCACGTGTGCAGTGTGGTGTAGATTGCCTGGCACATGCTCAGTGTGGTGTGGATTGCCTGGCACAAGCACAGTGTGGTGTGGATTTGCCTGGCGCATGCGTAGTGTGGTGTGTATTTGCCTGGAACATGTGCAGAATGGTGTGTATTTGCCTGGCGCATCTGCAGTATGGTGTGTATTTGCCTGGCACATGTGCAGTATGGTGTGTATTTGCCTGGCACATGTGCAGTATGGTGTGTATTTGCCTGGCACATGTGCAGTATGGTGTGTATTTGCCTGGCACATGTGCAGTGTGGTGTAGATATCCTAGTCCATTGGCAATCTGGTGTAGATTGTGAAGGTAGATGGTGGGAACCCCTCATAATGGGCACAGCAGGTGTACAGACCCAGGAACTCAGTACAGGGATGGTGGGAACCCCTCATAATGGGCACAGCGGGTGTACAGACCCGGTAAATCAGCACAGGGATGGTGGGAACCCCTCATAATAGGCACAGCGGGTGTACAGACCCGGTAAATCAGCACAGGGATGGTGGGAACCCCTCATAATGGGCACAGCGGGTGTACAGACCCGGTAAATCAGCACAGGGATGGTGGGAACCCCTCATAATAGGCACAGCGGGTGTACAGACCCAGGAACTCAGCACAGGGATGGTGGGAACCCCTCATAATGGACATGTATCTGATGCAATGTGATGCCATTCATTCTGAGTATCACCCCAACACACAAAGCCAGCAGGCTGGAGCCCAGCCCTGAGACACTTCAGTTTTCACCAAACAAGTTTCTTTTTTTTTTCCTTTTTTCTAAATTTGTCACCAGTAAGAAGAGAGAAGTGGTTTTTGATCGATGATGTAGATAATCAGGGCGATCCATTTATCTGATCCACCACAGAAGAGACACGGTGACGTCATGCAGCGATTGTTAGCAGATGGGCTCCTCAGAGATCTCTCATTGCCTTGCTGTGCATCTGGGAGAATTCATGATGGAATGATCAGCGCTGGGAACCCAAACAAGGTCCATGCCGACATCTGAAAGATCTAGATCAGAGGCCCCCAGAATCATTTTCCACTGCTGATTACTCAGATGTCTGCAGGAAGAACTTAAACTGACCTCAGGCCTCCCCTCCAGTCTTGCACAGCTCTCCTCCTGGACTGGAATGGCTTCCTCTGATTTCACTGCACACTGTCAGCTTCTCACAATGTGCATTAGAAGCTGCAGCAAGTCAGATGAAGCCTGACACATTTCCTGGCTGGGGGACGTGCAGCGTCATCTAGCTCTTTCCTCCTCAGCCTGACTGTCCCTGTTCCCCCAATTTCATTCACTGGATTTCAATTCTTCCAATCATGGAGGTTCAGCATCTCAGCTGCAATGCGCCTTTAAAGTTGCTAGAAATGTGGCCATACCAGGAAGAGTCGATTCCCTAGCACAGCCCCTCCCTCCTTGCTCATCATAGCCCTCTCCTCTTCTGCGAGTGTTTACTGTCCGTGCTGGCCCAGCTCCACCTCCTCTCCCTTCTCCTCCTTTTATGAGGCTGCCGGAGGAGGCGTGAAGGTAAATACTAGAGAGGGTCACCAGAGGCTTCTCCTCCAAGATGGCAGCACCCGGCAGCAGTGTCAGGGATTGTAGACGACTACACAAGGGAGGCTTTCCAGGTAAATATCATGAATAAAATACAATAAATGTACAGATCACCTTATGGGAAGGTTCTTGTTGAAATCAGAGCTGTCGTAATGCATGGGCACCCGTGGGCACTGCCCAGGGGCCCCAGGTGTATGGGGGCCCCATGATAATTGTGCATTGCATCATACTTTCCAACTGTCCCGGATTTGCCAGGACAGTCACACTTTTAACTAAGCTGTCCTGAGATGACCATGTCTCCGGCAACGTCCCTGAACTTGTACTGTGCCCTCCTGATCCCCCTATATTGTGCCCTCCTGATCCCCCCATACTGTGCCCTCCTGATCCCCCTATATTGTGCCCTCCTGATCCCCCTATATTGTGCCCTCCTGATCCCCCCATACTGTGCCCTCCTGATCCCCCTATATTGTGCCCTCCTGTTCCCCTCATACTGTGCCCTTCTGCCTCCCCCCTGTACTGTGCCCTCCTGATCCCCACATACTGTGCCCTCCTAATCCCCCCATACTGTGCCCTCCTGATCTCCCCATACTGTGCCCTCCTGATCCCCCCATACTGTGCCCTCCTGATCCCCCCATACTGTGCCCTTCTGATCCCCCCTGTACTGTGCCCTCCTGATCCCCCCTGTACTGTGCCCTCCTGATCCCCCCTGTACTGTGCCCTTCTGATCCCCTCATACTGTGCCCTCCTGATCCCCTCATACTGTGCCCTTCTGCCTCCCCCCTGTACTGTGCCCTCCTGATCCCCCTATACTGTGCCCTCCTAATCTCCTCATACTGTGCCCTCCTGATCTAAGTATTTTGCCCTCCTGGTCCCCTCATACTGTGCCCTTCTGATTCTCCCTATACTGTGCCCTCCTGTCTCCCCCCTGTACTGTGCCGTCCTGATCCCCTCATACTGTGCCCTTCTGATCCCTCCTGTACTGTGCCCTCCTGATCCCCCCATACTGTGCCCTCCTAATCCCCCCTATATTGTGCCCTCCTGATCCCCCCATACTGTGCCCTCCTGATCCCCTCATACTGTGCCCTTCTGATCCCTCCTGTACTGTGCCCTCCTGATCTCATACTGTGCACTTCTGCCCCCCCCCCCCGTACTGTGCCCTTCTGATCCCCCCATACTGTGCCCTTCTGCCTCCCCCTATACTGTGCCCTCCTGATCCCCCCATACTGTGCTCTTCTGCCATCCCTCTGTACTGTGCCCTCCTGCTCCCCCCATACTGTGCCCTTCTGCCTCCTCTCTGTACTGTGCCCCCCTGATCCACCCTTACTGTGCCCTTCTGCCTCCCCCTTATACTGTGCCCTCCTGATCCCCCCATATTTTGCCCTTCTGCCTCCCCCTTGTACTGTACCCTCCTGATACCCCCATACTGTGCCCTCCTGCCTCCTCCCTATACTATGCCCTCCTGATCTCCCCATACTGTGCCCTTTTGCCTCCCCCCTGTACTGTGCCCTTCTGCCTCCCCCTGTACTGTGCCCTCCTGATCTCCTCATAGTGTGTCCTTCTGCCTCCCCCTGTACTGTGCCCTCCTCATCCCCCCATACTGTGCCCTTCAGCCTCCCCCCTGTACTTTGCCCTCCTGATCCCCCCATACTGTGCCCTTCTGCCTCCCCCCTGTACTGTGCCTTCTCTGATACCCCTATACTGTGCCCTTCTGATCCCCCCATACTGTGCCCTTCTGCCTCCCCCCTGTACTATGCCCTTCTGCCTCCCCACCTGTACTGTGCCCTCCTGATCCCCCCATACTGTGCCCTCCTGATCTCCCCATACTGTGCCCTTCTGCCTCCCCCCTGTACTGTGCCCTTCTGCCTCCCCCCTGTACTGTGCCCTCCTCATCCCCCCATACTGTGCCCTTCTGCCTCCCCCCTGTACTGTGCCCTCCTCATCCCCCCATACTGTGCCCTTCTGCCTCCCCCCTGTACTGTGCCCTCCTCTTCCCCCCCCCCAATACTGTACCCTTCTGCCTCCCCCCTGTACTGTGCCCTCCTCTTCCCCCCCCCCATACTGTACCCTTCTGCCTCCCCCCTGTACTGTGCCCTCCTGTTCCCCCCATACTGTGCCCTTCTGCCACCCCCCATACTGTGCCTTTCTGCCTCCCCCCATACTGTGCCTTTCTGCCACCCCCCTGTACTGTGCTCTTTGTGTTATTTAGTCTCCAAAATGTACGGCACGCTTCCTTATTGTTTAAAATGGATTTGATTAAAATGACTAATAAATATGTTTGATTCTATCAGCGATTAATACTATAATTCTTGAGAGTAGGTGCGTGAATTGGGACAGGCTGGTAGTGGCCCCAGTGCATTACTTTGCCCAGGGGCCCAGGATACTACTAAGATGGCCCTGATTGAAATAAATGGTTTAGCAACAGAGTTACGTAAAAAAAAACATTGATTGGGTATCAGAGCTTGTAGTATTTGACTGCGGCCTCTAGGTGGCAGAATCTCACCCTTTTCAAATGTCCATTGACTAAGATTGGTGCTACTTTGAAAAAAAGTCGAACAATATTAGTCCCAATGACATCACTGACACCCTCTGTCCTACTGGCCATGGCGGATAACTAGAAATAGTGGGGCCCCATGCAGCCTGCCTGACAGGGCCCCACCCCCCACCCCCACCACACAAGGAGGAGGAACTTCATTTCTCTGGCTATACCAATGGCAGCCAGGGGAGGCAGAGTCGGCCCACCTGTACCGGGCCCCATCAGTTCAGCAGGGAAGCTGGGTGCACAGAGGGAGCTCTTTAGGTGCCCTTTAGGTGCGGGCACAGTAATCCCACGGTACGTGGCTCCCAGCAATTCAATACAGCTTTCATTTATATGTTGGGATCAGCAGCGTTCTACCCGCCCTGCTGGGGTGTCCAAACGTTCCAAACAAAGGGCCAGTTTACTGCCCTTCAAATATTAGGGGGCCAGTGGGAGTAAAAAATGCCATAGGCTTGGTGGATAGTGCCCCATCATTGATGTCAAAGGGAGGAATAGTGTCCCATCATTGGTATCAGTGGGAGGAATAGTGCCCCATCATTGGTGTCAGTGGGAGGAATAGTGCCCCATCATTGGTGTCAGTGGGAGGAATAGTGCCCCATCATTGGTGTCAGTGGGAGTAATAGTGCCCCATCATTGGTGTCAGTGGGGGGAGTAGTGCCCCATCATTGGTATCAGTGGGAGGAATAGTGCCCCATCATTGGTGTCAGTGGGAGGAATAGTGCCCCATCATTGGTATCAGTGGGAGGAATCGTGCCCCATCATTGGTATCAGTGGGGAGAGTAGTGCCCCATCATTGGTATCAGTGGGAGGAATAGTGCCCCATCATTGGTGTCAGTGGGAGGAATAGTGCCCCATCATTGGTGTCAGTGGGAGGAATAGTGCCCCATCATTGGTGTCAGTGGGAGGAATAGTGCCCCATCATTGGTGTCAGTGGGGGGAGTAGTGCCCCATCATTGGTATCAGTGGGAGGAATAGTGCCCCATCATTGGTATCAGTGGGGGGAGTAGTGCCCCATCATTGGTATCAGTGGAATAGTGCCCCATCATTGGTATCAGTGGGAGGAATAGTGCCCCATCATTGGTGTCAGTGGGAGGAATAGTGCCCCATCATTGGTGTCAGTGGGGGGAATAGTGCCCCATCATTGGTATCAGTGGGAGGAATAGTGCCCCATCATTGGTATCAGTGGGAGGAATAGTGCCCCATCATTGGTGTCAGTGGGAGGAATAGTGCCCCATCATTGGTATCAGTGGAAGGAATAGTGCCCCATCATTGGTATCAGTGGGAGGAATAGTGCCCCATCATTGGTGTCAGTGGGAGGAATAGCGCCCCATCATTGGTATCAGTGGAAGGAATAGTGCCCCATCATTGGTATCAGTGGGAGGAATAGTGCCCCATCATTGGTATCAGTGGGAGGAATAGTGTCCCATCATTGGTGTCAGTGGGAGGAATAGTGCCCCATCATTGGTGTCAGTGGGAGGAATAGTGCCCCATCATTGGTATCAGTGGGAGGAATAGTGCCCCATCATTGGTATCAGTGGGAGGAATAGTGCCCCATCATTGGTATCAGTGGATGGAATAGTGCCCCATCATTGGTATCAGTGGGAGGAATAGTGCCCCATCATTGGTGTCAGTGGGAGGAATAGTGCCCCATCATTGGTATCAGTGGGGGGAGTAGTGCCCCATCATTGGTATCAGTGGGAGGAATCGTGCCCCATCATTGGTATCAGTGGGGAGAGTAGTGCCCCATCATTGGTATCAGTGGGAGGAATAGTGCCCCATCATTGGTGTCAGTGGGAGGAATAGTGCCCCATCATTGGTGTCAGTGGGAGGAATAGTGCCCCATCATTGGTGTCAGTGGGAGGAATAGTGCCCCATCATTGGTGTCAGTGGGGGGAGTAGTGCCCCATCATTGGTATCAGTGGGAGGAATAGTGCCCCATCATTGGTATCAGTGGGGGGAGTAGTGCCCCATCATTGGTATCAGTGGAATAGTGCCCCATCATTGGTATCAGTGGGAGGAATAGTGCCCCATCATTGGTGTCAGTGGGAGGAATAGTGCCCCATCATTGGTGTCAGTGGGGGGAATAGTGCCCCATCATTGGTATCAGTGGGAGGAATAGTGCCCCATCATTGGTGTCAGTGGGAGGAATAGTGCCCCATCATTGGTATCAGTGGAAGGAATAGTGCCCCATCATTGGTATCAGTGGGAGGAATAGTGCCCCATCATTGGTGTCAGTGGGAGGAATAGTGCCCCATCATTGGTATCAGTGGAAGGAATAGTGCCCCATCATTGGTATCAGTGGGAGGAATAGTGCCCCATCATTGGTATCAGTGGGAGGAATAGTGTCCCATCATTGGTGTCAGTGGGAGGAATAGTGCCCCATCATTGGTGTCAGTGGGAGGAATAGTGCCCCATCATTGGTATCAGTGGGAGGAATAGTGCCCCATCATTGGTATCAGTGGATGGAATAGTGCCCCATCATTGGTATCAGTGGGAGGAATAGTGTCCCATCATAACACCTGGCCCCTGGGCTGCAGTTTGGAGACCCCTTATATAGAAGAAGGTATAACTTTAATAGTCAGAGGATTACTCCGCCTAATCCTGATATGAGTAAATGGTCCTCTGTCTGTCCCCGGCTCCTGCTGCTGAACTGACGGGGCCCCAGGAACATATATTTAATAACTGGGATCCACGTGCTGTAGGATCACTGTGCATACATCCAAAGGTATTTAATAAGTCCTGCTCTCTGCCCCCGGGGTCCCCTGGTACACTGATGGGGCCCGGTACAGGCCAGCTCTGCCACCCCTGGCTGCTATTGGTATAGCCAAGTCAGGGAAAGTCAGCCCTGGTGCACCTAAATCAGAGAGGGGCACGGCCAGGAAGTAGACATGTATGTCCCATGTCTGGACTTAGTAATAGGCGGAGCACAGGTTCACTTTTCGAATGAATATGGAACATTCCATAGGGGGACGGCACATCTGGCCAACACATGTCACACGCTCCCTCTAGTCTGTGACGTCATTGGAGCAGACAAGACAAATCACTGGCAGACACTAAATGCCAGGAGACATCCCTCCGCACCACCACACAGCTCTGCTTCTTAAAGGGACACTCCGAGCCCTGCATTTTCATTGACTTGATGGAGGCAGCCTGCTGATTGGCTCTATTTTCATCCTTTTTTCTTTTATCATTCCCCATTTCCTTAACTACTTCCAGTCCGGACACTTTCCCCCCCTTCCAGTCCGGACACTTTCCCCCCCTTCCAGTCCGGACACTTTCCCCCCCTTCCAGTCCGGACACTTTCCCCCCCTTCCAGTCCGGACACTTTTACCCCCTTCCAGTCCGGACACTTTCACCCCCTTCCAGTCCGGGCACTTTCACCCCCTTCCAGTCCGGGCACTTTCACCCCCTTCCAGTCCAGACACTTTCACCCCCTTCCAGTCCGGACACTTTCACCCCCTTCCAGTCCGGACACTTTCACTCCCTTCCAGTCCGGACACTTTCACCCCCCTCCAGTCCGGACACTTTCTCCCCCTTCCAGTCCAGACACTTTCACCCCCCTCCAGTCCGGACACTTTCTCCCCCTTCCAGTCCGGACACTTTCCCCCCCTTCCAGTCCAGACACTTTCCCCCCCTTCCAGTCCGGACACTTCCCCCCCCCTCCAGTCCGGACACTTTCACCCCCTTCCAGTCCGGACACTTTCACCCCCTTCCATTCCGGACACTTTCCCCCCCTTCCAGTCCGGACACTTTCACCCCCTTCCAGTCCGGACACTTTCACCCCCTTCCAGTCCGGACACTTTCCCCCCCTTCCAGTCCGGACACTTTCACCCCCCTCCAGTCCAGACACTTTCCCCCCCTTCCAGTCCGGACACTTTCACCCCCTTCCTGCCCAGGCCAATTTTCAGCTTTCAGCGATGTCGCACTTTGAATGACAATTGTGCGGTCATGCAACACTGTACCCATATGAATTTTTTAGCATTTTTTTTTAGACAGATAAAGCTTTTATTCACCATTGGGATTTTTATTTTTTTTGCTATGTAAATGAAAAAGTCCAAAAATTTTGAAAAAAAGTGTTTTTCTTTTAAAATTGTGCAAATAAATAATATTTCATCATAAATCTTGGCCAAAATTTATTCCGTTATCTTTTTACTAAAAAATAAATAAATAACGCAAATGAGTTTATAACCAAAAATTATAATTTTTAAAAAAAATGTTTTTATATTATTACTTATGGGGTTGTTTTTGCTTTATTTTACATACTGTCACTCTAGCAGTACAGTGTCACCATGGTGACACTGTACTACTTGTGGGGGGTGATGATTTTTTTTTTTACACTTATTGCTTTTACACCAATAAAGGCTGTAAAAGCAATGTCTCCTTTTCTCTCTGGCTGCATTCTTGCAGCCATTGAGAAATACTGTGTGAGCTGTGATTGGTCACAGCTTGTCACAAGGTACAAGGCTGTTGTGAATGGCCCTGTACCATGTGACCTCTGTGATCATTCACAGATTTCACACGTATGATGTCAGTGACATCTTGCATACTACTCTGCATGTGATCACTGATTGGCCAATCAGTGATCACATGATTGGGACCTCACACAGAGGTCCCGTACGATGATCGGTGTTCCACTGTGTCCGGAGGACAGCAGGCACCGGATCGCGATGCTGTGCACTCCCAGGGAGCGCGCACAAACAGAAGGCGGGGAGGACGTTTACAAACTGCCACCCGCCCCTGCACTGCCACCGTCTGGCCATTTATATACATGGGCCGGATGGGAAATGGAAAAATAAAAGAACTAGTTGCCGATCTCAGATGGACGAATGACGGCTACACTGCGGCCGGCCAGTTCTGGGAGGGCATCATATGATGTCCTCCCAGAACATTCTCTCCTGCGCACCCCCGGGGGCACGCACCCGGCGATCTCCGTGATCGCTGTGTCCTACAGACACAGCTGATCACGTGATGTGGTAAAAGGCCAATCACAGCGGCCTTTTACCACGTGATCATCCGTGTCCAATGACACGCTGATCACCAGGAAATGCAATTGCCGGTGTTCTGCTGCACTTTCCTCACGCTGTCAGAACGTGGGGAAAGTACTGCCGAGAACCGGCAGTTGTCAGAGCGGGGATCAGCACCGATCATCAGGGCACTGATGATCAGTGCCCTGATGATCGGTGCCCAGCAGTGCCACCCACCAGTTCTGCCCACCTGTGCCCAGCAGTGCCACCCACCTGTGTCACCCACCTGTGCCACCCACCTGTGCCCATCAGTGCCACCCACCTGTGTCACCCACCTGTGCCCATCAGTGCCACCCACCTGTGCCCACCAGTGCCCATCAGTGCTGCCCACCAGTGCCGCCAGTCAGTGCCCAGCAGATGTGCCAGTTAGTACCCAGCAGTTGCGCCAGTCAATGCCCAGCAGTGCTGCCAGTCAATGCTATCTATCAGTGCTATCAGTTCCACCTATCAGTGCCGCCTATTTGTGCCACCTCATTAGTGCCGCCTATCAGTGCCCTTCAGTGCTGCCAATCAGCGCCCATCAGTGCTGCTTATCAGTGCAGCCTCATCAACGCACATCAGTGAAGGCGAACAATTACCTGTTTGCAAAATTTTATAATAGAAACAAAGAAACATTTTTTTTTTCAAATTTATTTGCTCTTTTTTTGTTTATTGCGCAAAAAGTAAAACACCCCCAGCGGGGATTCAATACCACCAAAAGAAAGCTCTGTTTGTGAGAAAAAAATGATAAAAATGTCATATGGGTACAATGTTGCATGACCGCGCAATTGTCATTCAAAATGCGACAGCGCTGAAAGCTGAAAACTGGCCTGGTAAAGAAGGGGGTATAAGTGCCCGGTAGGCGAGGGGTAAAAGTGTTTGTAAACCATTACATATACCCAGTGAAGTGACTGGACTCAGGTCATACACAGACATGAAACAAATCCTACATACACTGCCCTGAAAAAGTATTCATACCCCTTGAAATTTTCAACATTCTGTCACGTTACAACCAAAACCGTAAATATATTTTATTGGGATGTTATGTGATAGACCGACACAAAGTGGCACATAATTGTAAAGTGGAAGGAAAATGAGAAATGGTTTTCAAAATGTTTTACAAATAAATCTGTGAAAAGTGTGGCGTGCGTTTCTATTCAGCCCCCTTTACTCTGATACTCGTAACTAAAATCTAGTGGAGCCAATTGCCTTCAGAAGTCACCTAATTAGTAAATAGAGTCCACCTGTGTGTGATCTCAGTATAAATCCAGCTGTTCTGTGAAGCCCTCAGAGGTCTGTTAGAGAACATTAGTGAACAAACAGCATCAGGAAGGCAAAGGAACACACCAGACAGGTCAGGGATAAAGTTGTGGAGAAGTTTAAAGCAAGGTTACTCTGCCCCCTGGAGTCAATACTTTGTAGGACCCCCTTTTGCTGCAATTCCAGCTGCAAGTCTTTTTGGGGATGTCTCTTTTCTACATCCATTCAAAGCCCAGAATTAATAAAGCTTGTCTGTTTCAGAAAGCAGGGAACCTGAAATTACACTCAGTGAGGAGAGCTCTGAGAGCCGATTGGAGGGAATGGACACACCCCCTCCACACAGCATACAGGAGCAGAGATAAGGCTGTCAATCAGAGGCTGTGTGCTGGAGCTCTCTCCCATGTCACCATTTTGCTTTTGGTGTAAGAAAAATTTGTCAGAAGTTATTTATGCTGATAGCAGAGGAAGGAGGCAGCAGACAGAAATGACACTTAGTGCTCTGGACTGAGACATGTACACACCATAGAAGGATATGGTTTGTTCATACTTCAGGTCTTACAACCACTTAAAGGCTGCATTCCACACCTGAGCATCGCGTTTTTTTCCGACATTTTGGCGCACGTTTTTTGTAAAGTGTTTTTGAGCTTTTTTTTACTAGCCAGTAGAGGAAAATATTATCTGTTTCATTGTTTGTTGCTAGGTATTTCAGCTTTTTAAGCTTTTAATATTATTCATTTATTTATTTTATTGATAGGGTAAAGGGGTTAGGTTAGGTGTTAGGATTAGGGGTTAATATTTTATTTATTGTCTTATTATTTATTTACTTTTCGTTGGGGTGTGTATTATTATTATTATTGATAAAAAAAATAATAACAATAATAATAACAATAATAATAATCTTCATTTAATTTTTTTAGAGTTAGATTGTTAAGATTAGGGGTTAATTATTTATTTAGTATTACATCATAATAATGTATTTATTTTTTGTTAGGGTGTTTATTATTATTATTATAATTGTATTTAAAAAAAATTTATGGTTAGGAAATTAAGACAATGCCTGGGAATTCTGGGAGCAGTGATGTCACCCATAGACATTCATGTCCCCTCCTCTTCCTTGCAGCTGCCATTCACTGACACAGGGGAGAGGAGGGAGAGCAGACAATGCCTGGGAATTCCGGGAGCAGCGACATTACCCCTAGGCTTCCATGTCCCGGCTGTTGTCACCATTCTCTCCTCTCCCCTGCAGCTGCTTCTCACTGACACAGGGGAGAGGAGGAAGTGCAGAAAATGCCTGGGAATTCCAGGATTGGCAACATTACCCCTAGGCTTCCATGTCCCGGCTGTTGCCACCATTCTCTCCTCTCCCCTGCAGCTGCTTCTCACTGACACAGGGGAGAGGAGGGAGAGCAGACAATGCCTGGGAATTCCGGGAGCAGAGACATTACCCATAGGCTTCCATATCCCAGCTGTTGTTGCCATCCCCTCCTCTCCCCTGCAGCTGCTGCTCACTGACACAGCGGAGAGGAAGGAGTGCAGACAATGCCTGGGAATTCTGGGATGGTGATGTCACCCAAAGGCTTACATGTCCCAGCTGTTAACAGTGTTTCCTCCTCTCCCCTGCAGCCGCCGCTCACTGACACAAGGGAGAGGAGGGAGTGCAGACAATGCCTGGGAATTATGGCATGGTGATGTCACCCAAAGGCTTACATGTCCCAGCTGTTATCGGCATTCCCTCCTCTCCCCTGCAGCTGCCACTCACTCACAGGTTGTGGTGACCAGAACAAAGAGAATGTAAAACTTCCCGAGTGGGAGGGAGGTGGCAGACAGTTCCAAGTGCCCTACACTTCCACACTTCACCATCCAAAACTGAAAAAAATGGCTTTAGATGACCACCATCTGCACATTTACCATGAAAATCACCGCCTCCGATATTTGCAGTTCCTACAACAATCACAAATGCACCGCACCAAATCACAAGGTCCTGCAGCATGGCACTGCGTTTGAGATCTGCGATTAGGGTGGCTTTAACATTCCATTGGCACCCGCAGCAGATCACAAAGGTAGTGCGTATTGAAAGCAATGCGGGAAACGCGCGCGGAACCACCTTTCCCGCCCCGTGGTCTGGTGTGAGTCGGCCTTTAATACATAGACCCCAGGGTGTCACTGAGTAAATTAAGTGAATCAATGTATCCTTCCATGGTATTTACTGGGGAAAAGATAGCTCTTATGCAGACCATAGACGGGTCAAAAACCGGCCGTTTTTAAAAAAAAAAAATTGGTCGTTCAATAGGCCGACGTTACCACCAACGGTAAAAAAAATCATCCGATTTTCGTCCCATCTACGGTCGGCATTTAATTACTTCTGTCCCTGCAGAGAGCTCCGCTATTATATCTGACATGAAAAAGTCTTGCGGTTGCAACAATGTATCTATTTGTATCCATTTCATATACAGATGTTTTTATTTGGATACAAATGGATACATTGTTGCAACCGCAAGACTTTTTCATGTCAAATATAATAGCGGACTGGAATTCTTTTTCTTCTTTTTTTCTTATTCTTCTTTTTCTTCTTCTTGCAGGTTAAGGCCCATGCGCAGATTTTGTATCGGTAAAACAATCGGCGATTTGCCCATCATTGCCGGCAAAATCGGACGATTTTTTTCCAACTTTACGATAAAAAAATTTGTGCCAAAACCCCAAAAAACGGCCGACCAATTAACCCATTAATGGTGCGAAAATCGGCCGATTTTCGACCCGTTTATGGCCTGCATTAGTCTCCGCTAACGATCGGCAGGACCGACACCCAATCCTGTGACCTCTATGACAGCCAATCACAGTGGTCACTTGATTAGCCGATCTTTCCCACCCTTCCTGGCGTTCGGAACTTTTTAAAAGAGCTCCAGGACGGGAACGGATTCAGAAACCTTAAAAGTTACATTTTTAAAAAATAAAATGTAATCCTATTTAACCCCTTAATAATTCCAATCACCCCAAATGAACTCCTTCTTCCCCTTCTCCCATTAGCTATTATTTTTTACCTTTATTTATTAATTATATTATTTATATTTCCTATTTTTCCATTTTTAATTTGTTTTGTGTCTCCTAACAAGGAAACGTGCAAAACTGAAAAAAAAAAAAAATAATAATAATAGGGAAATGCTTTTATTCATTTTGAACCAGAAATATAATTTAGCGTCATTTTAAACTAAACAAATAAACAATATATTTCTTTTACAGAAAAAAAAAATATTTTTTTAAACACAAATCAAAACAGTTAAAATGGAAATCTTATATCTTTTCGTCCACAGATTCCACAGAAAATAAAATATTTTTTAAATACAGTACTGGCAAAAAAAAAAAAAAATTTTCTCCTTAAAAAAAAAAAAAAGTATGAATTTATGTATGTACGGTGTTAACTTTTTAAGTTTTTTTTTTTTCGATAGAGTGGAGGGGGATTAGCACCCCTGCCATGTTTTTACAGGATGTCAGTGACGCCGAGTCATTTCTCCCCCAGTGTCAGAATGCCCGTCGCAGTCCCGCTATAAGTCGCTGATCTCCGCCATTGAAAAAAAAAAATCCAGTATCTATACCGCCATTTGTAGACGCTATGACCTTCACGTAAACCAATTAATTTACACGTATTTGGATTTTTTATTTTTAGCAAAGACATGTTGAAAAATACATTTTGTCCTAAATTTATGATGAAATTAGATTTTTTTAATTTTTTTACTGGACATGTTTAATTGCAAAAAAAAATCAAAAATATTGTTTTTTTTCTCAAAATTGACGGCCTTTTTATTTATAGCGCAAAAAAATAAAAAAACGCACAGTTTATCAAACACCGCCGAAAGAAAGCTCAATTCGTGGGTGGAAAAAAAAGGATGTCAATTTAATTTGGGAGCAGCGTTGCATGACCGCGCAATTGTCAAAGTAACGCAGTGCCGTAACGCATACAATGGCCTGGTCAGGAAGGGGGGGGGGATCCTCTGTAGGGCGAGTGGATAAAGCGATCATATCGGTGCGGTTCCGACTTGGTCGGAGTCACACCAATTTCTAACGTAGTACATGGACTACTTCGGGTGCGACTTGCATAGACATCTGGGCAGATATCTTACACGTCGTGCCTCAAGTCGGAGTGACATCTGACTTTGAAATCGTGCGACTTCATTGGAATGGTCAAACATTCAGGGTGATCAAAGGGTTAACTGTGTGCCTAACCAGTGGTTATGTGTGTACTGTCAGGGATGTGCTGGATTTTATTGCCTGCTTTGCAGGGGAAACAAAATCCAGCACATCCCGCTGACGGGACGGAGCTCTGCATTGCTTACATATGCAGAGCTCCGTGCAGTGTGTCTCCTCACCGGACAGCGGGTGCCGGCGGTCGCCCATTGGCTGGCACCTGCTGATTGGCTTCAGCTGTGACAAATCACAGCAGAATCGGCGTGCACGCCCCGCCCTCCCACCCGGAAGTACTGAATCACGTGATTCTGCACAGAGCGGCCGCCCTGTAGTAGTTAAACTGCTATAAGGTATCCAGCAACTGGTTTTCGCATCGAAGTCAATGGGAGGCATTTTTGCAAAGTAGAACTAGAAGAAAATAACTTTCATTTTCATTTTGGATAGAGTGGGGGGGGGGGGGGGATTTATAACCCCTATTCATTTTTTTTGCCATCTTTGTCCCATAGCGGAGATTTCCCTTCACTTCCTGTCTCATAGCTAAAACAGGAAGTGAGATGAAATCCCTGGGTGTAACCAGAACTAGTGTCCCCATTGGAAGATTTCCCCTCTTTTCCTGTTCTGGTGACAACCCAAAAGGGGTTTTAATCCACTCTATCCAAAACTAAAAAAAAAAACCTTCCTTTAGCTATAGTATGATTCCTAAATGAAACACACACCACCATCAGTGTAGTAGCTCCTCAGTCTCTTTCCTGTCGCTGAACTCTAAAGTGCAGTTGAACTCCTCCTTGAAGGCCTCCAGGAATGGCGGGATGGCCTCTTCCACGCTGACGTCTCTTCCCAGCTCGGCGCTCAGCGAGGTGACCCCCTTCCCCTCGATTCCACACGGCACGATGTGCTGGAACCAGGACAGGTCGGTGTTGCAGTTCAGGGCTAATCCGTGGGAGGTGATATGGTGAGAGCAATGGACGCCTGCTGGAGAGAGGAGACATGGGACCAGATCAGCAACTTCACCGGAACAACTCACGGGGGGGCACATGGAGCGCAGGAGGGTTAGAACCCCTGGGGGGTCATTTAGCACTGTCCCGGCTGGGGAATTCCTCCCTATTTGGAAGTTGTATCCCTCATATACAGGGCATGCTGGGGATTGTATTCCCTCATATACTATACAGGGCATGCTGGGGCTTGTAGTCCCTTGTATAATATACAGTACATGCTGGGAGTTGTAGCCCCTCATATACTATACAGGGCATGTTGGGAGTTGTAGTTCCTTCATATACTATACAGGGCATGCTGGGAGTTGTAGTCCCTCGTATACTATACAGGACATGCTGGGGGTTGTAGTCCCTAGTATACTATACAGTGTATGCTGGGAGTTGTAGTCCCTCATATACTATACAGGGCATGCTGGGGGTTGTAGTCCCTCGTATAATATACAGGACATGCTGGGGGTTGTAGTCCCTAGTATACTATACAGTGTATGCTGGGAGTTGTAGTCCCTCATATACTATACAGGGCATGCTGGGGGTTGTAGTCCTTCGTATACTATACAGGACATGCTGGGGGTTGTAGTCCCTAGTATACTATACAGTGTATGCTGGGAGTTGTAGTCCCTCATATACTATACAGGGCATGCTGGGGGTTGTAGTCCCTCATATACTATACAGGGCATGCTGGGGGTTGTAGTCCCTCATATACTATACATGACATGCTGGGGGTTGTAGTCCCCTCATATACAGGACATGCTGGGGGCTGTAGTCCCCTCGGATAATATACAGGACATGCTGGGAGTTGCAGTCCCTTCATATAATATACAGGACATGCTGGGAGTTGCAGTCCCCTCATATAATATACAGGACATGCTGGGAGTTGCAGTCCCTTCATATAATATACAGGACATGCTGGGAGTTGCAGTCCCCTCATATACTATACATGACATGCTGGGAGTTGTAGTCCCTCACATACTATACAGGTCATGCTGGGAGCTGTAGTCCCTCGTATACTATACAGGACATGCTGGGAGTTGCAGTCCCTCACATACTATACAGGTCATGCTGGGAGTTGTAGTCCCCTCATATACTATACAGGACATGCTGGGAGTTGTAGTCCCTCATATACATGACAAGCTGGGAGTTGTAGTCCCCTCGTATACTATACATGACATGCTGGGAGTTGTAGTCCCTCATATAATATACAGGACATGCTGGGAGTTGTAGTCCCTCATATAATATACAGGACATGCTGGGAGTTGCAGTCCCTTCATATATTATACAGGACATGCTGGGGGTTGTAGTCCCTCATATACTATACAGGACATGCTGGATGTTGTAGTCCCCTCATATACAGGACATGCTGGGGGTTGTAGTCCCTCGTATACTATACAAGTCATGCTGGGGGCTGTAGTCCCCTCATATAATATACAGGACATGCTGGGAGTTGCAGTCCCCTCATATAATATACAGGACATGCTGGGAGTTGCAGTCCCTTCATATAATATACAGGACATGCTGGGGGTTGTAGTCCCTCATATACTATACAGGACATGCTGGGAGTTGTAGTCCCTCACATACTATACAGGTCATGCTGGGAATTGTAGTCCCTCGTATACTATACATGACATGCTGGGAGTTGTAGTCCCCTCGTATACTATACAGGACATGTTGGGAGTTGTAGTCCCTCATATACTATACAGGACATGTTGGGAGTTGTAGCCCCTCATATACTATACAGAGCATGCTGGGAGTTGTAGTCCCCTCGGATACTATACAGGACATGCTGGGAGTTGTAGTCCCCTCGGATACTATACAGGACATGCTGGGAGTTGTAGTCCCCTCGGATACTATACAGGTCATGCTTGGAGTTGTAGCCCCTCATATACTATACAGGACATGCTGGGAGTTGTAGTCCCCTCGTATACTATACAGGACATGTTGGGAGTTGTAGTCCCTCATATACTATACAGGGCATGTTGGGAGTTGTAGCCCCTCATATACTATACAGAGCATGCTGGGAGTTGTAGTCCCCTCGTATACTATACAGGACATGCTGGGAGTTGTAGTCCCCTCGGATACTATACAGGACATGCTGGGAGTTGTAGTCCCCTCGCATACTATACAGGACATGTTGGGAGTTGTAGCCCCTCATATACTATACAGGACATGCTGGGAGTTGTAGCCCCTCATATACTATACAGGACATGTTGGGAGTTGTAGCCCCTCATATACTATACAGGACATGCTGGGAGTTGTAGTCCCTCATATACTATACAGGACATGCTGGGAGTTGTAGCCCCTCATATACTATACAGGACATGCTGGGAGTTGTAGCCCCTCATATACTATACAGGACATGTTGGGAGTTGTAGCCCCTCATATACTATACAGGACATGCTGGGAGTTGTAGTCCCCTCGTATACTATAGAGGACATGCTGGGAGTTGTAGTCCCTCATATACTATACAGGACATGTTGGGAGTTGTAGTCCCTCATATACTATACAGGGCATGTTGGGAGTTGTAGTCCCTCATATACTATACAGGACATGCTGGGAGTTGTAGTCCCCTCATATACTATACAGGACATGCTGGGAGTTGTAGCCCCTCATATACTATACAGGACATGCTGGGAGTTGTAGTCCCCTCGTATACTATAGAGGACATGCTGGGAGTTGTAGTCCCTCATATACTATACAGGACATGTTGGGAGTTGTAGTCCCTCATATACTATACAGGACATGTTGGGAGTTGTAGTCCCTCATATACTATACAGGGCATGTTGGGAGTTGTAGCCCCTCATTTACTATACAGGACATGCTGGGAGTTGTAGCCCCTCATATACTATACAGGGCATGCTGGGAGTTGTAGTCCCTCATATACTATACAGGGCATGCTGGGAGTTGTAGTCCCTCGTATACTATACAGGACATGCTGGGAGTTGTAGTCCCTCATATACTATACAGGTCATGCTGGGAGTTGTAGTCCCTCATATACTATACATGACATGCTGGGAGTTGTAGTCCCCTCGTATACTATACAGGACATGTTGGGAGTTGTAGTCCCTCATATACTATACAGGTCATGCTGGGAGTTGTAGTCCCCTCGGATACTATACAGGACATGCTGGGAGTTGTAGTCCCCTCGGATACTATACAGGACATGCTGGGAGTTGTAGTCCCCTCGGATACTATACAGGACATGCTGGGAGTTGTAGTCCCCTCATATACTATACAGGACATGCTGGGAGTTGTAGTCCCCTCATATACTATACAGGACATGCTGGGAGTTGTAGTCCCTCATATACTATACAGGTCATGCTGGGAGTTGTAGTCCCCTCGGATACTATACAGGACATGCTGGGAGTTGTAGTCCCCTCATATACTATACAGGACATGCTGGGAGTTGTAGTCCCCTCATATACTATACAGGACATGCTGGGAGTTGTAGTCCCCTCATATACTATACAGGACATGCTGGGAGTTGTAGTCCCCTCGTATACTATACAGGACATGCTGGGAGTTGTAGTCCCCTCGTATACTAGAGGACATGCTGGGAGTTGTAGCCCCTCATATACTATCCTCATATAACATACAGGACAGTCCATTCCTCACCTATGGCGCAGATCTTCCTCTCTCCCACCCACACTCCGGTCTCCTCGGCTCGCTCTCCGGTCACGCCCAGCCCCCGGCACAGGCCTATGGCCGCCCCCTCTAGGCCGCACACGTATCTGCGAAGGCCACGGCGCAGGCGGCGGAGGCTGAGGACCGGGTAGCACACCAACTGTCCGGGGCCGTGGAAGGTGATGAGTCCCCCGCGGTCTGTACGCTGGAAGTCCGCTCCCAGGGCTCGGAGCCTGACCTCCTCCGCCTCCGAGTACCGGCTCTGCCGGATCCCCACCGTGTACACCGGCCTGTGCTCCAGCAGTAGCAGCCTGTCCTCCTCCAGCTCCGCGCACAGACGGGCGCTCCGGGCCTGGGCCTGTATGGCATGGGGGTAGGACAGCAAACCCAGCCGCAGGACGCGCAGCGTCGGCCGCCCCGCAGAGTACGACATACCGGGGATCCGCTGCGGCCCGCTGGAGGGGGCGGGGACGTCAGTTTTGGGTAAGAGGCTGGAGGACTAATGAGGCACCACAAGTCCCAGCCAGGTCTCATGATGACTCACAAGTCCCAACCAGGCCCACCAAGGCACTAAACGTCCCAGCCAGGCCTAATGAGGCTCCACAAGTCCCAGCCAGGAATAATGAGGCACCACAAGGCACAGCCAGGAATAATGAGGCACCACAAGGCACAGTCAGGAATAATGAGGCACCACAAGGCACAGCCAGGAATAATGAGGCACCACAAGTCCTAGCCAGGAATAATGAGGCACCACAAGTCCCAGCCAGGAATAATGAGGCACCACAAGTCCCAGCCAGGAATAATGAGGCACCACAAGGCACAGTCAGGAATTATGAGGC
Source organism: Staurois parvus (assembly GCF_062004578.1). Taxonomy (NCBI): domain Eukaryota; kingdom Metazoa; phylum Chordata; class Amphibia; order Anura; family Ranidae; genus Staurois; species Staurois parvus. The sequence continues at coordinate 2,327,252 of NW_028318988.1, forward strand.
TGCATAAGGCACTGTCAGGAATTATGAGGCACTACAAGTACCAACCAGGCCTACCAAGGCACCACAAGTCCCAGCCAGGCCCAATGAGGGTGCACAAGGCCCAGTGAGGCACCACATGGCCCAGCCAGGCCTAACGAGGCACCTCAAGTCCCAGTGAGGCACCACAAGTCCCAGCCAGGCCCAATGACAAGGCACAGTCAGGAATTACGAGGCACTACCAGTTCCAACCAGGCCTACCAAGGCACCACAACTTTCAGCCAGGCCCAATGATGCGTCACAAGGCCCATTGAGGCACCAGAAGTCCCAGCCAGGCCTAATGAGGCTCCACAAGTCCTAGCCAGGCCCAATGAGGCACCACAAGGCCCAGTCCGGTCCAGTGAGGTACCACAAGTCCAAGATGAGTCTAATGAGGCACCACAAGTCACAGGCAGGCCTACCAAGGTTCCACAAGTCCCACGCATTTCTAATGAGGCTCTACAAGTTCTATCCAGGACTAATGAGGCACCACAAGTCCCAGCCAGGCCCAATGAGCCACCACAAGGCCAAGTGAGGCACCACAAGCCCCAGCCAGGCCTAATGAGGCACCTCAAGTCCCAGCCAGGACTAATGAGGCACCGCAAGTCCCAACCAGGCCCAGTGAGGCACCACAAGGCCCAGCCAGGTTTAGTGAGGCACCACGTGTCCCAGCCAGGTTCAATGAACCACAAGTCCCAGCCGAGTCTAATGAGGCACCACAAGCCCCAGCCAGGCCTGCTGTGTAAAGTAAACTTGTCATGGACACATGAAAGCAACCATTGTAAAATTCTGAAAATTCTGTTTGGCTGTCATCCTGGCTGGCATTTGCAGTTCACAGGTATGGTGGGCAGTAACTTCATTGCCATACCAAATTGCTGGCTGGAATTTGTACCTTTAATACTGGCAATCTGGTGGCTGGGACATGTACTTCAGCCGTAAGTTTGCCTGAGACTTGTAGTTCATCAATAGGACTGGATGGGGATTCTAGTTCAGTGATGGGATGGCTGGGACGTTTAGTTCATCAGTAGGACTGTTTGGGGATTCTAGTTCAGTGATGGGTCTGGATGGGAGTTGTAGTTCATCAATAGGACTGTCTGGGGATTCTAGTTCAGTGATGGGTCTGACTGGGGCTTGTAGTTCATCAATAGGACTGTTCGGGGATTCTAGTGCAGTGATTGGTCTGGCTGGGAGTTGTAGTTCATCAATAGGACTGTCTGGGGCTTCTAGTTCAGTGATGTGATGGCTGGGACTTGTAGTTCATCAGTAGGACTGTCTGGGGATTCTAGTTCAGTGATATGATGGCTGGGAGTTGTAGTTCATCAATAGCACTGTCTAGGGATTCTAGTTCAGTGATGGGTCTGGCTGGGAGTTGTAGTTCATCAATAGCACTGTCTGGGGATTCTAGTTCAGTGATGGGTCTGGCTGGGAGTTGTAGTTCATCAATAGGACTGTCTGGGGATTCTAGTTCAGTGATGGGCCTGGATGGGAGTTGTAGTTCATCAATAGGACTGTCTGGGGATTCTAGTTCAGTGATGGGATGGCTGGGAGTTGTAGTTCATCAATAGCACTGTCTGGGGATTCTAGTTCAGTGATGGGTCTGGTTGGGACTTGTAGTTCATCAATAAGACTGTATGGGGATTCTAGTTCAGTGATGGGATGGCTGGGAGTTATAGTTCATCAATAGCACAGTCTGGGGATTCTAGTTCAGTGATGGGTCTGGCTGGGAGTTGTAGTTCATCAATAGCACTGTCTGGGGATTCTAGTTCAGTGATGGGATAGCTGGGAGTTGTAGTTCATCAATAGCACTGTCTGGGGATTCTAGTTCAGTGATGGGTCTGGATGGGACTTTTTGTGGTTCAGCAGCATGGTGGGTGCCGGGGACCCAAGGCAGGGGTATCATGATGTCCCTGAGTTACAGAGCAGTCCCTGGCTCTCCAATTGTCCCTAGAAGTGTTCCGGGGTTCAGGAAATGTTCCATGAATTGGTCACTTTGTGTTCCGCTAGAAAGGAATGAATGTATTCTGCACAGCAGGCAATCACTGGGCGGTATGGTGAATGCCAACTGCTCAGGGAATATTGTGTATTGTTAATGGTGATGGTCCTGCTGTGACTTATAGTTCCACTGAGCAGCTTGTTATAATAGCAGGACTTGCTGGAACTTGTAGTTCAATAGCAGGCCATCCAGTAAGACCAGGACTGACTTTACACTTTCTGTCTCTCTCTAGATCTATGGTTCTGTTCCACCCCCTCCACTCCTAAGGGTCATGTCAGACATATCTCCATCAGCAGAATCATGGGGGGGGGGGGGGTCACTCTGGACGCTGGCCTGGAGTACTGCAGAATCTCATCCAGCAAGAGAGCGACTTCTCACCTCTCCAGCCAACAAGTGAGCTACTCCATGGGAAAGGAATAAGTTGTTATAAGTTATAGTGATCCTGTCACTTGCAAAATGTCGCTAGCAACAGGATCACCCACCTGATGCAGCACCAAGCTGGCCAGACGGCCATAGGCACTTTGATATGTCCATTCAATAACACAGCCCTTTCAAATGCAGCAACCAATGGCTATCAACATGAGCCGCACATGAAATGTGAACATTTAATCGAATTATAGCTATCAAATTAAAAGCACCTTCTATTGAAATGAGTGTTTATGGTCAGACTGTCTTTTTCTCTCTTTGGCCGATATATAGATAAAAATGTTTCATGTAAGGTCACCACTGCCGCATACTGGGGTCCGTATCCACTCAGAGATGGACTGGCTTGCCAAGTCAGGAGAGTATTGGAGGCTGCATGGACACAGGTGTCATAGAGGTGCATGGGAGCACACTCTGGGATACAGGGGCACACAGGGATTACTAGGAGTCATTAGATGGCATAGAGCTTCCCTAGAGACTTGAGAACGCACGTGGAGATATTAGAAGACAAAGGGTGCACTTAGAGACACAGGGGAGGGGGGAGGCTTGAAGACACCTGAGATGCACTTGGAGGCACAGGGGTGCACTTGGAGTCACTAGATGATACAGGGCTTATTGGAGACATGGGGGTTCACTTAGTGACGGTAGATGACATGGGGTGTACTCTGGGGTGCAGTTAGAGAAACTGGATGACATAGAGGTACTCTGGGGTGCACTTAGAGATAATAGATGACATAGGGGTAGTCTGGGGTGCACTTAGAGACACTAGATGACATTGGGGCACTCTTCGGTGCATGTAAAGACACTAGATGACACCGCTCACTTGGAGACACAGAGGTGCGCTTGGAAACATTAGATAACATGGGGGTACTCTGGGGTGCACTTAGCGACATTAGATAACATTGGGGCACTCTTCGGTGCATGTAAAGACACTGGATGACACAGGGCTCACTTGAAGACACAGAGGTGCGCTTGGAGACATTAGATAACATGGGGGTACTCTGGAGTGCACTTAGAGATGCTAGATGACACAGGTCTCACTTGGAGACACAGAGCTGCGCTTGGAGACATTAGATAACATGGGGGTACTCTGGGGTGCACTTAGGGACACTAGATGTCATGGGGGTGCACTTAGAGACACTAGATGACACAGGGCTCACTTGGAGACACAGAAGTGTGCTTGGAGTTACTAGATAACATGGGGGTACACTAGGGATGCACCTGGACACACAGGATTTACTTAGAGTCACTAGATGACACGGAACTCACTAGGAGACACAAGATGACATGAGGATGCACTGGGGCACAGATGGATGTGATAGGTGACATGATGGTGCACTTTGACTCACCTGAAGACACAGTATCACCCTTGGAGACACTAGGTGACATGGGACTCTTTTAGAGACATAGGGGCACACTTGGAGATACAAGATGACATGCAGGTGCACTGGGGCACACTTGGATACCCTAGATCAGGGGTGGCGAACAAGTTAGACACAAAGAGCCAAAATTTTAAACTGTGAAAATCAGAGAGCCACACCACGCAGTGACCTGCCAAAACAGACAAACACTCACACAAAAACACATAATTAAAACCATATTATTCACCATAACACTTTCTTCCCCTTACAAAACAACAATGTTCATTTCAAGGTAAGTGTCCACCCTCAACACACACATCAAATGCAACTTAGCCAGAGTTAACACATCAACTACCCTGGAGGTTGCTGTGGCACCTGTCTGTCTCTCTCTCCCTTCTCTCTCTCACTCTAACACACAAGTATACAAAAAAAAATTCTGAACTAATGGACTGCAGACACAGTACAGGAGATGACCAGAGACTGCGGACAGCACAGGGATGACCAGAGACTGCGGACAGTACAGGGAAGACCAGAGACTGCGGACAGCACAGGAGATGACCAGAGACTGCGGACAGCACAGGGATGACCAGAGACTGCGGACACAGTACAGGAGATGACCAGAGACTGCGGACAGCACAGGGATGACCAGAGACTGCGGACACAATACAGGAGATGACCAGAGACTGCGGACAGCACAGGGATGACCAGAGACTGCGGACAGCACAGGGATGACCAGAGACTGTGGACAGCACAGGGATGACCAGAGACTGCGGACAGTACAGGAGATGACCAGAGACTGCGGACAGCACAGGGATGACCAGAGACTGCGGACAGTACAGGGAAGACCAGAGACTGCGGACAGTACAGGAGATGACCAGAGACTGCGGACACCACAGGGATGACCAGAGACTGCGGACAGCACAGGGATGACCAGAGACTGCGGACAGCACAGGGATGACCAGAGACTGCTGACAGTACAGATGACTGCTGACCTTTGCGGAGGTGGGGAGCGGATACCTGAATTTGACAGGTACCCGCTCCCACTTCCGCAGAGTTTTTGTTTGATCTTACCTGTTCCTCGATCCAGCCGCGTGCTGTCTTCCCGGCTTCTGTAATGGAGCTCGGCATGACAGCCGGGTGCCCAGTGCGCATGAGCGAGAAGCACTTGCGCTTTGTGATTGGTCCGGCGGCTTCTGGGATCTGTCATGTGTCCCAGGTACCGCCTTACCATTCACAAAAAGCACCGCTTCTTGCGCATGCGCACTTGGCACCCGGCTGTCATGCCCAGCGCCCACACTACAGAAGCCGGGAAGACAGCACGCCGCTGGATAGAGGAACAGGTAAAAATAAGAGAAACATGAAACTTGGCAAAGAGCCACAGTATACAAAATATGATAAGAGGCAAAGAGCCGCATTCATTTTGGCCGGGAGCCACCCCTGCCCTAGATGACAGTTGGAGGCACGGGGGTGCACTTGAAGACACTAGATGAGATGGGCGTGCCCTGAGATGCACTTAGAGACATGGGGGTGCACATAGAGACACTAGATGACACAGTGCTCAATTGTACACGTGGAGGTGCACATGAAGACACTTGATAAAAAGGGGGTGCACAAGGGATTCACCTGGAATCACGGGGATTCATTTAGAGTCACTAGTTGACATAGAAATTAGAGACACTGGATGACATAGGGGTGCACTGGGGCATACGTGGATGCAATTGGTGACTTGATGCTGCACTGGGTCTCAGCTGAAGACACAGAAACGCACTTGGAGTCACTAGGTGACAGGAAAGTTACTTGGAGATACTAGATGACATGGGGGTGCACTGGGGCACACTTGAATACACTAGATGACAAAGGAGTCACTTGGAGACCCTAGACAACATTGGGGTGTGCTGGGACACACTTGGAATCATGAAATGAACCAGAACACACTTGGAGACATGGGGGTGTACTTGGAGATACTAGATGACATAGGGGTGCACTGGGGCACACTTGAATACACTAGATGACAAAGGAGTCACGTGGAGACCCTAGATTACATAGGGGTGTGCTGGGACACACTTGGAATCATGAAATGAACCAGAACACACTTGGAAACATGGGGGTGTACTTGGAGATACTAGATGACATGGGGGTGCACTGGGGCACACTTGGATATTCTAGATGACAAAGGAGTCACTTGCAGACCCTAGATTACATAGGGGTGTGCTGGGACACACTTGGAATCATGAAATGAACCAGAACACACTTGGAAACATGGGGGTGTACTTGGAGATACTAGATGACATGGGGGTGCACTGGGGCACACTTGAATACACTAGATGACAAAGGAGTCACTTGCAGACCCTAGATTACATAGGGGTGTGCTGGGACACACTTGGAATCATGAAATGAACCAGAACACACTTGGAGACACTAGATGACATAGGGGTGCACTGGGGCACACTTGGATACACTAGATAAGACAGGGCTCACTTGAAGGCATGGGGGTGTACTTGTAGATATTAATGACATGAGGGTATACTGGGACACACATTTGAAGACATGGGGGTGCACTTGGAGACATTATATGACTTGGGGGTGCACTGTGGCACACTTGGAGACAATAGGTGACATCATGGTGCACTGGGATGTATTTGAGGAAACAGGGACGTCCGACCGCCACTTGTAAAAGCAATCCAGCGTCTATTTAGCTGCTAGGATTGCTTTTACAAAAAAGTGCTCCTCCAGCTGAAAGAAATGATACCAGGCATCATCCTGGTATCTGTCTATCCATTCAGTTGTATCTGACCCTTGGCGATTGCATGGACCGTCACTTGTAGGTGACTTTTTCCATGAATTCTCTTAGCAATTATTTTTACAGGGCAGGTTGCCAGGTCTTTCCCCAACCCCCACCATGCAGGAGATCCCACATGGCCGGGGATGAAACTAGGACAATTTATACAGGAGCCAATTAACCTACCAGCATGTCTTTGGAGTGTGGGAGGAAGCTGGTGCACCCAGAGGAAACCCATGCAAGCACAGGGAGAGCATGAAAGCTCCATGCAGGAGGCACCATGGTTGGGAATTGAGCCCATGACCCATTTGCTGCAAGGCAGATGTGCTAACCACTAAGCCACTGTGCCACCCCCATCCTGGTATAACCACGTCAAAGTCCATGATGTACAGTTACGTTGCGGGGCGTCTAGTGGTTAAGGCTTGACATGTTTGGTCTCTACAAACTCGTCTTTTATTTACTCCTTTTATTTACTAAAAAAATATATTGTGTGATAAAATGAATGGTGTGGTGTGCTGGATTTACCCCCTGGCTGGCCTGCCACCCTGGGCCACTGTCTATGTAATCCATACGGAAATCTGACTTTGAGGATAATTGTCTAAGCTGTACATATGTTTTTAATCGCATAATCTATTCTCTCCCGGCATGGTGGTATGCGTTCTGCCAGTATTTCCTCTGAGTCTGTATCTGGTCGGCATTGTCTTTGTGCCGTCTCCGAAAAACAAAGTACACAACACAGAAATAGCTGAAAAACAGGATGTTTTCCTGCCTCCTGACATCAACATGTTCACTAGTGCCGCTCGGAGAAAGTTCTGACCTTGTTGTGGGATGCAGAATCTGGATACAGGATGTTATGAGCCATGATTTAAAGTTCCGTGGCAGTAAATCATAAAAAAGTGAGACGGCTGCACCCAGCCGTTTATTAAACCACGTCACCAAAGGCTGATAGGATCTATAACATGGTGATGTGACTTTAAATGTTTCCAAGAAAAAATCTGCAGTTTTCAGTTCATTTATAACTCTGCCCCAAATTACATCACCGATCTTGTCTCTAAATATTACCCAAACCATACTCTCCGCTCCTCGCAAGACCTCCTGCTCTCTAGCTCCCTTGTCTCCTCCTCCCATGCTCGTCTCCAGGACTTCTCCAGAGCTTCCCCCATCCTCTGGAACTCTCTACCCTGATTTTTCAGACTATCGCCTACTCTGCTCACTTTTAGGTGATCTCTGAAAACCTCTCTCTTCAGGGAAACCTATCCTGCCCTCAGCTAATACTGGAATCGGGCGGACTGACCATTTGGAAACTCAGGCACTGCCCGAGGGCCCGGGGTCAGTAGGGGGCCCCATGAGATGCCCCTGGTACCTTTTTCATAGGCTTTTTTGAGTTTGGGCAAGGACACAGGGGCCCCATGATCCCCTATTGCCCGGGGGCCCCATGAGTTGTCAGTCCGCCCCTGACTGGAATCTTCTACTCTTCCAACCAGTCCATCCCCCACAGTTACCACCTTTTGTACCACTAGCCCCTCCCTCTTTGATTGTAAGCTCCAAGGAGCAGAGCCCTCCTATCCCTCTTGTATTGAACTGTATTGTTGCTGTATTGTCTCCCTTTATATTGTAAAGTGCTGAGCAAACTGTTGGCGCCATATAAATCCTGTATAATAATAATAATAATACAAGACTCCCTGGTGATCCTGCCATGTAGTTCCATATTCAGGAACTTCCTGATATAAGGTGACAACGCTCTGTCCTGGTCTCCCAATTGTGCTCCTGCATGGAGTTTACAAATTCTTCCTGGGCTTGTGTGGGTTTTCCTCCAGGTACTCCGGTTTCCTCACACACTCCAAAGACACACTGGTAGGTTCATTGGTCCTCGTATATGTATGTATGTACAGCATGTGAGATAGGGACCTTAGATTGTAAGCTCTTTGGGGGCAGGGGCTGATATTAAGTATTGTATGTAAATTGTCAGCAATTGACTGCAATAAATACAGGGCCATAATATAACTTTCACAAGTATAACTGTCTTTGTTATGTCTCCTTGACCCGTCCTGACTCATGGCTCCGTTCACTGTTTGCATTCCTGGCGGGGACTGGTGAGGGTTCATGTGTATTTGAAGTGTCTGGTTCCTCTGAGTCTCTGTTTCCGGGCCCCGGACGCTCATTAGGAGGATTTTATCAGTTGGGTATTTATATTTTCACGCTGAATGAAGCTCCTCATCATACTTCCCTGACACACTCTACTCCAAGACGCCAAACAGCCACAGATCCGGAGAACCTGGAGGAAAGGCGTTCAATCCAGATTTAGTCTCCTGGTACGTTAATGCACATTATGTTGGACGTTTAGGCATCCCATTAAATCCTTGCCAATGCTCACTAGATTGTAAGCTGGAAAGAGCAGGGCCCTCGATCCCCTCATGTTTTGCATTGTATTGGTATTGTTCTGTCACATGTTCTGTCCCCCTTTGTAATGTACAGCGCTGAGCGAACTATTGGCGCTTTATAAATACTGTATAATAATAATAATATAATAATAATGCTCAAACTGTCCTGAAAATTGAACGTGTCCAATATTTATAACACACTGCAATGCAGTTGTTCAGAAGTTGAGTCAATCAGATTTGTTTTCGAAGTTTCGTAACCTCCCCAGCGGTCTGATTATGTCCATATTTCTGTGCTCAAAGCGGTACATTTTTTTGCATGGAAATATGTAGTTTTTTTTTATTGTAGGCTGTAATTCTTAGGAATAACTCACTGAAATCTGTCCGAACAAGAGTCTAGTAAACATCCCGGGTATGATAAAATTTGAAACTCGAAATCATAAATTATAATATAATAAATCATCATAAAAAAATAATAATATAATAATAATAAATTTAATTCAATAATATAATCAAACCAAAAACACTGAAATGTGAAATAGAGCGCCAAGTTCGCACATCACTGAGCAAAGTCGCAGAATCGTTTTAAATGTCTGATGATGAATTTCCCCCACAAATCATTATCACTCAATTCTGCAAGTGGTTCTGATTTACTATCGCTGTTCTCTAGCCGGTCTAAAACCGATTTTGACCTAAAGGGACGCTTTTTGGACGCCATGGACGTTTCTCAGTTTCCAGGCAGAAAGAACAGTAAAAATGCAGGCAGGGCGCCGGACAAAGCACTCGGGACAAAATGTATGTGAAATGGTTTGATACAGTAATGTTTTACTATGTGATTTTAGTGAATGTCACTTTTTGTCATTTTATTTATTTCAGGTACTTATATAGCACCATCAATGTACACAGCGCTTTACACATATATTGTACATTCACATCAGTCCCTAACCCTCAAGGGGTGTACAACCTAAGGTCCCTAACTCACATTCATACATACACATACTAGGGACAATTTAGACAGGAGCCAATTCACCTACCAGCATGTCCTTGGAGTGTGGGAGGAAACCGGAGCAAACCCACGCAAGCACAGGGAGAACATGCAAACTCCATGCAGGAAGAGCCATGGTCGGGAATCGAACCCATGACCCATTTACTGCAAGGCAGACGTGCTAACCACTAAGCCACTGTGCCGCCCTCATTTTCAAATTTCCCGCCGTTCCATCCCGTACGTCCCGACGTCGCAGGGAACGGAACCCAGAAGACAGATGCCGGCATCCGCCGGAGGACATTACTGGGGACATCGCGGGAGTGCAGGACAAGGTAAGAGAAGAACAATTCCCGGAGCAACGCCGCATGGTAAGCCCGAGTGTAGCTCAGGGTTACCGCTTGTGGTGCTGAAAGTTTACCCCGAGCTACACTCGGGAATACTGCCAGGGGGGTTACTGAATGTTATGTTGGATATTTAGTCACCCCATTAAATCCTTGCCAATGCTCCAAACTGTCCTGAAAATTGAACGTGTCCAATATTTAAAACACACTGCAATGCAGATGTTCAGAAGTCAATCAGATTTGTTTTAGAAGTTCCTGCATATCAAAGTTTCTAAAGCCATGGGGTCAGGACCTGAATTGGGTTTTGGATGCGTTTGTGATGGCTCATCACATATCTAGGTGGCCCAGGTTGTCTAACAGCAACGTTGTTGGGAGATGATATACAGCCGTAACCAAAAGTTTTGAGAATGACACAAATATTCATTTTCACAGAGCCAGCTGCCTCAGTTTTTATGATGGCCATTTGCATATACTCCAGGATGTTGTGAAGAGTGATCAGATGAATTGCAATTAATTGCAAAGTCCCTCCTTGGCAAGAAAATGAACTTCACGCCTAAGGGTAAAACAAATCTAAATGCCTAAGCACAATTTTGCAACGTTGACATGTGTTAGTAAAACCGTACATATCACCACAACTACTTTGTACATCCGGGTGGATTATACCTTGGGTTTTTTTCAGGACAAATTGGGAATTTTATTTGGTGGTAAATGGTGATGGATATCTCCTGATTTTTTTTTATTGTCAAAGTAAAACTGGCCCAAAATAGTAAAAAAAAATTTTTTTTTTTAAAATTAGCTGTGTGTTTCTTGTTACTACCATAAGCTACCACCAAAGAACCTCTGCAGATGGTAGTCCCAGAAAGGGAAGCCTCTTCATAGTGTAGTCAATGTAGCCAAATAATATATTTCGAGTAATACAGGGAGATGGTGAAAGTTTACCCTTTTAGGAACTCATTGTTGATCTAAGTGCGATTGTTGGGTTGCAATTACACTTAGATAGATTTTGCCCTAAAGCTAGGTAAATTGGCTGGCTCAGCAGGAGCCTTCTAACCAATCTTCTGGATAGAAAACCAGCATCCAATCAGTGCCTTCAGCCAATGGCTGCAAGCACTGATCAGTGTATTCTGGCAGGGGGTTAGTCCAGTCAGAATACAATGTCTCAGTGATAGCGATCCCTGCATCAGGCTTGCTTGTCTTGATGGGGGGATCTGTCATTTTCATCTGTCAGATTCACCCCCTCACCTCATGGTGTTCAGATTCACCTCATCTTACATCAGGGTCTACAGAGCACCCCCTTTTTACATCAGGGTCCACACAGCCCCCCTTTACATCAGGGTCCCCAGAGTCTTCCCCCTTCTTACATCAGGGTCCCCAGAGTCATCCTCCTTTCTTACATCAGGGTCCCCAGAGCACACCCCCTTACATCAGGGTACACACAGCCCCCCTTTACAGCAGGGTCCCCACAGTCATCCCTCTTAGATCAAGGTCCCCTGAGTAACCTTCCTTGCATCAGGGTCCCCAGAGTCATCCCCCTCCTTGAATCAGGGTCCCCAGAGCACCCCCCTTTACATCAGGGTCCACACAGCCCCCCTTTACATTAGAGTCCCCAGAGTCATCCCCCTTCTTACATCCCCAGAGCCCCCCCATCTTAGATCAAGGTCACCAGATCCACCCCCCTTACATCAGGGTCCTCAGATCAATGAAATATTAAATGTGTTGCGCTCCTCAATATTATTTAGTGATATATAGTAATAAATAAAAATGAATAAATAAATCTAAATACTTTTAAATAAATATTAATCCATAGTGATGAGATTTTACAAACCTTCTAGTGCTATATTTGATTATCTATATTAATGAAAATAAATAGTGTGAAAAAACAAATAAATTCAAATTATATAGACACAATATTATTCAAATCAGGTAAACTGAAAAAACCCCCATGCATAGTGGTATTTATGTGCAAAGCTTATATGTGCAAAAATGCAAAAAAATCTTTTTCCCAAAACAGTTATATAAAAGGGAAATATATATATATATGTATGATAAAAAACAATGTACTAATTCATATAAAAGATAATAAATAAAATAATAAATAAATAATAAATATTGGTCAGGGTCCTCAGATCCACCCCCCTTACGTTATGGTCCTCAGAGTCACCCCACCTTACATCAAGGTCCTCAGAGTCACCCCACCTTGCATCAAGGTCCCCAGAGCACCCCCTCCCCTTACATCAGGGTCCCCAGAGTCATCCTCCTTTCTTACATCAGGGTTCCCAGAGCCCCATCTTTACATCAGGGTCCACAGAGTCATCACCCTTCTTACATCAGGGTCCACAGAGTCATCACCCTTCTTACATCAGGGTCTCCAGAGCACACCCCCTTACATCAGTGTACACACAGCCCCCCTTTACATCAGGGTCCCCACAGTCATCCCTCTTAAATCAAGGTCCCCTGAGTCACCTTCCTTACATCAGGGTCCACAGTCATCCCCCTTCTTACATCAGGGTCTCCAGAGCTCCCCTCCTTGCATCAGGGTCCCAAAGCACCCCCCTTTACATCAGGGTCCACACAGCCCTGCTTTACATTAGCTTACCTAGAGTCATCCCTCTTCTTACATCCCCAGAGCCCCCCCATCTTAGATCAAGGTCACCAGATCCACCTCCCTTACATCAGGGTCCTCAGTCACCCCACCTTACATCAGGGCCCTAAGAGTCACCCCACCTTGCATCAAGGTCCCCAGAGCACCCCCTCTCCTTACATCAGGGTCCCCAGAGCACCCCCTCCCCTTACATCAGGGTCCCCAGAGTCATCCCCCTTTCTTACATTCAGGGTTCCCAGAGCCCCCCTCTTTACATCAGGGTCCCCAGAGCACTCCCCTTACATCAGGGTCCACACAGCCCCCCTTTACATCAGGGTCCCCAAAGTCATCCCCCTTCTTACATCCCCAGAGCCCCCCCTATCTTAGATCAATGTCACAAGATCCAACCCCCTTACATCATGGTCCTCAGAGTCACCCCACCTTGCATCAGGGTCCCCAGAGCACCCCCCTTCCCCCTTACATCAAGGTCCCCAGAGCCACCCCCCTCCGTACATCAGGGTCCCCATGTATGGCATTGTGCTTTTACAAAATAATTTATTCTAGTGGCTGGAATCAGGGCTGTGGATAAGGGGGTACCACCATTCCTGCTGTACGGGACCCAGGTCAGGGGGGGGGGGGGCAGGCAGATGGTTGAATCAGATGTGGGCAGAGAGGGTGGCTTCTGCTCCTCCCGTTGGCTATCAAATGGATTTTTATGGGTGGCTGCAAGCATGGGCATGCTAGGTGGGGAAATAGACCAGAATTTCACACTGTACACCCCAGGCTGGGACTTGTAGTTCCATATTGGCTGCATGCTGCTGTCTGGACACTGGGGCTGCTGGGGCTTGTAGTTCTGTACTGGCTGAGGCTGCTATCTGAACACTGGGATTGCTGGGACCTGTAGTTCCATATTAGTTATGTGCTGCTGTCTGGATATGGGGATAACTGGGACTTGTAGTCCCATATTGGCTTACTGCTGCTATCTGAACAATGGGACTGCTGGAACTTGTAGTTCCACATTGGCTGTATGCTGCTATCTGAACAATGGGACTGCTGGGACTTGTAGTTCCATATTGGTTGCTTGCTGCTATCTGAACACTAGGATTGCTGGGACTTGTAGTTCTGTACTGCTGAGTGCTGAGGCTGCTATCTGAACATTGGGATTGCTGGGACCTGCAGTTCCATATTAGCTTTGTGCTGCTGTCTGGATACGGGGATAGCTGGGACTTGTAGTTCCACATTGGCTGCATGCTGCTATCTGAACACTGGGGTTGCTGGGACTTGTAGTTCCTTATTGGATGTGTGCAGCTCTCTTTATATGGGGACTGCTGGGACTTGTAGTTCCATATTGGCTGCATGCTGCTATCTGGAGACTGGGGATGCTGGGGCTTGCAGTTCCGTACTGGCTGAGGCTGCTATCTGGATACGGGGATAGCTGGGACTTGTAGTTCCATATTGGCTGCATGCTGTTATCTGAACACTGGGGCTGCTGGGACTTGTAGTTCCGTACTGGCTGAGGCTGCTATCTGAACACTGGGACTGCTGAGACTTGTAGTTCCATATTGGCTGCATGCTGCTATCTGAACACTAGGATTGCTGGGACTTGTAGTTCCTTACTGGATGTGTGCTGCTCTCTATATGGGGACTGCTGGGACTTGTAGTTCCATATTGGCTGCATGCTGCTATCTGAACACTAGGATTGCTGGGGCTTGTAGTTCTGTACTGGCTGAGGCTGCTATCTGAACATTGGGATTGCTGGGACCTGCAGTTCCATATTAGCTTTGTGCTGCTGTCTGGATACGGGGATAGCTGAGACTTGTAGTTCCACATTGGCTGCATGCTGCTATCTGAACACTGGGATTGCTGGGACTTGTAGTTCCATATTGGATGTGTGCAGCTCTCTTTATATGGGGACTGCTGGGACTTGTAGTTCCATATTGGCTGCATGCTGCTATCTAGAGACTGGGGATGCTGGGGCTTGTAGTTCTGTACTGGCTGAGGCTGCTATCTGGAGACTGGGATAGCTGGGACTTGTAGTTCCATATTGGCTGCATGCTGCGATCTAGAGACTGGGGATGCTGGGGCTTGTAGTTCTGTACTGGCTGAGGCTGCTATCTGAACACTGGGATTGCTGGGACTTGTAGTTTCTTACTGGATGTGTGCTGCTCTCTATATGGGGACTGCTGGGACTTGTAGTTCCATATTGGCTGCATGCTGCTATCTGGAGACTGGGGCTGCTGGGACTTGTAGTTTCATAATGGCTGCATGCTGCTGTCTGGACACTAGGATTGCTGGGACTTGTAGTTCTGTACTGGCTGAGGCTGCTATCTGAACATTGGGATTGCTGGGACCTGCAGTTCCATATTAGCTTTGTGCTGCTGTCTGGATACGGGGATAGCTGGGACTTGTAGTTCCACATTGGCTGCATGCTGCTATCTGAACACTGGGGCTGCTGGGACTTGTAGTTCTGTACTGGCTGAGGCTGCTATCTGAACATTGGGATAGCTGGGATCTGTAGTTCTATGTTAACTGTTTGCTGCTCTCTGCATACGGGATAGCTGGGACTTGTAGTTCATTATTGGCTGCATGCTACTATTTGGACACTGGGATTGCTGGGACTTGTAGTTCCATATTGGCTTACTGCTGCTATCTGAACACTGGGACTGCTGAGACATGTTGTTCCACATTGGCTGCATGCTGCTATCTGAACTCTAGGATAGCTGGGACTTGTAGTTCCACATTGGCTGCATGCTGCTATCGGAACACTGGGATTGCTGGGACTTGTAGTTCCTTACTGGATGTGTGCAGCTCTATATGAGGACTGCTGGGACTTGCAGTTCATTATTGGCTGCATGCTGCTATTTGGACACTGGGATTGCTGGGACTTGTAGTTCCTTACTGGATGTGTGCAGCTCTATATGGGGCTGCTGGGACTTGCAGTTCATTATTGGCTGCATGCTGCTATTTGGACACTGGGATTGCTGGGACTTGTAGTCCCACATTGGCTGTATGCTGCTATCTGAACACTGGGATTGCTGGGACTTGTAGTCCCACTTTGGCTGCATGCTGCTATCTGAACACTGGGATTGCTGGGACTTGTAGTTCCACATTGGCTGCATGTTGCTATCTGAACACTGGGATTTCTTGGACTTGTAGTTCCACATTGGCTGCATGCTGCTAGCTGAACACTGGGATTGCTGGGACTTGTAGTTCCTTATTGGATGTGTGCAGCTCTATATGGGGACTGCTGGGACTTGTAGTTCCATATTGGCTGCATGCTGCTATCTGGACACTGGGACTGCTGGGACTTGTAGTTCCGTACTGGCTGAGGCTGCTATCTGAACACTGGGATTGCTGGGACCTGTAGTTCCGTATTGGCTGTTTACTGCTCTCTGGATACGGGGATTGTGGGATTTTCCATTCTATTGTGGGATAGTTCCTTACTGGCTGGTAAGTGGGACTGCTGGGACTTGTAGTTCTGCATTGTCTGTGTGCTGCTGTCTGGAAACTCGGATTGCTGGGTTTTATAATCCTGTATTAGCTGGACACTGGGACTGCTGGGATTTGTAGTCCTGTATTGGCTGTGTGCTGATGTCAGGATACTGGGACTGCTGGGACTTGTACAATGTATAGGCTGTGTGCTGATGTCAGGACACTGGGACTTGTAGTTCTGCGTTGGCTGCGTGCTAATGTCAGGACACTGGGACTTCTGGGACTTGTAGTCCTACGTTGGCCGCATCCTGATGTCAGGACACTGGGACTTCTGGGACTTGTAGTCCTACGTTGGCCACGTGCTGATGTCAGGACACTGGGACTTCTGGGACTTGTAGTCCTGCGTTGGCCGCGTGCTGATGTCAAGACACTGGGACTGCTGGGACTTGTAGTCCTGCGTTGGCCGCGTGCCGATGTCAGGACACTGGGACTTCTGGGACTTGTAGTTCTGCGTTGACCGCATGCTGATGCCAGGACACTGGGACTTCTGGGACTTGTAGTCCTGCGTTGGCCGCGTGCTGATGTCAGGACACTGGGACTTCTGGGACTTGTAGTCCTGCGTTGGCCGCGTGCTGATGCCAGGACACTGGAACTTCTGGGACTTGTAGTCCTGCGTTGGCCGCGTGCTGATGTCAGGACACTGGGACTTCTGGGACTTGTAGTCCTGCGTTGGCCGCGTGCTGATGTCAGGACACTGGGACTTCTGGGACTTGTAGTCCTGTATTGGCCGCGTGCTGATGTCAGGACACTGGGACTTCTGGGACTTGTAGTCCTGTGTTGGCCGCGTGCTGATGCCAGGACACTGGGACTTCTGGGACTTGTAGTCCTGTATTGGCCGCGTGCTGATGTCAGGACACTGGGACTGCTGGGACTTGTACAACGTATAGGCTGTGTGCTGACATCTGGGCAGGGGGACTGCTGGGACTTGTAGTTCCATATGGGCCCTGTGCTGCTATTTGAATATTGGGTGTGCTGGGACTTGTTGTTCCTGACTGGGATTTGCTGATGAATGCGATCATATATTGATGGATCAGGTTATGAGATGGCATTGGAACAGAGATCGATGCCTTGCGATTATATACCCAACTACCAATAAAAACCCGCTTCCCCACGTGTTGTATATCGATCAGATGGGTTGTGGACTGTAGATCGATTATTTCTATTGGGTGAGATCGATCAGAAAAGAAATCGGTCATTTATCGGAGAGTGGAGAGTAGTTCTCGATGCAGAAAAGTAGCACCGTGCAGCCTTCATAGAGCAGACGGTCCCATTCCATCACGTATCCCAATCATTAGAGGATCACCGGTGATTTCTACGCCATGAATAGGGTGTGGACTATCGATCGATTATTCCTATTGGGTGAGATCGATCAGAAATCGTTCATTTATCGGAGTGTGGAGAGTAGTTCTCGATGCAGAAAAGTAGCACCGTGCAGCCTTCATAGAGCAGACGGTCCCATTCCATCACGTATCCCAATCATTAGAGGATCACCGGTGATTTCTACGCCGTGAATGGGTTTTGGACTATCGATCGATTATTCCTATTGGGTGAGATCGATCAGAAAAGAAATCGGTCATTTATCGGAGCGTGGAGAGTAGTTCTCGATGCAGAAAAGTAGCACCGTGCAGCCTTCATAGAGCAGATGGTCCCATTCCATCACATATCCCAATCATTAGAGGATCACTCGTCATTTCTACGCCATGAATAGGGTGTGGACTATCGATCGATTATTCCTATTGGGTGAGATCGATCAGAAAGGAAATCGGTCATTTATCGGAGAGTGGAGAGTAGTTCTCGATGCAGAAAAGTAGCACCGTGCAGCCTTCATAGAGCAGACGGTCCCATTCCATCACGTATCCCAATCATTAGAGGATCACTCGTCATTTCTACGCCTTGAATGGGTTGGAGGACCTTTTCGGTCCCTTCTGTGTGGTCGAACTTTGTGAAAACGCAGACGAGACCTTTGTGTCCCACGTGTGGACACCATAGTTTAGGGGGATGGTTGTGCTCGGGGAAAGCCAGCCCACATTACACAGACATTGTTCCCCAGGCCCCAGGCAGCAGCAAGGCTCGTCCTTGGAACAATGACCAGTTCTCAGGACGAGAGCGATGTCCTGCAGATGACGGCAGCCGAGGGCTCTCTCGGGGAGGAGGCCCAGCAACCGCCCGCAGACGCCGAAGGGGGAGCCCCGAGTCCGTTGGCTCCCGTGAGAGTCCGGCAGCCTCGCATGTTCAGGAGGCGTGCGTACCTCTTGGACGAGCTGTCCGATGATGAGGTGGTGAGGAGGTACCGGCTCAACCGTTCCGCCATCCAAGAACTGTTCGACCTGGTCGGGGAGGACCTGGAGCCACAGACGAGGAGGAACAAGGCTCTGCCCGGGATGTGCAAGCTGCTGGCGGTCTTGTACTTCTTGGGCAACGCCACCTTCCAGCCGGTCACCTCGCTCCTCATCGGCATGAGCCAGCCGACCT
Source organism: Staurois parvus (assembly GCF_062004578.1). Taxonomy (NCBI): domain Eukaryota; kingdom Metazoa; phylum Chordata; class Amphibia; order Anura; family Ranidae; genus Staurois; species Staurois parvus. The sequence goes on from NW_028318988.1 coordinate 2,346,072, forward strand.
TCTCCAGGATCCTCAAGCAGGTGGTGGAGGCCATCCTGAAGCACTCCAGGCGCCTCATCCATTTCCCATCATCCTCAGCGGACTGGCAGAGGGTGAAGCAGGACTTCTTCCTGCTGGGGGGGATGCCCAACTGCCTGGGCGCCATCGATTGCACCCACATCGCCCTGGCACCGCCGAGGGAGAGGGAGGAGGTGTTCCGCAACTGGAAGGACTTCCACTCCCTCAACGTGCAGGTGGTGTGCGATTCCCACCTGCGTATCATGAGCGTCAACGCCGCCTTTCCGGGCAGCTGCCACAACTCCTACATCCTGCGCCAGTCCGCCCTGTACGACAAGTTCACGCAGAGACAGATGCCGGACGGATGGCTTGTGGGTAAGCCGCTCACATGCGTGCTTCTGGGAAATTAAAGGCCAGCTCACGCCAAATTTTTTTTTTCCAGTTTTGGATGGAGTTGGGAAGGGTTAAGAGTACCAAGTGTGTCCCCGTCAGGGATATTTCCTGTTCTTCCTGTTGGGTCACTCAGACAGGAAGTGTGGAGAAATCCCCTCTGAATGGAAAATTTGTATGCAAATTGTATTCTGTACTGAATATGAATGGACTTCCCTTGAACCATTCCATGCATAGAGCAAGCAATGGACTGTTAGACCTCCTGTGTGGACCAGGGGCGGACTGACCATTTGGGAACTCGGGCACTGCCCGGGGTCAGTACCTAGATGCCCCTGGTACCTTTTTCATAGGATTTTTTGGGTGTGGTTTGAGCAAGGACAAAGGGGCCCCATGATCCCCTATTGCCTGGGGGCCCCATGAGTTGTCAGTCCACCCCTGGTGTGGAGCAGGGGCGGACTGACCATTTGTAAACTCGGGCACTGCCCAAGGGCCCGGGTTCAGTAGGGGGCCCCATGATATGCAGACCAAAGAAGAGATTTGTGAAAAGAGATTCACAAGAAAGCGGCTACATTATGGACAGAATGCGATACTCAGAAAAATTTCCAAAAATGATGCTTTATTACACATTACTAATTGACAATCGGGCAATCGCCCTGGTTTACCATCACCTCAGTATGAGACAATACACACAGACCTAAAACCATTAAAATCACACCAAGACCGGTCTGGATAGATGTGCTGCAAAGGCTATGACCACCATAGTCTAGAGCATTTGCAGCACCGCACATTGGTTACACTCCCTGTAGGAGGTATTTTCAATTGTACCATAGGTATGTAATATCACATGCAAGTATAAAGGCAAATACAGTTACCACCTGGAGAGAAGCATGACCCTGGGCCTATATAAGGCAATATGGGTAAAAAATTGAATGAAAAAAAAAGGGGGGGGGATGAACCCCAATGATATGATGATGGATTCATGCAGTACAACCCTATGAAGGCACATGTGGTTGGGGCCCATCTATCTGTAATATACGTGAATGATTGCAAAGATTCCTATAGATGAAGGAGTCCCTGTTGGTGTCCTGATGGAGAGATGGATGCAGATAGCAGAGGCCTGCTTTATATGGTTTCCTCACCACAACATGTGGACTACAAACCACTTTGATATTTGAAATAAGATGAGGCCCAGTAGATCTTCCGCCTGTTGCAATATATGTAGTATGCCTTGCATCTAGATGAAGCATCAAAATGTCCCCATCCACCTGTGCCATGGGTAGTAGAAAATAGAGATATCCTTCATAGGTACTGCCGTGTTGATCCAGGGAACTGCCGCTTACATCAGCCGACATTTCGCGGGTTCCAACCTGACGAAGCTGAGTGAGATACGCCCATCGGCGAAACGCGTTGACATCATACGTCAGATACGTCACTTCCGGTCATGCGCACTGGCGATATGCACGCCGACCTACAAGGAGGTAGCCATTTTCACATGCCATGAGCCATGCAAAGGCTGTACAGGCGCCATGGAGAGGTCGGAACCCGCGAAATGTCGGCTGATGTAAGCGGCAGTTCCCTGGATCAACACGGCAGTATTTACGTATATTACAAATAGATGGGCCCCAACCACATGTGCCTTCATAGGGTTGTACTGCATGAATCCATCATCATATCATTGGGGTTCATCCCCCCCCCCTTTTTTTCTTTCAATTTTTTACCCACATTGCCTTATATAGGCCCAGGGTTATGCTTCTCTCCAGGTGGTAACTGTATTTGCCTTTATACTTGCATGTGATATTATATACCTGTGGTACAATTTTTGAAAACACCTCCCCCAGGGAGTGTAACCAATGTGCGGTGCTGCAAATGCTCTAGACCAGTGGTGGGCAACCTTTTTTTTCAACTGAGCCAAATCTCGCCAAAACCACGATTGAAATTTATTTTGAGAGCCACATTTTTAAAACTGAAAATACATCCCCCATATAGTAATTAATCCCCCATATAGTAATTCATCCCCCATAGTAATTCATCCCCCATATAGTAATTCATCCCCCCATAGTAATTCACCCCCCCATAGTAATTCATCCCCCATAGTAATTCATCCCCCATAGTAATTCATCCCCCATAGTAATTCATCCCCCATATAGTAATTCATCCCCCATATAGTAATTCATCCCCCATAGTAATTCATCCCCCATATAGTAATTCATCCCCCATATAGTAACTAATCCCCCATATAGTAATTCATCCCCCCTATAGTAATTCATCCCCCCTATAGTAATTCATCCCCCCTATAGTAATTCATCCCCCTATAGTAATTCATTCCCCATATTGTGTCAATTCACTTACCTTTGCTCCGCGCGTTCCTCTCGCCGTGTTCCCGCGCCCTTCCGGTCTTCAGGGCGGACTGTGAGAGGAGAGGAGTTCATCACGCTGCCCCGCCTACATCCTGACAGCCAATGTTTGCCACGCTCCGCGGGCCGGATTAAAAGGTCCGCCAGGCCGTAGTTTGCCCATTGCTGGGCTAGCTGCAGAGTCCTGACTTTTGGGGCGGCCGCCCGAGAGGAGGGAAGGGAGCGGGCGCCCGGCACACAGAAGAGCCGCATTAAAGTGTGTAAAGAGCCGCATGTGGCTCGCGAGCCGCGGCTTGCCGACCACTGCAATCATTCACGTATAGTACAGATAGATGGGCCCCAACCACATGTGCCTTCATAGGGTTGTACTGCATGAATCCATCATCATATCATTGGGGTTCATCCCCCCCCCCCCTTTTTTTCATTCAATTGTTTACCCACATTGCCTTATATAGGCCCAGGGTTATGCTTCTCTCCAGGTGGTAACTGTATTTGCCTTTATACTTGCATGTGATATTACATACCTGTGGTACAATTTTTGAAAACACCTCCTACAGGGAGTGTAACCAATGTGCGGTGCTGCAAATGCTCTAGACTATGGTGGTCATAGCCTTTGCAGCACATATATCCAGACCGGTCTTGGTGTGATTTTAATGGTTTTAGGTCTGTGTGTATTGTCTCATACTGAGGTGATGGTAAATCAGGGCGATTGCCCGATTGTCAATTAGTAATGTGTAATAAAGCATCATTTTTGGAAATTTTTCTGAGTATCGCATTCTGTCCATAATGTAGCCGCTTTCTTGTGAATCTCTTTTCACAAATCTCTTCTTTGGTCTGCGTATTTTTTGGCTACTGGATGGAAGCCATATATTGGGTGATACAGTAATTTACATTTGAACCTCTAAATCTATCTTTTACGCCCCATGAGATGCCCCTGGTACCTTTTTCATAGGCTTTTTTGAGTTTGGGCAAGGACACAGGGGCCCCATGATCCCCTATTGCCTGGGGGTGTTTTCAGGTACTTCTATTAAAGTCTATAAGGCCCCAAAAAGATTACGTATTATGACAAACGACACAATGCCCGGGTGTGGATGGCTGCATTCAGAATAAATTCTTCATCTTGAGGGTTGTTGTGCTTCAGGAAATCATTGTAAGCTTCCTTGAAACATTATTTCTCCCACTGACACCAATGATGGGGCACTATTCCTCCCACTGACACCAATGATGGGGCACTATTCCTCCCACTGACACCAATGATGGGGCACTATTCCTCCCACTGACACCAATGATGGGGCACTATTCCTCCCACTGACACCAATGATGGGGCACTATTCCTCCCACTGACACCAATGATGGGGCACTATTCCTCCCACTGACACCAATGATGGGGCACTATTCCTCCTACTGATACCAATGATGGGGCACTATTCCTCCCATTGACACCAAAGAAGGGACAATATTCCTCCCACTAATACCAATGATGGAGCACTATTCCTCCCACTGACACCAACAAGTGGGCACTATTTCTCCCACTGACACCAACAAGTGGGAACTATTTCTCCCACTGACACCAACATTGGTGCACTATTTCTCCCACTGACACCAACAAGTGGGAACTATTTCTCCCACTGACACCAACATTGGGGCACTATTCCTCCCACTGACACCAGTGATGGGGCACTATTCCATCCACTGATACCAATGATGGGGCAGTATTCCTCCCATTGACACCAAAGATGGGGCACCATTCCTCTCACTGACACCAAGAAGTGGGAACTATTTCTCCCACTGACACCAACAAGTGGGAACTATTTCTCCCACTGACACCAACATTGGGGCACTATTCCTCCCACTGACACCAAAGATGGGGCACTATTCCTCCCACTGATACCAATGATGGGGCACTATTCCTCCCACTGATACCAACAAGTGGGCACTACTCCCACTGACTCTAGTAATGGCAAACTATTCCTCCCACTGACACCAATGATGGGACACTATTTTTCCCACTTACACCAGCAAGGGGGCACTATTCCTCCCTCTGACTCCAGTGATGGCAAACTATTCCTCCCACTGACACCAATGATGGGGCACTATTTCTCCCATTGACACCAGAAAGAGGGCACTATTCCTCCCACTGACTCCAATAATGGGGCACTATTCCTCCCAGTGACACCAACGATGGGACACTATTTCTCCCTCTGACACCAGTGAGGGGGTATTATTCCTTCCACTGACTCCAAGGATGGCAAACTGTTCCTTCTACTGACACACACAATGGGGCACTATTCTTCCCATTGACACCAAGAATGGAGAACTATTGCTCCCACTGACATCAAAGATGGGGCACTATTCCTTCCACTGACACCAACAATGGGGAACTATTCCTCCCACTGACAACAATAGTGCCCCACTATTGCTCCCACTGACACCAACGAGGGTGTGCTATTCCTCCCACTGACAATGGGGCACTGTTTTCCCCACTAACAACAATGATGGTGCCCTATTCCATCCACTGACACCAACAATGGGGCACTATTCCTCCCACTGACACCAATGATGGAGTACTATTCCTCCCACAGATACCAACGATGGGACACTATTCCTCCAACTGACACCAATGATGGAGTACTATTCCTCCCACTGATACCAATGATGGGGCACTATTCCTCCCACTGATACCAATGATGGGGCACTATTCCTTCCAATGATACCAATGATGGGGCACTATTCCTCCCACTGATACCAATGATGGGGCACTATTCCTCCCACTGATACCAATGATGGGACACTATTCCTCCCACTGACACCAATGATGGGACACTATTCCTCCCACTGATCCCAATGATGGGGCACTATTCCTCCCACTGATCCCAATGATGGGGCACTATTCCTCCCACTGATACCAATGATGGGGCACTATTCCTCCCACTGACACCAATGATGGGGCACTATTCCTCCCACTGACACCAATGATGGGGCACTATTCCTCCCACTGATACCAATGATGGGGCACTATTCCTCCCACTGATCCCAATGATGGGGCACTATTCCTCCCACTGACACCAATGATGGGGCACTATTCCTCCCACTGATACCAATCATGGGGCACTATTCCTCCCACTGACACCAACGATGGAGCACTATTCCTCCCACTGATACCAATGATGCGCACTATTCCTCCCACTGACACCAACGATGGAGCACTATTCCTCCCACTGATACCAATGATGGGGCACTATTCCTCCCACTGACACCAATGATGGGGCACTATTCCTCCCACTGATACCAATAATGAAGCACTATTCTTCCCACTGACACCAATGATGAGGCACTATTCTTCCCACTGACATCAATGATGAGGCACTATTCTTCCCACTGACACCAATGATAAGGCACTATTCTTCCCACTGACACCAATGATGAGGCACTATGCCTCCCACTGATACCAATGATGGGGCACTATTCCTCCCATTGACACCAAAGATGGGACAATATTCCTCCCACTGATACCAATGATGGGGCACTATTCCTCCCACTGACACCAAAGATGAGGCACCATTCCTCCCACTGACAGCAACGATGGGACACCATTCCTCTCACTGACACCAACAAGTGGGCACTATTTCTCCTACTGACACCAACAAGTGGAAACTATTTCTCCCACTGACACCAACAAGTGGGAACTATTTCTCCCACTGACACCAACATTGGGGCACTATTCCTCCCACTGACACCAATGATGGGGCACTATTCCATCCACTGATACCAATGATGGGGCAGTATTCCTCCCATTGACACCAAAGATGGGGCACCATTCCTCTCACTGACACCAACAAGTGGGCACTATTTCTCCCACTGACACCAACAAGTGGGCACTATTCCTCCCACTGACACCAAAGATGGGGCACCATTCCTCTCACTGACACCAACAAGTGGGCACTATTTCTCCCACTGATACCAACAAGTGGGCACTACTCCCACTGACTCTAGTAATGGCAAACTATTCCTCCCACTGACATCAATGATGGGACACTATTTTTCCCACTTACACCAGCAAGGGGGCACTATTCCTCCCTCTGACTCCAGTGATGGCAAACTATTCCTCCCACTGACACCAATGATGGGGCACTATTCCTCCCACTGACTCCAATAATGGGGCACTATTCCTCCCACTGACACCAACGATGGGACACTATTTCTCCCTCTGACACCAGTGAGGGGGTATTATTCCTTCCACTGACTCCAAGGATGGCAATCTGTTCCTTCTACTGACACACACAATGGGGCACTATTCTTCCCATTGACACCAAGAATAGAGAACTATTCCTCCCACTGACAACAATAGTGCCCCACTATTGCTCCCACTGACACCAACGAGGGCGTGCTATTCCTCCCACTGACAATGGGGCACTGTTTTCCCCACTAACAACAATGATGGTGCCCTATTCCATCCACTGACACCAACAATGGGGCACTATTCCTCTAACTGACACCAATGATGGAGTACTATTCCTCCCACTGACACCAATGATGGGACACTATTCCTCCAACTGACACCAATGATAGAGTACTATTCCTCCCACTGATACCAATGATGGGGCACTATTCCTCCCACTGACACCAATGATGGGGCACTATTCCTTCCACTAATACCAATGATGGGGCACTATTCCTCCCACTGACACCAATGATGGGGCACTATTCATCCCACTGACACCAATGATGGGGCACTATTCATCCCACTGACACCAATGATGGGGCACTATTCCTCCCACTGATACCAATGATGAGGCACTATTCCTCCCACTGATACCAATGATGGGGCACTATTCCTCCCACTGATACCAATGATGGGGCACTATTCCTCCCACTGATACCAATGATGGGGCACTATTCCTCCCACTGACACCAATGATGGGGCACTATTCCTCCAACTGACACCAATGATAGAGTACTATTCCTCCCACTGATACCAATGATGGGGCACTATTCCTCCCACTGACACCAATGATGGGGCACTATTCCTCCCACTGACACCAATGATGGGGCACTATTCCTTCCACTAATACCAATGATGGGGCACTATTCCTCCCACTGATACCAATGATGGGGCACTATTCCTCCCACTGATACCAATGATGGGGCACTATTCCTCCCACTGACACCAATGATGGGGCACTATTCCTCCCACTGACACCAATGATGGGGCACTATTCATCCCACTGATACCAATGATGGGACACTATTCCTCCCACTGATACCAATGATGGGGCACTATTCCTCCCACTGATACCAATGATGGGGCACTATTCCTCCCACTGACACCAATGATGGGGCACTATTCCTCCCACTGACACCAATGATGGGGCACTATTCCTCCCACTAATACCAATGATGGAGCACTATTCCTCCCACTGATACCAATGATGGGGCACTATTCCTCCCACTGACACCAATGATGGGGCACTATTCCTCCCACTGACACCAATGATGGGACACTATTCCTCCCACTGACACCAATGATGGGGCACTATTCCTCCCACTGATACCAATGATGGGGCACTATTCCTTCCCCTGATACCAATGATGAGGCACTATTCCTCCCACTGATACCAATGATGGAGCACTATTCCTTCCACTGACACCAATGATGGGTCACTATTCCTCCCACTGATACCAATGATGGGGCACTATTCCTCCCACTGATACCAATGATGGGGCACTATTCCTCCCACTGATACCAATGATGGGGCACTATTCCTCCCACTGACACCAATGATGGGGCACTATTCCTCCCATTAATACCAATGATGGGGCACTATTCCTCCCATTAATACCAATGATGGGGCACTATTCCTCCCACTGACACCAATGATGGGGCACTATTCCTCCCACTGATACCAATGATGGGGCACTATTCCTCCAACTGATACCAATGATGGGACACTATTCCTCCCACTGATACCAATGATGGAGCACTATTCCTCCCACTGATACCAATGATGGGGCACTATTCCTCCCACTGACACCAATGATGGGGCACTATTCCTCCCACTGATACCAATGATGGGACACTATTCCCCCCACTGATACCAATGATGGGGCACTATTCCTCCCACTGATACCAATGATGGGGCACTATTCCTCCCACTGATACCAATGATGGGGCACTATTCCTCCCACTGATACCAATGATGGGGCACTATTCCTCCCACTGACACCAATGATGGGGCACTATTCCTCCCACTGACACCAATGATGTGGCACTATTCCTCCCACTGACACCAATGATGGGGCACTATTCCTCCCACTGACACCAATGATGGGGCACTATTCCTCTCACTGACACCAATGATGGGGCACTATTCCTCCCACTGACACCAATGATGGGGCACTATTCCTCTCACTGACACTATATACTGTACATTTTTTACTTCCACTGGTCATAGTCCAGCCCAGTAAAGTCTGAAAGAAAGTAAACTTGCCCTTTGTTTAAGGGTTTGGAGACCCCTGCTTTAGAAACACAATGGCAAATTACATGCATTGCGGTGTCATTCATTGTGAACGGAACCTAAACAAGTAAGACAACACCAGATCACAACATTTAGATTGCACCTGAATTGATGAATGGGCAGCCTATTCATTTCATCGGGCTGTCTTAGCCCTGGTTCACACTGATGGGAATTGTCATGCAATTTGACCATTCATGCAAGGATTGGCAATGAAACCGTTCTAATCTGTCACATGTTCTGTCCCCTTTGTAATGTACAGCGCTGAGCGAACTATTGGCGCTTTATAAATACTGTATAATAATAATAATATAATAATCTTCAGAGTCGCACCAATCAGAAGAGTATTTCTTGCATTACGTTTGCAGATTTGGGGCGTGGCTTGCATTGACATCTGCGCATGAAGTCACACAGACGTCTATCAAGTCGCAGCTGAAATTGCACTGCCATCTGACCTTGAAATCATGCGACTCCAAGTGAAACTGCATGGTTTCAAAGTCAGATCCAGTGTGGACCAGGACCTTCCGCCACTCGGCTCACTCACCTGCGACATCACACGTGTTAATGCACCAAAAAACTGCAATTGGGCCCCGAAACGCGTAGGGTTAAATTTCTAAACCATCTGATATCCATTAATCCTGCAGATCTGTATTTACATTCCTTCTGTCCAAATTGTGCAGAAATGATTGTTCCTCAGGCTATTCTCTGAACGAAGGTTCTTTTATTATTGGGGGGGGGGGGGGTGATTGTAAAATAATGCATTATGGCCTCTAACTACATGGAGCTGAGGATCATAGGAAATACATACAGCTTTGTAACAAAAGATACAATGTAACCAATCTAGAGAAATCGAGATAAAGTTAGCAAATAAATGTAACCAATAACTCTGTAGAATTGTTACAATCTACACTATATTGCCAAAAGTATTGGCCCCGCCCTTCAAATCATATGATTCAGGTGTTCCAATCCCCTCCATGGCCACAGGTGTATTCAATCAAGCACAGAAAAAGTGGCAGTTGACTATATCTCCAACTCACTTAAATATAAGCATGGATTATAAACCTTGAATACTGGAACACAGAAAAAGTGGCAGTTGACTAGTGCATGACCGCCTGAAAAGTGGTTAATTAAATTCCATGCGGAGTAATATTCACTACAAAAATTCAATGCACTGTTATATACAATATTGCATTGAATTTTTGTAGTGAATATTACTCCGCATGGAATTTAATTAAACACTTTTCAGGCGGTCATGCACTAGTCAACTGCCACTTTTTCTGTGTTCCAGTATTCAAGGTTTATAATCCATGCTTATATTTAAGTGAGTTGGAGATATAGTTAAGATACGTTTATCGTATCAATTTGGATGGCATTTTGTTTCTCTTGATGTATACAATCAATCCCCCAGGCATGCAGACGGCTTCTACAAACATTGGTGAAAGAATGGGTCGCTCTCAGGAGCTCAGCGACTCCAAGCGTGGTCCTGTGATAGGTTGTCACCTGTGCAATAAGTCCATCCGTAACATTTCCTGGCTACTAAATATTCCACGCTCAACTGTTAGTTGATTTATAACAAAGTGGAAGCAACTGGGAACAACAGCAACTCAGCCACCAAGTGGTAGGCCACGTCACATGACAGAGCGGGGTCAGCGCATGCTGAGCGCACAGTGCGCAGAAGTCGCCAACTGTCTGCAGAGTCAATAGATAAAGACCTTCAAACTTCATGTGGCCTTCAGATTAGCACAACAACAGTGTGTAGAGAGCTTCATGGAATGGGTTTCCATGGCCGAGCAGCTGCATCCAAGCCTTACATCACCAAGTGCAATGCAAAGCGTTGGATGCCGTAGTGTAAAGCACGCCGCCACTGGACTCTAGAACAGTGGAGACATGTTCTCTGGAGTGACCAAATCACGCTTTTCTGTCTGGCAATCCGATGGACGTGTCTGGGTTTGGCGGTTGCCAGGAGAATGGTACTTGCCTGACTGCATTGTGCCGAGTGTAAAGTTTAGTGGAGGGGGGATGATGGTGTGGGGTTGTTTTTCAGGGGTTGAGCTTGGCCCCCTAGTTCCAGTGAAGGGAACACTTAAGGTGTCAGTTGGGGACAATTTCATGTCCCCAACTTTGTGAGAACAGTTTGGGGATGGCCCCTTCCTGTTCCAACATAACTGCGCACCGGTGCACAAATCAAGGTCAATAAGGACATGGATGAGCCAGTTTGGGGTGGAGGAACTTGACTGGCCTGCACGGAGTCCTGACCTCAACCCCATAGAACACCATTGGGATGAATTAGAGCGGACACTGTGAGCCAGGCCTCCTCCCCCGACATCAGTGCCTGACCTCACAAATGTGCTTCTGGAAGAATGGTCCAACCTTCCCATAGACACCCTCCTAAACCTTGTGGACGGCCTTCCCAGAAGAGTTGAAGCTGTTATAGCTGCAAAGGGTGGGGCCAACTCAATATTGAACCCTACGGACTAAGACTGGGGGGCCATTAAAGTTCATGTGTGTGGAAAGGGCGGGGCCAACTCAATATTGAACCCTACGGACTAAGACTGGGATGCCATTAAATTCATGTGTGTGGAAAGGCCGGCCGACCAATACTTTTGGCAATATAGTGTATCTACTAGATTGTAAACTCTAACGAGCCGGGTCCTCTGTTTCCTCTTGTATCAAATTGTATTGTAACTGTCATGTCTGCCTTCATTTTGTAAAGCTCTGCGCAAACTGTTGGCGCTCTATATATCATGTATTATAATAATAATCTCGTGTTCTAATGGCCATAATGGGGTATTTTACTTCTGCGCATAATACAGGAACATTCGTTCAGAAGACAAAATAACCTAAAGAACATTTATTTTTGCATGCATCTTCTTTCAATAGATATAGATCAGTTGTATGTAGTCACTTGTGCCTGGACTGAGCTCCATTTGCTACATGCATGGCCACCAGATATCGGTAAAAACTAGCCAGGGCTTCTGATTCTTTCACACCCCATCCAAATCTTATATCAATAAAGTGCAGCGCTATTGTATCAGTCAAAGATGTAATCAGGGTATAATCAAAATATAATAGTTCGTAAATAAATGATAAAATAAGATCCAGAAGTAAGCAAGAATCAAAATGCTGGTGCTCAGAAGGAATGGTGAAATTGCGCACTCACCAGATGCGCCTGGGACATACGCATTAATATATCCATCACGGAACACTTAGGGTGTGTGGTATGACAGGTGTGTGATGATCTTCCTTCGAGGGATAGAGCAGCACAGCGGTGAATCTGTAGATTTAGGTGAAGTCTGCTTGTCTAGAGGTCCCCTTTAGGATGGATGGGTCTGCAACCTGCTTACAGGGATTCCCTCCTCTGGGTACTGGATCAATAAGAAACTTCCACTGGCTCTGTAATTTAATGGCTCCATAAAAGAGCCATAAAAAAGGTGCCCATAGTGTAGTATTCCTTTAAACTTTTATTCCATGGAAACAGATAACAGTAATATACAGTAGTGCAGAGTGAACTGACCATAAAGATGGCCGCCGGACCTGCACGTGGCTTCAGCGGCATGACGTCACAGCATGTTGGTTCCTCCTTAGGCCTTTCGTGCCACGCACGTCCTCAGAGGGGAGACCAACCCTATCCAAATCTAATGATGAACATTTTGGCTGGTCGTACAATTTCAACATTTTCCTTTCTGTACCCTACAGGACACGTGGGATACGGGACTCAACCATGGCTGATGACTCCACTAGCCACTCCTGAGACGTCATCAGAGGCTCGGTACAATCGCGCCCACCAGAAAACTCGCCAATGCCTAGAACGACTCTTTGGAGTCTGGAAATCACGGTTTCGGTGCCTCTCGTCTACCGGCAAACTGCTCTATGCTCCCACCAGGGTGGCTGAGCTCGTCATTGTTTGCGCGGCGCTCCACAACCTGGCTTGCAAGCATGGAGCGCCGCAGGACATCGACGACAACCTGCAAGCGGAGGACGAGGGACCGGCTGCTGATGACGAGGAGTCCTCGGAGGCAGGGCTCAGAAAGAGGGCAGAGCTGATCACCTCCCACTTCAGTTGTGAGTATATCAATATGTTCTTTAACCCTTTTACGCCGGCGCCTCCCGGCCCTTTAAGAGTTCCAGAAGATGGGAGGCGGGGTGCGGTTTAGGGTCATGTGACGCCGTCACATGATCGGGAAAGGTCCCAATCAAAAGAGGAGATCGGGACCTTTCCGTGTGTACCGGACATGCGTGCTGGGAGCTTGCAGGGCGCGTTCTCTCGGCACATATGTCCTTTTTTAATTGCATGCAAATGTGCGGCCGCTCGGCGTATAGGTCCAGACGCCGGCGCCGGCGTGAAGAGGTTAAAGCAGGGGTAAGAAACCTTTGAGAGGTGGAGATCTACCTGAACAACATGAAACAGATCAAAGATCACCTGCGGTGTGGAGCCCTTTTTTGTAAAAAAAAAATAAATAAATGCACATCTTTTTGCAAATAAAAAATACGCATTTATTATTTTTTTTTCACTAGGATCCTAGAAAGCATTGCACCCGCGATCAGCACGCGCAGGAATGCACAAAAGATACAGAGAGTCGGAACGCATGAAAAACGCTCAGAAACTCGTCTGTGCTGGTCTGCGCCTTTTTTGTGCATGTCAGGAAAGCACGTGAATTTGCGTGTGTTTCTAACACGCATAGATGTGAATCTATCCTATGATCTGCAGCAGTGTTGGGGTGGAACATGGATTCAGTGGGGGTCAAAGCGAGCAAAGGGGTGCAGGGGTGGACATGGACCAGACGTATATGATCCCTGTTCTTTAGAATACCTTCACAATGCTCAGATTCGCTTTGGGGCCCATTTACATTTCTCTGTTCCTATGTATGTGTTAACGCACATTATGTCATACACTAACATGTGTTGTGTTAAGCCGCAGGGGTGTCAAACTGGCGGCCCTCCAGCTGTTGCAAAACTACAAGTCCCATCATGCCTCTGCCTTTGGGAGTCATGCTTGTTACTAAGGCAATCCATTCACTTAAGCTGCCAATGCAAAGGAACAGTAAAAAAACGGACATGAAGAATTTTTTCTGACGCAGCGCACCACAATGCATGGTAATGGTGCACTGCAATGCATATGTATCAAGACTGCACCTCATTAGTGCTTTGGGGCACCATTCACAATAAATAGTAAAGCAACATGTAAACCCACATAACACGCATTGTGGTAACACGCATGTTACTGCAAGGCACCAAATCCATAGCTGTGTTTCCGTGCGTTTCTGGGTTTGCGGTGCCGTTCATTTTAAATTATCATTATTATTATTAATAATAATATTGTCTCCTCCCATGCTTGTCTCCAGGACTTCTGCAGAGCTTCCCCCATCCTCTGGAACTCACTACCCCAATTTATCAGACTATCGCCTACTCTGCTCACTTTTATGAGATCTCTGAAAACCTATCTCTTCAGGGAAGCCTATCCTGCCCTCAGCTAATAATGAAATCTTCTACTCTTCCAACCAGTCCATCCCCCACAGTTTCTACCTTTTGTACCACTAGCCCCTCCCTCTTAGATTGTAAGCTCCGAGGATCAGGGCCCTCCTATCCCTCTTGTATTGAACTGTATTGTTGCTGTATTGTCTCACATTATATTGTACAGCGCTGAGCAAACTGTTGGCACTATATAAATCCTGGATAATAATAATAATAATTATTATTATTCAGGATTTATATAGTGCCAACAGTTTGCTCAGCACTTTACAAAATGAAGGCAGACATTACAGTTACGATACAATTTGGTACAAGAGGCGACAGAGGACCCGGCCCATTAGAGATTACAATCTAAGAGGAAGGGGTGAGTGATACAAAAGGTAATAGCTGTGGGGGGGATGAGCTGATGGAGGAAATAAATGGCGGTTTACTAGGTAGAAGCAGGATAGATTTCTTTAACCCCTTCACGCTGGCGCCTCCCTTTAAGAGTTTCAGAAGCTGGGAGGCGGGGCGGGGTTTAGGGTCATGTGACCGCCGTGACGCGTCATCACAGCAGTCCCATGATTGGGAAAGGTCCCGATCGAAAGAGGAGATCAGGACCTTTCGTGAGTACCGGACATGTGTGCCGGGAGCGCGCAGGGCACGCGCTCTCGGCACATATGTCCTTTTTTAATAGAACGCAAATGTGCAGCCGCTCGGCGTCTAGACCCAGACCCCGGGAGGCTGCACATTTGCGTTCGGCCGGCGTGAAGAGGTTAAAGAGAAAGGTTTTCAGGTATGGTCGAAAGGTGGATGGATTAGGAGACAACCGGACAGATTGGGGTAGAGAATTCCATAGGATGGGAGAAGTTCGGGAAAATCCTGGAGGCGACCATGGGAGGAGGTGACACAGGAACTAGAGAGCAGAAGGTCTTGGGAGGATCGAAGAGAGCGGTTTGGTTGATATTTTGAGACCAGGTTGGTGATGTAGCTGGGGGCAGAGTTGTGGTTGGCTTTGTAAGTTGTTGTTAGTATTTTGAATTTTATTAGTTGAGCGAGTGGAAGCCAGTGGAGGATTGGCAGAGAGGGGTGGAGGACACGGATTGGAGGTCAGTGGAGCGATTGGCAGAGAGGGGTGGGGGACACTGTTTGGAGGTCAGTGGAGGGATTGGTAAAGAGGGGTGGAGGACACAGATTGGAGGTCAGTGGAGGGATTGGCAGAGAGGGGTGGAGGACACTGATTGGAGGTCAGTGGAGGGATAGGCAGAGAGGGGTGGAGGACACTGATTGGAGGTCAGTGGAGGGATTGGCAGAGAGGGTGGAGGACACTGATTGGAGGTCAGTGAAGGGATTGGCAGAGAGGGGTAGAGGGATTGACAGAGAGGGGTGGAGGACACTGATTGGAGGTCAATGGAGGGATTGGAAGTGTGGGGTGGAGGACACTGATTGGAGGTCAGTGGAGGGATTGGCAGAGAGGGGTGGAGGACACTGATTGGAGGTCAGTGGAGGGATTGGAAGAGAGGGGTGGAGGACACTGATTGGAGGTCAGTGGAGGGATTAGCAGAGAGAGGGGTGGAGGACACTGATTGAAGGTCAGTGGAGGGATTGGAAGTGAGGGGTGGAGGACACTGATTGTTGGTCAGTGGAGGGATTGGAAGTGAGGGGTGGAGGACACTGATTGGAAGTCAGTGGAGGGATTGGCAGAGAGGGGTGGAGGACACTGGTTGGAGGTCAGTGGAGGGATTGGCAGAGAGGGGTGGAGGACACTGATTGGAGGTCAGTGGAGGGATTAGCAGAGAGAGGGGTGGAGGACACTGATTGAAGGTCAGTGGAGGGATTGGAAGTGAGGGGTGGAGGACACTGATTGTTGGTCAATGGAGGGATTGGAAGTGAGGGGTGGAGGACACTGATTGGAAGTCAGTGGAGGGATTGGCAGAGAGGGGTGGAGGACACTGGTTGGAGGTCAGTGGAGCGATTGGCAGAGAGGGGTGGGGGACACTGATTGGAGGTCAGTGGAGGGATTGGTAAAGAGGGGTGGAGGACACAGATTGGAGGTCAGTGGAGGGATTGGCAGAGAGGGGTGGAGGACACTGATTGGAGGTCAGTGGAGGGATAGGCAGAGAGGGGTGGAGGACACTGATTGGAGGTCAGTGGAGGGATTGGCAGAGAGGGTGGAGGACACTGATTGGAGGTCAGTGAAGGGATTGGCAGAGAGGGGTAGAGGGATTGACAGAGAGGGGTGGAGGACACTGATTGGAGGTCAATGGAGGGATTGGAAGTGTGGGGTGGAGGACACTGATTGGAGGTCAGTGGAGGGATTGGCAGAGAGGGGTGGAGGACACTGATTGGAGGTCAGTGGAGGGATTGGAAGAGAGGGGTGGAGGACACTGATTGGAGGTCAGTGGAGGGATTAGCAGAGAGAGGGGTGGAGGACACTGATTGAAGGTCAGTGGAGGGATTGGAAGTGAGGGGTGGAGGACACTGATTGTTGGTCAGTGGAGGGATTGGAAGTGAGGGGTGGAGGACACTGATTGGAAGTCAGTGGAGGGATTGGCAGAGAGGGGTGGAGGACACTGGTTGGAGGTCAGTGGAGGGATTGGCAGAGAGGGGTGGAGGACACTGATTGGAGGTCAGTGGAGGGATTGGCAGAGAGGGGTGGAGGACACTGATTGGAGGTCAGTGGAGGGATTGGGAGAGAGGGGTGGAGGACACTGATTGGAGGTCAGTGGAGAGATTGGCAGAGAGGAGTAGCAGACATTGAACGGTTGGTAAGGTGGATGAATAGCACTTCAATGCACTTGCAGCACAGCGCATGTGCGGTAAAATATTACTGTATGTGCCACTGCCAAAAATGGTGCATGTGTTTTTTTTTTTTTTTAATGAGGTGGTAACGTTTGGAATAATTTGCAGGGGGAATATTTATAAAACAGTCAATATGACTCTCACCAAACATTCACTGGTGGTGAAAACGCATGAACCAAGAAGATTTTCCAGCAGCGAACATTTGGTGAATGTCAGATATACTGCTTTTTAAGTATGCCCCATAATGTTAAAAAACAAGCAAAAGACAAGGGGGCACTCTTTACGTCTGGAGGAAAAGAAATTTAATCTCCAAACACAGAAAGGTTTCTTCACGGTAAGAGCTGTGAAAATGTGGAATAGACTCCCTCAAGAGTTGGTTGTGGCCAGCTCAGTGGATTGCTGTAGGAAAGTCCTGGATTCTTTCTTGGATACACATAATATAACTGGATATAACATTTATAGGTAAAGTTGATCCAGGGAATATCTTGTTGACTTTGTTGATTAGATGTGAGTAAATGTCTACAGCTTCTCAAATATAGTCACTTCTCTACACTGTACTGTATATAATGTGTTCATCGGTACATAGATAATAATAATATATAATACTTTTTGTTGGCAGAATCTGAAGAAGACGGTGACTGTTCTCAATTACAGAATGCATGGCCAGCCTCTTCCGTAAGTAAGTATAATTTTTATGATTTAATAGGAGTTACTCATTTCATTCTAAGACAGGTATTTATATAGTGCCAACAATTTTTGCAGCACTTTACATATTGTACATTCACATTAGTCTCTGCCGCAAGGAGCTTACAATCTAATCATTTAATAATTTCCCTTTGGGATTGATAAAGTATTTCTGAATCTATAAAAAGGACCAATTTATACAGGAGCCAATTAACCTGCCAGGATGTCTTTTGAGTGTGGGAGAAAATCCACACAAGTATAGAAAGAACATGAAAACTCCATGCATATAGTCAAGGCCAAGAGCAGAACTTTGGAGTTGGCCCAGCCTTGTGCCCATAACAGCCTCCACTCATCTGGGAAGGATGCAAATAATGTCCTTGTCAGGAGCATAACTATGGAGTTGGTCCCACCTTGTGGCCATAAACGCCTCCACTCATCTGAGAAGGACTCATATAGTGTCCTGTTCAAAGGCAGAACTATGGAGTTGGCCCCACTTTGTGGTCATAGCAGCCTCCACTCATCTGGGAAGGACGCATATAGTGTTTGGTCAAGAGCACAATTATGGAGTTGGCCCCACTTTGTGGCCATAGCAGCCTCCACTCATCTGGGAAGGACGCATATAGTGTGCTGGTCAAGGGCAGAACTATGAAGTTGGCCCCACTTTGTGGTCATAGCATCCTCCGCTCATCTGGGAAAGTTGTATATAGTCTCCTGGTCAAGAGCATAACTATGGAGTTGGCCCCACTTTGTGGCCATAGCATCCTCCACTCATCTGGGAAAGATGCATATAGTGTCCTGGTCAAGGGCAGAGCTATGGAGTTGGCCCCACTTTGTGGCTATAACAGCCTCCACTCATCTGAGAAGGACACATGTAGTGTCCTGGTCAAGGGCAGAACTATGGAGTTGGCCCCTCTTTGTGGCTATAACAGCCTCCACTCATCTGGGAAGGACGTATATAGTGTCCTGGTCAAGAGCATAACTATGGAGTTGGCCCCACTTTGTGGTCATAGCATCCTCCACTCATCTGGGGAAGATGCATATAGTGTCCTGGTCAAGGGCAGAACTATGGAGTTGGCCCAACTTTGTGGCCATAGCATCCTCCATGCATCTGGGAAGGATGCACATAGTGTCCTGGTCAACGGTAGAACTATGGAGTTGGTCCCACTATGTGGCCATAACAGCGTCCACTCACCTGGTAAAGATACATATAGTGTCCTAGTCAAGTTGGTCCCTAGACATGTGCACGCTGGAAATTTTAGTTTCACTTTGTTGTATTTGATATATTTGAAGTATTTTGCTTCATATCAGAGGCGGACTGACAACTCATGGGGCCCCCGGGCAATAGGGGATCATGGGGCCCCTGTGTCCTTGCCTAAACTCAAAAATGCCTATGAAAAAGGTATCAGGGGCATCTTATGAGGCCCCCTGCTGACCCCGGGCCCTCGGGCAGTGCCCGAGTTTCCAAATGGTCAGTCCGCCCCGCGTCATATTCGTTATGATGACAAAATTCATTTTCGGAATTTGTTTTGTATCTTCGTTGGTCTGGATGGATTCTAAAAATGTTGCAGTTTTTCCCGAAATATTGCTATATATTTGATATATTAATGAATCGGACAGATTCAATATTTTTGGACGCTAGTCCAACCCACCAAAAGAAATGGCATGAGCTGATTGGACAATATCGACTGGCATCATGTGCATTAGAATTAACAAATGGAACAAGATTCGGATCCATTCACTATTGAATCCAAATGATCAAACAAATTTGAAAATTTTATTCATTTCCCTATGGGCCCAAACTACTATCGCATTATGTGACATTATCTGGTGAAATGAATGCATTCGTTAATTTAGTGAAAATTTTTTCTTGGATTTGTTGATATTCATTACTATGTCCTTTTGGAGATTTGTATACATCCGAATTTCCAAAAATGACATTTTCATCTGAAATACAAATTGTAATGAAATGAAATGCACATGAAATTTCCCCTGCGGGAGCAAATTGGATCATGCTTTGCTGGGTTTTTTTTGCCTTCCTCTGGATCAACTGTGGGTGTTGGATTATAACTTTTTTTTTTTTTTTTTTAATGGTTGAACTGTATGGACTTTTGTCTTTTTTCAGCCAGACTAACTATGTCTATTGGCCTCACTTTGTGGCCATAGCAGCCTCAACTCATCTGGGAAGGATGCATATAGTGTCCTGGCGAAGGGGAGAACTATGGAGTTGGTTCCACTTTGTGGCCATAGCAGCCTCAACTCATCTGGGAAGGATGCATATAGTGTCCTGGCGAAGGGGAGAACTATGGAGTTGGTTCCACTTTGTGGCCATAGCAGCCTTCACTCATCTGGGAAGGCTTTTAATAAAAAAATTGGAGTATGTCTGTCCAAAAAACAGGTTTATAAGGGTAGGTACTGATACTGGATAGGAAGATCTGGCTCAAAATCCACGTTCCAATTCATCCCAAGAGTGTTCAGTTGGGTTGAGGTCAGAGCTCTTTGCAGACAATTTGACTTCATCAAGGTTGGAAGCACAAGGTTGGAGGAGCACAGTTCAGTAAAATGCCTTTGTATGCATTCACTGAGAATTAACTGTACTCAATTGTGGCCATAGTAGACTCCACTCATCTGGAAAGGATGCATATAGTGTCCTGGTGAATGGAAGAACTATGGAGTTGGTCCCACTTTGTGGCCATAGCAGCTGCCACTCATCTGGGAAGGCTTTCAATAAAAAAATTGGAGTATGTCTGTCCAAAAAACAGATTTATGAGGTTAGGTACTGATCAGGGGTGGACTGACAATTTTGAAACTCGGGCACTGCCCGAGGGTCCGGGGTCAGGAGGGGGCCCCATGAGATGCCCCTGGTACCTTTTTCATAGGCTTTTTTGAGTTTGGGAAAGGACACAGTGGCCCCATGATCCCCTATTGCCCGGGGGCCCCATGAGTTGTCAGTCCGCCCCTGGTACTGATACTGGATAGAAAGATCTGGCTCACAATCCACGTTCCAATTCATCCCAAGGGTGTTCAGTTGGGTTGAGGTCAGAGCTCTTTGCAGACAATTTGACTTCATCAAGGTTGGAAGCACAAGGTTGGAGGAGCACAGTTGAGTAAAATGCCTTTGTATGCTGAAGCATTCACTGAGAATTAACTGTACTCAATTATTTGGAGGGGGGTGTCTACATACTTCTGACCAGGTAGTGAAGGTGCGATGGTCAGCTCTCCAAACTCTTCTGGCCATGTAGCGTAGCTCTAATCACGTAATTCAAGAGTTAAACCCGTGCCTGAAGTGGGGCGGGGGGAGTAGGAACCCATAGCTGACAAGCTGTCCCTCCTCCTAGCTTGCTCACTTCTTTTACTGAATTGATCTTTGTATTCTCTCCCCCTCCTCCCTATCCCTCTGTGTTACTCTGTGCCTTCTTGCTGCACACTGTAGAGTGGAAATACTGAAGAAGGGGGAGTGAGGGCTGGAGACACCAGTTAGACTTCCTGTCCGAGCAAAGCACAGATTGACTTAGTAGTCTTTCTCAACCTCTTTTACCATGAAGGAACCCTTGAAATAGTCTTCAGGTCTGGGGGAACCCCTGCTAAAAATGATTATACCTACAGTTCATGATACATTAAGGTGTTCACTAAATTTAAGTATAAATAATATGGCATAACTAGCATATCTGACACCCAGGGCGCTTTTATCTGCTCTATACCACATATCTTAACATTTAATTAATACAATTAGCAACAAAAGAAATACAGTCAGAATTGTGGTGTCTCTAATACTAGTGGCTAGTGTAGATTGGTTGCATTGGTAGTCATAGGTAAAGACTTGAATTTGCCTTTTCTGTCTATCAAGGTTGCTCTAGCATCTTCAGGAGGAACCCTAGAGTTCTATGGAACCCTGGTAGAAAAAAAGGCTGCTTTAAAGTATCCTACCATGTGGAGCTCTTCAAGGGCCCCAAAACTAAGTTATCCCAATTTGCAAACACAGCCTCCAGTTCCTCTAGTATGCTTAGTCTTGTCTCCTTCTATAACTGAGTAACTAAAGCCGGCCATTGTTGGTTTGAATCTTGGCCAGCTTAGCAGGAACCAGTCGAGATTCAAACCAGGTATGGGCAAGCTGAATGTACCCAAGTTGATTGATCAAGCCGCTAACAGTAATCACTGTGTTCTGGGGATGGCTCCCCACCCCCGCCAGGAGAACACAATGGCTCTGACTGTGTTGATGGGGTCATCGAGCGATTTTCTTTTCTGAAACCTGTGGTTGCAGGAACGAAAATTGCTCTGTCTATGGCAAGGCTTACACTCTCTAACAGCCTTAAAGCCAGGAAAACTCCTATTTTACAAATAGAGCCTTCAGTTCCTCAAGCATGTTTGGTCCCCCCCCTCCTATAACTTGCACTGTAGAGCTCTCTAAGAACCCCAAAGCCAAGAGAACTCCTAATTTCCAAATACAGGCTTCAGTTCCTCAAGTCATGCATGGTCTGGCCCCCGCCTGCAACTAAGTAACTTACCCTGTGGAGCTCTCTAAGAGCCGCAAAGCAAAAAGAACTCATAATTTGCAAATAGAGACCCCAGTTTCTCAAGTATAACTTGGTTCTGCCCCTTCTCATAAGTATTCTGTCATTGATTCTGTCCATTACACGGATAAAACAAACTGAGAAAGTAGAGGGCATGGGGCCAAGCACTACTTCAGGAGCTATCAGTATATTAGAGCCCCCAGGCTCTAGGGCTGTTTGGTAGGATAACCAGATATGTGGCAATGTATGCTGGCCTTTTAGCCTGCCAGTATTATACACTATATTGCCAAAATTATTGGACCAGCCCACTAAATCATTGGATTCAGGTGTTCCAATCACCTCTATGGCCACAGGTGTTTAAAATCAAGTACCTAGCCATGCAGGCTGCTTCTACAAACATTTGTGAAAGAAACGCCAAAAACCACAAACAGCAGCTGTAAAAACGTCCAGTGTGCATGAGGACTTAATATTCCACGGTCAACTGTTAGTGGGATTATAACAAAGTGGAAGCAACTGGGAACAACAGCAACTCAGCCACCAAGTGGTAGGCCACGTAAACTGACAGAGTGGGGTCAGTGCATGCTGAAGCGCACAGTGCGCAGAAGTCGCCAACTGTCTGAACAGTCAAAGCTAAAGACCTCCAAACTTGGTGTGGCCTTCAGATGAGCACAACAACAGTGTGTAGAGAGCTTCATGGAATGGGTTTCCATGGCTGAGCAGCTGCATCCAAGCCTTACATCACTAAGTGCAATGCAAAGCGTCGGTTGCCGTGGTGTAAAGCACTCCGCCACTGGGCTCCAAAACAGTGGACACGTGTTCTCTGGAGTGACAAATCATGCTTCTCTGTCTGGCAATCCGATGGACGTGTCTGGGTTTGGCAGTTGCCAGGAGAACAGTACTTTCCTGACTGCATTGTGCCAAGTGTAAAATATGGTGGAGGGGGGATGATGGTGTTGGGTTGTTTTTCAGTGGTTGAGCTTGGCCCCCTAGTTCCAGTGAAGGGAACTCTTAAGGCATCAGCATACCAAGACATTTTGGACAATTTCATGCTCCCAACATTGCGGGAAGAGTTTGGGGATGGCCCCTTCCTGTTCCAACATGACTGCCCACCAGTGCACAATGCAAGGTCCATAAAGACATGGAGGAGCCAGTTTGGGGTGGAGGAACTTGACTGACCTGCACAGAGTCCTGACCTCAACCCCATAGAACACCTTTGGGATGAATTAGAGCGAAGACTGTGATCCAGGCCTCCTCCCCGGACATCAGTGCCTGACCTCACAAATGTGCTTCTGGAAGAATGGTCAAACCTTCCCATAGACACCCTCCTAAACCTTGTGGACAGCCTTCCCAGAAGCGTTGAAGCTGTTATAGCTGCAAAGGGCGGGGCCAACTCAATATTGAACCCTACGGACTAAGACTGGGATGCCATTAAAGTTCATGTGTGTGTAAAGGCAGGTGTCCCAATACTTTTGGCAATATAGTCTTCCTGTGATTTTGTACATTCAAAAGTGGCTCACCTTAACCTCTTGACGCCAACGTAATACAAATGCGCTTTTTCCTGTGGGGCTGCACAGCGCGCTCCCAGCACAAAGACCGCGGTGTCACCAAGAGCCCCGGGTTCCGTTCTAACAAGTCTAACATAGAGTATGGTAGTAAACAGAAACACACAGCTTAACAAAAACATTTTTTTTTTTTACTATTTTGGGCCAGTTTTCCTTTGATAATAAAAAAAAAAATTCAGGAGCTATCCATTACCATTTACCACTAAATAAAAGCCCATTTTGTCCTGAAAAATACGTGGTATAATTCACCTGGATGTACAAAGTAGCTTTGATGATATGGACGGTTTTACTATCACATGTCAACGTTGCAAAATTGTGCTTAGGCATTTAGATTTACTTTACCCTTAGGCATGAAGGGGTTAAAAATGGCCCCCTGGTTGTTACTTTGAGAATGTGTTGTGGTATACTTTATGGCCAAACATTTGTGGACAGTTGAACATTGAATTTGAGTAAAAACTATGTAGACTTCCCTCCCAATGAATGAGTTCAGGTGTTTCCAGTGAAGAGTCCTGTTAATGCTTCACCATACTAATATATTTGAGACAATCTTTCTCTTTCAACCTTGTGATAACAGTTTGGTGAAGGCCCTTTTCTGATCAAGCATGACTATGCCCCAGTGACCAAAGCCAGCTCCATAAAGACATAGTATGATTATTATTATTATTACTCAGTATTTATATAGCGCCAACAGTTTGCTCAGCACTGTACATTATAGAGGGGAGACAATACACGAGACAGTACAGTAACAATACAATACAATACATGAGGGGTTCGAGGGCCCTGCTCCTTGGAGCTTACAATCTAGGAGGGAGGGGATAGTGGCACAGGAGGAAATAGCTGTGGGGGATGGAGTGATAGGAAGAGTGGAGGAGATCAGCAGTTAGGTGAGGGCGGGGTAGGCTTCTCTGAAGAGATGGGTTTTCAGGGTGCGCCTAAAGGTGAGGAGGGTAGATGACAGTCTAATGGATTGGGGTAGTGAATTCCAGAGGATGGGGGAAGCCCTGGAGAAGTCCTGGAGATGGGCATGGGAGAAGGAGACCAGGGAACTGGAGAGTAGGAGGTCTTGTGAGGAGCGGAGAGTGTGTTTTGGGTGGTAGATGGATATCAGGTCGGTAATGTAGTTTGGGGCAGTGTTATGAACAGCTTTGTACGTCAATGTTAGTATTTTGAATTTGATCCGTTGGGCAATTGGAAGCCAGTGGAGGGATTGGCAGAGGGGGGTGGCGGATACGGAGCGGTTGGTAAGGTGGATGAGTCTGGCCGCAGAATTCAGTATAGCCTGAAGCGGGGATAGCCTGTGTTGGGGTAGGCCGGCAAGGAGGGACTTACAGTAGTCAAGTCGTGATATAATAGGGGAGTGAATGAGTTGCTTTGTAGTTTCTGGAGTTAGGAACGAACGTATTTTGGAGATGTTACGGAGGTGGAATCTGCATGAATTTGTCAGCGATTGGATCTGGGTCTGGAAAGACAGATTGGAGTCTACAATGACACCTAGTACTCTGGCTTGCGGGGTGGGGCTGATGGTGGCATTGTTGGTCGTGATGGAGAAGTCAAGGGGGGGGCGGCGCAGGCTGGGGGGAAAACTAGGACCTTGGTTTTGGCAAGGTTTAATTTGAGGAAGTGGAGTGACATCCAGCCTGATATGTCGTTCAGAAGGCTAGTGATTCGGGCAGAGACTGAAGGGGTGAGGCGAGGGGTAGAGAGATAGATTTGAGTGTCATCGGCGTAGAGGTGGTAGTTGAAGCCGTGGGAGTGTATCAGTTAACCAAGGGAGGAGGTGTAGATGGAGAAGAGAAGGGGCCCGAGGACAGAACCTTGGGGGACCCCAACCGAGAGGGGGAGTGAGGGGGAGGTGGCAGCGTTATAGGTAATACTGATGGAGGGTTGTGATAGATAGGAAGAGAGCCAGGAGATTTTGGTGTGGGGGAACCCAATTGTGTAGAGCCCTGACCTCAACCCTACTAACACCTTTGGGATGAATTGGATCACTAATTGTGAGCCAGATCTTCTCGTCCAAAGATGCAAGGTCCTCAGCATTCCAAATTGATGTGTTTCTTCATATTTGCGAAGATAGCATCTCATACCGCAGGGCATAAGAAACTAGCATTTCAGGGATTTGGGGAGGGGACCCTGTGAGGTCCCAAATTGTTGGTTCCTTCTTCACAATGAATATGTGATATACGACTATTTAGAGTGCTGGTGAGCTTGAATCTGGTTTGGCGCGGTACCATCTGTAGCTGATCACTTCGAGCACCTACCTATTATCTAAACATCCATTGCCGTAAGGAGCGCAGCTTCTATTTGGTCTTTATTAGGTCTTGTCATCCAACATCAGCACATGATGAAAATGGTGCCAATTCCATATTAGAGCCCTTGGTTTTGGAATGAGATGGCCAACAAGCTCGTGTAGGTGTGATGGTCACGTGTCCACATATGTTTGGCTATGTACAGTAGTATGTTAAAAATCCTCGCTATTGAAGTAGTCTTTATTTTTTATTATTACAGAGGCTGTCCATCTTGGAAGAATTGGCATGTACATAGGCCCCATGGGTCATTCGTTTCTCCTCTTGGTAAGTGCCACTAGCCTGTCTTTGTATAAACAGTTGCATTTTTTTTTACCAACGCCTACGGGTAATGCAATTTTCGGGTTTACTAATGAAAGTCTATTGAAAATATTGCCTCAGATTACAATTACAATTTTTTTTGTCATGTCCCTGTACAGTATTTATGCCTTTAAAGTGCACTTTATAAAGAGTTTTTTCACAGATAAAAGACTTTTTTTTTCACTTTTTTCTGCCCTCCGGAACAGTTTAATTGGTTTTCAGTACATTTACAAATGTTTTTTTAATCATGTCCCTGTACAGTATTTATGCCTTTAAAGTGCACTTTATAAAGAGTTTTGAACAGATAAAACTTTTTTTGACTTTTTTCTGAACTCTGGAATGAATTAATTGGTTTTCAGTGCATTTACAAATTAATTTTTATCATATCCCTGTACAGTATTTATGCCTCTAAAGTGCACTTTATAAAGAGTTCTGAATAGATAAAAGACTTTTTTTTTTCACTTTTTTCTGACGTCCGGAGAGGATTAATTGGTTTTTCATGCATTTACAAATTCATGTTTATCATGTCTATGTACAGTATTTATGTCTCTAAAGTGCACTTTATAAAGAGTTTTGAACAGATAAAAGACTTTTTTTTTTCACTTTTTTCTGACCTCCGGAACGGAATAATTGGTTTTCAATACATTTACAAATTTTTTTTTAATCATGTCCCTGTACAGTATTTATGCGTTTAAAGTGCACTTTATAAAGAGTTTTGAATAGATAAGACTTTTTTTTTACTTTTTTCTGACCTCTGGAACGGATTAATTGGTTTTCAGTACATTTACACATTTTTTTTAATCATGTTCCTGTATAGTATTTATGCCTCTAAAGTGCACTTTATAAAGCGTTTTGAACAGATAAAAGACTTTTTTTTTTACTTTTTTGTGACCTCCGGAGCGGATTAATTGGTTTTCAGTGCATTTACGAATTCATTTTTAATCATGTCCCTGTACAGTATTTATGCCTTTAAAGTGCACTTTATAAAGAATTTTGAACAGATAAAAGACTTTGTTTTTTCACTTTTTTCTGCCCTCCAGAACGGATTAATTGGTTTTCAGTACATTTACAAATTTTTTTTAATCATGTCCCTGTATAGTATTTATGCCTCTAAAGTGCACTTTATAAAGCGTTTTGAACAGATAAAAGACTTTTTTTTTACTTTTTTGTGACCTCCGGAGCGGATTAATTGGTTTTCAATGCATTCCTATGGGTTTACGAATTTTTCGCAATACAAAAAGTCCCGCAGAATGCATTAAATTCGTAAACCGAGGTACGCCTTTATTTGTAGGTTTAGTTACACAGGAAAGTTGACCTCTGGCCTTCCCCCCATCTTGCACAGGTGTACCGGATCCCCTCCTGGGCTGAAACGGCTTACTCTGATTTCACCGCACACTGTGAGCTTCTCACAATGTGCATTAGAAGCTGCAGCAAGTCAGATAGAGCTCCGCCTCATTTTCTGGCTGGAGTACGTCCTCCCCATCCTGACTGTCCTTAGCCTGCCCCTTTCATTTATTAGCTCTCAGTTCTTTCAATCATGGAGACTCAGCATCACACGTGGGTGTTACCTAGGGTGAACTGCATGCAGATACAGCCTGCCTGGGAATGCCCACCATTCCGGACTGACATCCAGCCATCAAGGCATTTTCACATTTGCAGAACTCCTCCCAAGAGCTAGCCCACCATTTGCATCGGGGCTCCTGCGAGGAGTACTGAGGAAGGGTGTTGTACAGTGCTCTGCCGTAGGGTCACCACCCCATCCCTTTAAAACCGAACACCTATTAATTACACAGGTTCTGGGGCTCATTTAATGCAGATAAGGCATTAACGTGCGTTTAATTACCACCTTCATCAGCCGCAGAACCTGTGTCATTAATAGTATTCAGTTTTAAAGGGATGAGGTGGCAACCTTACACTGCCGGCCCCTCCCACCAACCATAATCTGCCTGCAGTGCATAGTTAGACGCAGAGATCTAGTGCTCATTTCACTGGGTCTAAAATATTGTATGTAATAAAAACTGAGAATTGTATTAAAATATTTCCTTAGCATGTTGATAAGCGGGAAGAAAAAATAAAAGAAGATTAACCACTTCCACACCGCCCTATAGAAGAACTACTGCTACAGGGCCGCAGGGCTGCACAAAATCACACACATATATATATATATATACACGTGATTTTGCATGTCCAGGTAGGGGGCGCACACACTGCCCTACCCACGCTGCCATGGGCGGCTACAGCTGTCGATCATTGGGTTCCGGCCAAAGATTCCCCACCGGAACCTGGCAATCTCTGAGGAACAGTGACAGGGAGAGGTCTGTATGTGAACAATACAGACCTCTCCCCTGTCAGCACGCTGCATTTTATTGCTCTGCATAGCAGCATGCTTACATAGCAAAACACACAGCACAGTTAGTAAAACAGTTAACCCTTTGATTACCCCAGATGTAAACCCGATCGCCATGTAAAGCTGACAGGGGAGAGATCTGTATGTAAACAACACAGATCTCTCTCCTGCCAGCAAGGACATGCTGCTGTGTATTTCTCTCCACAGAAGAGAAATACACAGCAGCATGTCTCCCTAGTAAAGCACACACAGCACACTGTTAACCCTTTGATCGCCCAAAAGTTAACCCCTTCCTACCCAGTGTCATTAGTACACTGTCAGCAGGGGCGGACTGACCACTTGGAAACTCAGGCACTGCCCGAGGGCTCAGGGTCAGTAGGGGGCCCCATGAGATGCCCCTGCTATCTTTTCATAGGCTTTTTTGAATTTGGGCAAGGACACAGGGGCCCCATGATCCCCTATCGCCCGTGGGCCCCATGAGTTGTCAGTCCGCCCCTGACTGTCAGTGCTTTTTATTAGCACTGATCACTGTATTGGTTTCACTGGGGATGTCAGTGTCAGTTAGTCAGTTCCCCCCCCCCAGTGTCAGAATACCCGCCGCAGTCCCGCTATAAGTCGCTGATCGCCGCCATTACTAGTACAAAAAAAAATCCCAGTATCTATACCGCCATTTGTAAACGCTATAACTTTCAAGTAAACCAGTTAATTTACACATATTGGGATTTTTTTTCAGCAAAGACACGGAGCAGAATACATTTCGGCCTAAATTTATGACGAAATTTGATTATTTTTTAAATACATTTTTTTAAGTAAATTTTTTACTGGACATGTTTTATAGCAAAAAGTAAAAAATATTCTTTTTTTTCAAAATTGTCGGTCTTTTTTTGTTAATAGTGCAGAAAATAAAAACCGCACAGGCGATCAAATACCACCTGAAGAAAGCTCTATTTGCTCTATTTGTGGGGAAAAAAAGGACATAAATTTCATTTGGGTGCAGAGTTGCATAACCGCGCAATTAGCAGTTAAAAAAAACACAGCGCCATATCGAGAAAATTGGCCTGGTCAGGAAGGGGGATAAATCCTCTGGAGGGAAAGTGGTTAAACTGCAGCTTTAACCACCTCCCATCCAGCCCATGTATATAAACGGCCAGATGGTGGCAGTGCAGGGGCGGGTGGTCGTTTATAAACAGCCTCCCCGCTCCCTGGTTGTGCGAGCTCCCTGGGAGAGCACAGCACCGCAATCTGGTGCCCGCTTTGTCCTCCGACGCAGTGGAACACCGATCGTTGGAGAGGATCTCTGTACGAGGTCCCGATCATGTGATCACTGATTGACCAATCAGTGATCACTTGCAGGGTAGTAAGCAAGATGTCACTTCTGACATCATTGCTTACTACGTATGAAATCTGTGAATGATCGCAGAGGTCACATGGTACAAGGCTATTCACAACAGCCTTGTACCATGTGACAAGCTGTGACCAATCATAGATCTCACAGTATTTCTCAATGACTGCAAGAATGCAGACAGAGAGAAAGAGAAATGATTGCATTTATAGCCTTTATGGGTGTAAAAGCAATCAGTGTAAAAAAAAAAAAAAATCTTTATCACCCCCCACAAGTAGTACAGTGTCACTATGGTGACACTGTACTGCTAGGGTGACAGTATGTAACAAAAAAAAGCATAAATAATAATACAAAAAAATAAAAAAATTATAATTTTTGATTATAAACTAGTTTGGGTTACTTTTTTTTTACTAAAAAGATAAGTGATTACACTTTGGCCAAGACGTATGAAGAAAGATTATTTATTTGCAATTTCTTTTTTCAAAATGTTTGGATTTTTTCATTTATATAGCAAAAAATAAAAATCCCAGTGGTGAATAAATACCACCAAAATAAAGTTTTATCTGTCTCAAAAAATTGCTAAAAAATTCATGTTTACAGTGTTGCATGACCGCGCAATTGTCATTCAAAGTGTAATAGCACTGAAAGCTGAAAATTGGCCTAGACAGGAAGAGGGTGAAAGTGTCCGGACTGGAAGTGGTTAAAGTGCATCTAAACCTGAGAACAGAAGCTGTTCCCCTTATGTCACCCCAGGCATTGGGGAAGGGGAAGGTCAAGAGAAAGGGGCAAAAAGAATAAAAGCACTTTGTCAAGATCATTTGATCACTGATTAAGTACTAAGCAAGATGTCACTTCTGACATCATTGCTTACTACGTGTGAAATCTGTGAATGATCACAGAGGTCACATGGTACAGGGCTATCCACAACAGCCTTGTACCATGTGACAAGCTGTGACCAATCACAGCTCACACAGTATTTCTCAATGGCTGCAAGAATGCAGCTAGAGAGAAGGAGAAATTATTGCTTTTACAGCCTTTATGGGTGTAAAAGCAATCAGTGTAAAAAAAAAAAAAATCTTCATCACCCCCCACAAGTAGTACAGTGTCAAAAAAGCAAAAAAACAAAAACATAAATAATAATATAAAAAAAAAATGTTTAAAAATTATAATTTATGGTTATAAACTAATTTGGGTTATTTATTTATTTTTTTCTAAAAAGATAACGGAATACATTTTGGCCAAGATTTATGAAGAAAGATTATTTATTATTTAGCTGAAAATTGGCCTGGACAGGAAGGGGGGGAAAGTGTCCGGACTTGAAGTGGTTAAATAGTTTGTTTTTTTGTCAGTATGAAGCTCAGCTCTAAATATTTTTGTGAGAAGCAGGAACAGTTTTCAGTTTCCCATCACTGAGCGAACATATAATAACTTGTATAGTGGTGTGAACACAAGTCTGCTCTAAAATATTCCCTTTTTATTCCCCCCGCAGTGATAGAGGAGGAGATTGTGACTTCCTGTTTGTCTGCGGCTGATAGGTACCATGCAGGAGCTTCAAGCTACCCATCCAAGATGGCGGACTATCATTGAGACATCGTTATCACGAACTACAGGGGGCCGCCATCATGTCCTGTCACTAAGTAATGGAGTAGCTGCGTATGTCTTGGCTTTGTGAGACTAAAATCGTCTTTTAACACTGATAATAAAGTAAGGTACATCACTGAGGAGCACTTTGGAGAACTATACGTGACACTTTATGCAGGACTATCACTACAATCGACTTTCAGAAGGAATATCTGAACCTTGGCGGGTGGAAATGTGAAACTTTATTGTAAAAGAAAGACGGGATTTATAACCTGTTGTGTTGTAAAATAAAAATGTGTCAATTGATTTTTTTTAATTTTTTTTTTTGTTTTTGTGTGCACTGACCGATATTATTATTATTATTATTATACAGTATTTATAAAGCGCCAATAGTTTGCTCAGCGCTGTACATTACAAAGGGGGACAGAACATGTGACAGAACAATACCAATACAATGCAAAACATGAGGGGATTGAGGGCCCTGCTCCTTGGAGCTTACAATCTAGGAGGGAGGGGATAGTGGTACAGGAGGAGATAGCTGTGGGGGATGGAGTGGTAGGAAGAGTGGAGGAGGTCGGCAAGTTAGCAGGGGGAGGGGTAGGCTTCCCTGAAGAGGTGGGTTTTCAGGATGCGCCTAAAGGAGAGGAGAGTAGGTGATAATCTGATGGGTTGGGGCAGGGAGTTCCAGAGGATGGGTGACACCCTGGAGAAGTCCTGGAGGGAGGAGGAGACCAGGGAACTAGAGAGAAGGAGGTCTTGTTAGGAGTGGAGTGTGCGTGCTGGGCGGTACTTGGATAATAGGTCGGTGATGTAGTTCGGGGCAGTATGGTGGACGGCTTTGTACGTCAGCGTTAGGATTTTGAATTTGATCCGTTGTGCAATCGGAAGCCAGTGGAGGGATTGGCAGAGGGGGGGTGGTGGAAACAGAACGGTTGGTGAGGTGAATGAGTCTGGCAGCCGTATTCAGGATGGACTGAAGCGGGGATAGCCAGCGGCGAGGCAGGCCAGTGAGGAGGGAGTTGCAGTAGATATATCACCCTTTGTCTGGGTACATCCTTTAGACACACTTGATTCGTTTCTAACTTTTAACATTCCTATATTTCCATAATCCCCCTCTCTTTTCTTCCCACTTTCTAGCACCTTTCCCTCTATACACCCATTGCTTTCCCTGTATTTTTTATTCATCCCCCGGTTACATACTTATGTTTATCACACATCT
Source organism: Staurois parvus (assembly GCF_062004578.1). Lineage (NCBI taxonomy): Eukaryota > Metazoa > Chordata > Amphibia > Anura > Ranidae > Staurois > Staurois parvus. Next base: position 2,379,421 of record NW_028318988.1, read on the forward strand.
ACATTTATCCTTATGCAGGACGGGTCGAAAATCAGCTGATTTTTCAGCCGAAAAAAAAATCGGCCAATTTTCGCACCGTTTGTGGGTTAATTGGTCGGCCATTTTTCAGGGTTTTGGCACATTTTTTTTATCGGTAAAGTTGGAAAAATTCGGCTGATTTTGCCGATCGGCCGATTTTCCCGGCAATGATGGGCAAATCTGGCCGATCGTTTTACTGATAAAAAAAATCTGCGCATGAGCTGTGACCTTGGAAGAAGAAGCAAAAGAAGCAGAAGAAAAGGAAGAAGAATAAGAAAAAGAAGCAGAAAAAGTAGAAGAAAAGAAGAAGTAGAAGAAAAAGAAGGAGAAAAATAAGAAGAAGAAGAAAAAGAAGTAGAAAAAGAAGAGGAAGAAAAGAAGAAGTAGAAAAAGAAGTAGAAAAAGAAGAAGAAAAAGAAGAAGGAGAAGAAAAAGAAGAAGAATAAGAAAAAGAAGGAGAAGAAAAAGAAGAAGATAAAGAAGTAGAAAAAGAAGAATAAGAAAAAGAATAAGAAAAAGAAGAATAAGAAGAAGAAGAAAAAAAGGATTCCAGTCCGCTATTATATTTTATATGAAAAGTCTTGCGGTTGCAACAATGTATCCATTTGTATTTGAATAAAAACATCTGTATCTGAAATGGATACATTGTTGCAACCGCAAGACTTTTCATATAAAATATAATAGCAGAGCTCTCTGCAAAGGACAGAAGTAATTAAATGCCGGACGTAGACGGGACGAAAATCGTCTGGTTTTTTTTACCATTGGTGGTAAATGTCAGCCTATTGAACGACAGATTTTTCGTTTTTTTTTTTTTAAAAATAGCCAGTTTTCGACCCGTCTATGGCCTGCATTATCCTCATCGGTTGGCGGGTGGCAGATATTCAGGTGACATCAATGAACATCCTTCGTTCCCAGCATTAGAATCTGATCATTCATGATATAACCTCACCTTCTCTTTCTAAACTTTCGATTATAACTATTAACAACTTATTTTTCCCCCTTACATCTGCCTCTTCTAACCACGTCTACACTTTGTACCTCCCTACCTGCTCGGGTGCGGAAATCTTCCAATCTGATGACATGCAAAGTTTCCTAAGCACCGGGCATATTTATATTTTGTGATCGAAAGACAATTTGATATAATCTTCCTAAGTTGTTAAGATGTCATGTTCATGTCTTATGTCTATTTGCCACCTTATCCTGTTTTTCTTTTGTGAAAATCCAATAAATATTCTTTTAAAAAAAAAAATTTCCTATAGCATTAGTATAGACAAGCATTTTACAAGCGCTAAAAACGTTCCCCAAACGCCCTATGTGCAGTTTTGATGGTTTTTATAAGCATTTTAAAAGTGGTAAAACCTCACCACTAATTCTTATAATGAACTGTAATGTTATTAACGCACCGCAACCGCGTTTGTGGAGCGTCAACATAGACTTGAATGGGGGCCTTTGAAAGGCTCCAAACTCCTCCGGACTTGACATGAGGCTTCAATTTTGATTCGAAGTGACACTAATGCTTCATGTTTTGATAATGTGAACAGCACTAGTATCATCTGTATAGGCGTTTGAGGAGTGTTAAAAACACCCCTCGAATGCCTGCTTTCAATGCCAGTGTTACATAATTACACAGTTAGTCTGGCTGAAAAAAGACAAAAGTCCATCCAGTTCAACCATAAAAAAAAAAGTTATAATCCTATACCCACAGTAGATCCAGAGGAAGGCAAAAAAAACCAGCAAAGCATGATCCAATTCACTCCTGCAGGGAAAACAAATCCTTCCTGATCCCCTGAGAGGCAATCAGATCTTCCCTGGATCAACTTTACCTATAAATGTTAGTATCCAGTTATATTCTGTGTATCCAAGAAAGAATCCAGGACTTTTTTTAAAGCAATCCAGTGAGCTGGCCAGAACCAACTCTTGAGGGAGTCTATTCCTCATTTTCACAGCTCTCACTGTGAAGAAACCTTTCCGTGTTTGGAGATTAAATTTATTAGTAAAGAATGCCCCCTTGTCCTCTGTGATGACCTCAGGGTGAATAACTCTACACCAAGTTCATTATATGAACCACTGATGTATTTATACATGGAGATCATAACCCCCCTTATGTATTTATATATGGTGATCATATCCCCCCCCCCCCTTATATATTATACATGGAGATCATATCCCCCCTTATGTATTATACATGGAGAGCATATCCCCCCTTATGTATAATACATGGAGATCATATCCCCCCTTATGTATTATACATGGTGATCATATCCCCCCTTATGTATTATACATGGAGATCATATCCCCCCTTATGTATTATACATGGAGATCATATCCCCCCTTATGTATTATACATGGTGATCATATCCCCCCTTATGTATTATACATGGAGATCATATCCCCCCTTATGTATTATACATGGAGATCATATCCCCCTTATGTATTATACATGGAGATCATATCCCCCCTTATGTATTATACATGGAGATCATATCCCCCCTTATGTATTATACATGGAGATCATATCCCCCCTTATGTATTATACATGGAGATCATATCCCCCCCTTATGTATTATACATGGAGATCATATCCCCCCCCCCTTATGCATTATACATGGAGATCATATCCCCCCTTATGTATTATACATGGGGATCATATCCCCCCTTATGTATAATACATGGAGATCATATCCCCCCCCTTATGTATTATACATGGAGATCATATCCCCCCTTATGTATTATACATGGAGATCATATCCCCCCTTATGTATTATACATGGAGATCATATCCCTCCTTATATATTATACATGGAGATCATATCCCCCCTTATGTATTATACATGGAGATCATATCCCCCCTTATGTATTATACATGGAGATCATATCCCCCCCTTATGTATTATACATGGAGATCATATCCCCCCCTTATGTATTATACATGGATATCATATCCCCCCCCCTTATGCATTATACATGGAGATCATATCCCCCCTTATGTATTATACATGGGGATCATATCCCCCCTTTTGTATAATACATGGAGATCATATCCCCCCCCTTATGTATTATACATGGAGATCATATCCCCCCTTATGTATTATACATGGAGATCATATCCCCCTTATGTATTATACATGGAGATCATATCCCCCCTTCTGTATTATACATGGTGATCATATCCCCCCTTATGTATTATACACGGTGATCATATCCCCCCTTATGTATTATACACAGAGATCATATCCCCCCTTATGTATTATACCTGGAGATCATATCCCCCCTTATGTATTATACCTGGAGATCATATCCCCCCTTATGTATTATACATGGAGATCATATCCCCCCTTATGTATTATACATGGCGATCATATCCCCCCTTATGTATTATACATGGAGATCTCATCCCCCCTTATGTATTATACATGGAGATCATATCCCTCCTTATGTATTATACATGGTGATCATATCCCCCCTTATGTATTATACATGGAGATCATATCCCCCTTATGTATTATACATGGAGATCATATCCCCCCCTTATGTATTATACATGGAGATCATATCCCCCCCTTATGTATTATACATGGAGAACATATCCCCCCCCCTTATGTATTATACATGGAGATCATATCCCCCCTTATGTATTATACATGGAGATCATATCCCCTCTTATGTATTATACATGGAGATCATATCCCCCCTTATGTATTATACATGGAGATCATATCCCCCCTTATGTATTATACATGGTGATCATATCCCCCCTTATGTATTATACATTGATATCATATCCCCCTTATGTATTATACATGGAGATCATATCTCCCCTTATGTATTATACATGTATATCATATCCCCCCCTTATGTATAATACATGGAGATCATATCCCCCCTTATGTATTATACATGGTGATCATATCCCCCCTTATGTATTATACATGGAGATCATATCCCCCCTTATGTATTATACATGGAGATCATATCCCCCCTTATGTATTATACATGGAGATCATATCCCCCCTTATGTATTATACTTGGAGATCATATCCCCCTTATGTTTTATACATGGAGATCATATCTCCCCTTATGTATTATACATGGTGATCATATCCGCCCTTATGTATTATACATGGAGATCATATCCCCCTTATGTATTATACATGGAGATCATATCCCCCCTTATGTATTATACATGGTGATCATATCCCCCCTTATGTATTATACATTGATATCATATCCCCCTTATGTATTATACATGGAGATCATATCTCCCCTTATGTATTATACATGTATATCATATCCCCCCTTATGTATTATACATGGATATCATATCCCCCCTTATGTATTATACATGGAGATCATATCTCCCCTTATGTATTATACATGGAGATCATATCCCCCCTTATGTATTATACATGGAGATCATATCCCCCCTTATGTATTATACATGGAGATCATATCCCCCTTATGTATTATACATGGTGATCATATCCCCCCTTATGTATTATACATGGAGATCATATCCCCCCTTATGTATTATACATGGAGATCATATCCCCCCCTTATGTATAATACATGGAGATCATATCCCCCCCCCCTTATGTATTATACATGGAGATCATATTCCCCTTATGTATTATACATGGTGATCATATCCCCCCTTATTTATTATACATGGAGATCATATCCCCCCTTATGTATTATACATGGAGATCATATCCCCCTTATGTATTATACATGGAGATCATATCCCCCCCCCCTTATGTATTATACATGGAGATCATATCCCCCCTTATGTATTATACATGGAGATCATATCTCCCCTTATGTATTATACATGGATATCATATCCCCCCTTATGTATTATACATGGAGATCATATCCCCCCTTATGTATTATACATGGAGATCATATCTCCCCTTATGTATTATACATGGAGATCATATCCCCCCTTATGTATTATACATGGAGATCATATCCCCCCTTATGTATTATACATGGTGATCATATCCCCCCTTATGTATTATACACGGTGATCATATCCCCCCTTATGTATTATACATGGAGATCATATCCCCCCTTATGTATTATACATGGAGATCATATCCCCCCTTATGTATTATACATGGAGATCATATCCCCCTTATGTATCATACATGGAGATCATATCCCCCCTTATGTATTATACATGGAGATCATATCCCCCCTTATGTATTATACATGGTGATCATATCCCCCCTTATGTATTATACATGGAGATTATATCCCCCCTTATGTATTATACATGGAGATCATATCCCCCCTTATGTATCATACATGGAGATCATATCCCCCCTTATGTATCATACATGGAGATCATATCCCCCCTGTGTCCGATATTTCAGAAGGCATCAAAGGATCAGATATCACACCGGAAGAGAAGGACCTTCAAGGGCCAGCTGCAAAAACTCAGGAGAGACAGCCAGCCCCCCGAGAGGTCCTCCTCCTCTAGTGCTGTTTTAGAGCTTCTGATGTCTTGCAATATCTGACATGGGTATCCTAGGAGGCTACGTGAGGAAGGAGGTGTCATTCTTGCTTGCTCCCACAGCCACTTGGGATGCCCATATCAGATATTCCAGGAGGCAGCAGAGGATCAGAAACTGCACAGGAAGAGAAGGAGCTTCAGGGGCCAGCTGCAAAAACCCAGAAGAGACAGCCAGCCTCTCAAAAGGTTCTTCTCCTGCAGTGCTGTTTTTGAGCCTCTAATATTTTTTGGGATATTTGACATAGATATCTACTCCCACAGCCACTTGGGATGCCCGTGTCAGATATTTCAGAATGCATCAAAGGATCAGAAACTACACAGGAAGAGAAGGACCTTCAAGGGCCAGCTGCAAAAACTCAAGAGAGACAACCAGTTCCCGAAAGGTCCTCTTTCTCCAGTGCTGTTTCTGAACTTCTGATGCTTTTTGGGATATCTGACAAGGATATTCTAGGAGGCTGCATGGGGAAGGGAGTGTCATTCTTGCATACTCCTACAGCCACTTGGGATGTCCATATCAGTTATCCCAGAAGGGATTAGAGGATCAGAAACAGGGGCAGACTGACAACTCATGGGGCCCCCGGGCAATAGGGGATCATGGGGCCCCTGTGTCCTTGCTCAAACTCAAAAAAGCCTATGAAAAAGGTACCAGGGGCATCTCATGGGGCCCCCTACTGACTCCGGGCCCTCTGGCAGTGCCTGAGTTTACATATGGTCAGTCTGCCCCTGATCAGAAACCGCACTGGAGGAAAAAGGATCTTCAAGAGCTGGCTGCAAAAACCCAGACGACAGCCAGTTCCTGAAAGGTTGTCATCCTCTTTCAGTGCTGTTTCTGAGCCTCTAATGTCTTTTAGGATATCCTAGGAGGCTGCATGGAGATTCTTCTCTGCTCCCACAACCACTTGTGATGCCCATGTCAGATATTACAGAAGGCATCAGAGGGTCAGAAACTGCACAGGAAGAGGGGGACCTTCAGGAGCCTGGTGAAAAAAACCACAAGAGACAGCCAGCCACCAAAAGGTCCTCTTCCTCCAGTGCTGTTTCTGAGCCTCTGATGTCTCCTGGAAAATCTGCTATGTATATCCCAGGAGGCGGCATGGGAAACAGGGCATTATGCCTGCCTAGGCGAGAATGGAGGCATGGGAGCAGGCCTGACTGTAAAACCAAAAAAAAAGGTAAAAAAAAAATTGTTGTCCATTAAAATGATGAAAAAACTATATTAAAGTGAAAATAAGATAGGTATGCCCTGTGAGCCACTACAAATATTTAGTATAGAATAAGTTTGCAGGCTCCTAGCTACATCCTCATTATATGTACTGAAAATGACATTTAAAAATAAAAATGGTGCCTCGCCCTTATATTGTACCCATGAGTAAATAAATAAAATCAATATTTAAATAATAATTGGATATTTAAATAATAAATTATTACCCTTAATTAATCAGAATGTAAAATGTGCAATTCATTATAAAAATGTGATTCATTATTATAGGAGAAAAAATATATATATATATAAATATATATATATATATCAAAAAATTAAATAAATAGGTCCAAGTTAAATAAATAATTAAATAAATCAAATATATATATATATATATACTGGAAAATAAATAAATAATAATTAATAACTGTCCAATGTAGGTGAAAGGTCCAATCTTTAGTGGGATCCCATCGGAGTGGGACTGTTCACCATGTTCAGCAGTTATGGTGAACAATCCCTCTCCGATGGGATCCCACTAAAGATTGGACCTTTCACCTACATTGGACAGTTATTAATTATTATTTATTTATTTTCCAGTATATATATATTTTTGATTCATTTATTTATTTATTTATTTAACTTGGATCTGTTTATTTAATTTTTTGATATATATATATATATATTTATATATATTTTTTTCTCCTATAATAATGAATCACATTTTTATAATGAATTGCACATTTTACATTCTGATTAATTAAGGGTAATGATTTATTATTTAAATATCCAATTATTATTTAAATATTGATTTTATTTATTTACGGGTACAATATAAGGGCGCGGCGCCATTTTTATTTTAAAGTGAAGTTCTGCTTTAAAGGTTATCCTTTATGTCATGTGTGATGAGGCCTCTGACATTATCCCATCTTGTACTACATATATTTATCAAATTACAGTGAAAAATATTCATTCTTTATTTACCAATACTGGTAAAACTGATGGGTTACAATTATGAGGAGATACAGTCATAAACGAGAGGTGTCTTGTACCAGAAGGCAAGGATGTTCATGTATAAAGAACACAAATGGATGAAGATGACTACGTGGTCTTGGCTTAGTATAACAGTTACATCCTGAGTACGTTCTGCATCCCGTAAATTGGCCACACATGGATCAAATTCTTGGTAATTCCCACTAAGCCATCCAAATTTTTTCCGTGGGTGGCCCTGTCATCACCACCTGGCTCAGCCAAGCAACAAATTATTGGTCATTCAGTGCCTGAATCAGCTGTGGTTGCCGAGCAGAAGGAAGTAAGTGTGGGGAGGTGGCAGGGTAGTGAAGAAGGGGAGTTGGAAGAGAGAATGAGGTGGTTGGGAAGGGAGTGGGAACTTTGCCCAGCCCTATTATAATTACTAAAAATGAGTCGCCCCTTGTCGGTTTGAGGAAGAGGTAATGGTGTCTTCTAGAACGATGTGAAGATGGTTGCTATGGGAGTAGAAGGGGCCGATCCTTTCATAAGGAACTGGCACTATTCTTCAGAGAACATTAATTGGTTCCAATATAACCATGTCTTTCTATAGAGTTTTTGTCAGTTTGCAGGGAAGAAGGAAATGGTTCACTTTTCTGTTTTAATCTTTTTATTGGATTTTAACAAGAGAAATAAAAACGTTTAAGTGAAGCATGTGAATCGCCCACACAGGTAATAGATGACCAGATTCCAGAAAAGACTAAGCAGTACAATTCAGTCAAAGATATCAAGTATCAAAAGTAGAAGAAATCCGGGACGTTGGGAGAGATGGTTCACTTTTAACTTAGGTTCTTAAGGTCTCAATGTTCTTCAGCTTGGCTGTGAATTAATAGTAATATGTATGAATTACTGCAAGCCAAATATTGCCTCTTCTCTGTCTAAGGAACCTCAAGTCCCACCATGTCCACTTCGAATGTGTCTCTTCTGTCCAAAGAGCTACAAGTGCCATCACAACCCCTTATTGATGTCTCTTCTATGTCAACAGAACTACAAGTCCAACCATATCCACTGTTTGTTTGTCTTCCAAGTCTGAAGAAACTCAAGTCCTGCCATACCCCTCCCTACTGATGTCTCACCTGTATCCAACGAGCAACAGGTCCCACTATGACCTTGTACTGATGTCTCATCTGTGTCCAACGAACAACAGATCCCACTATGACCTTGTACTGATGTCTCATCTGTGTCCAACGAACAACAGATCCCACTATGACCTTGTACTGATGTCTCATCTGTGTCCAACGAACAACAGATCCCACTATGACCTTGTACTGATGTCTCACCTGTATCCAACGAACAACAGATCCCACTATGACCTTGTACTGATGTCTCATCTGTGTCCAACGAACAACAGGTCCCACTATGACCTTGTACTGATGTCTCATCTGTGTCCAACGAACAACAGATCCCACTATGACCTTGTACTGATGTCTCACCTGTATCCAACGAACAACAGATCCCACTATGACCTTGTACTGATGTCTCATCTGTGTCCAACGAACAACAGATCCCACTATGACCTTGTACTGATGTCTCATCTGTGTCCAACGAACAACAGATCCCACTATGACCTTGTACTGATGTCTCATCTGTGTCCAACGAACAACATGTCCCACTATGACCTTGTACTGATGTCTCATCTGTGTCCAACGAACAACAGATCCCACTATGACCTTGTACTGATGTCTCATCTGTGTCCAACGAACAACATGTCCCACTATGACCTTGTACTGATGTCTCATCTGTGTCCAACGAACAACAGATCCCACTATGACCTTGTACTGATGTCTCATCTGTGTCCAACGAACAACATGTCCCACTATGACCTTGTACTGATGTCTCATCTGTGTCCAACGAACAACAGATCCCACTATGACCTTGTACTGATGTCTCACCTGTATCCAACGAGCAACAGGTCCCACTATGACATTGTACTGATGTCTCATCTGTGTCCAACGAACAACATGTCCCACTATGACCTTGTACTGATGTCTCACCTGTATCCAACGAACAACAGATCCCACTATGACCTTGTACTGATGTCTCACCTGTATCCAACGAACAAGGTCATCCCACTATGACCTTGTACAGTTGATGGTGGGGACAGGCAGTACAGAGGGCCAGTTGATGGGACAAGAAGTACAGAGGTGCAGTTGATGGTGGGGACAGGCAGTACAGAGGTGCAGTTGATGGTGAGGACAGGCAGTACAGAGGGGCAGTTGATGGTGAGGACAGGCAATACAGAGGGCCAGTTGATGGTGAGGACAGGCAGTACAGAGGGGTAGTTGATGGTGAGGACAGGCAGTACAGAGGGGCAGTTGATGGTGAGGACAGGCAGTACAGAGGGGCAGTTGATGGTGGGGACAGGCAGTACAGAGGGGCAGTTGATGGTGGGGACAGGCAGTACAGAGGGGAAGTTGATGGTCTCAGGCAGTACAGAGGGGCAGTTGATGGTGAGGACAGGCAGTACAGAAGGGGAAGTTGATGGTGGGGACAGGCAGTACAGAGGGGCAGTTGATGGTCACAGGCAGTACAGAGGGACAATTGATGGTGGGGACAGGCAGTACAGAGGGGCAGTTGATGGTGAGGACAGGCAGTACAGAGGGGCAGTTGATGGTGGGGACAGGCAGTACAGAGGGGCAGTTGATGGTCTCAGGCAGTACAGAGGGGCAGTTGATGGTGAGGACAGGCAGTACAGAAGGAGAAGTTGATGGTGGGGACAGGCAGTACAGAGGGGCAGTTGATGGTCACAGGCAGTACAGAGGGACAATTTATGGTGGGGACAGGCAGTACAGAGGGCCAGTTGATGGGACAAGCAGTACAGAGGGGGCAGTTGATGATGGAGACAGGCAGTACAGAGGGTGCAGTTAATTGTGGGGACAGGCAATACAGAGGGGCAGTTGATGATGGTCACAGACAGTACAAAGGGGCAGTTGATGGTGAGAACAGGCAGTACAGAGGGGGCTGTTGATGGTCAGAGCAGGCAGTACAGAGGAGGCAGTTGATGGTGGGGACAGGCAGTACAGAGGGGCAGTTGATTGTGGGGACAGGCAGTACAGAGGGGCAGTTGATGGTGGGGACAGGCAGTACTGAGGGGCAGTTGAAGTACAGAGGGTGCAGTCAATTGTGGGGACTGGCTCAGTGTTCTGTGTACAGCACTGCGGTATATGTCAGAGCTATATGAATGTATAATAATAGTGTGTGAGTGTGGGGGGGGCATTAGAGTGTAAGCTCCTCTGGTGCAGAGACTGATGTGACTGCGGGGGGGGGGGGGGACATTAGAGTGTAAGCTCCTCTGGTACAGAGACTGTTGTGACTGGCTTAGAGATCTCTGTACAACACTGCGGTATATGTCAGAGCTATATAAATGTATAATGTAAACGTGTGACTGTGGAGGGACATTAGAGTGCAAGCTCCTCTGGCGCAGATGTGACCAGCTCAGTGTATACACTGATTTAGGATATAGTCCGCCATCCCTATATATAACACCTGTCCTTGGACTTATTATATCTCGCCGTGTCCCCGCGCACTTTTCCCGCGTTCTTCGCGCCGCGGCTCAGACACCTGCTGTTGTTTTTTTTTAGCGAGCCTTTCCGCTCATGTAAGATCTGCCAGCTGCACATCCGCTGGAACCTGCCCAGGCTGGAAGTGTCCGGGTAACATCAGGAAAAGTGCGTCCGGCGGCTCAGGAATGTTAGTAAATATATAACGCGCCCAAATTAGACTCTTTGCGTACAAGTTCGCCTCGAGCATCCGGCTTCTCAAGCAGAGAGGATGAGGAAATGTAAAACGAGCCTGGACGTAAATATCCCGGCATCCTCCGAATCAAAGCAGATGAATCATCAAACAATGGAGCGCGTCTGATGGTGGGAACCGCCATGCCAGCAAATCGTTCACATGCACAACACTGCAAACATGCTGCAGGAGCTTAAAGAGACAGCGCCTTCCAGAACCATGTAGGATGGCCGAACCTAGACTGGGAAAATGTTCCTTCACTGGCTGCATGCTGATTTCTGTTAAAGCTGAACTCCGGGCCGGTATTAAAGACACAAATGAATGCGGCTCTGTCTACAATCAAACATGATTCAATGTCATTTTTAAATGCAAGCCATCAAAACCTCAAACCTTTCATTTCTGCATATTTTGCAAGTTGAAATGCACATTTTAGGTTTGGAGATCAGTAAACCCCCCAAAAAACAGGATATGTTTCTGATTGGAAAAAATCACATCTTGATTGATGAAGGCTTCGCCTCCCTTTTATTCTAGTACATAGGTTGGGGGTGCATGACAGCCTGTGACTGGCAGAAATCCACCCAAACAGGGTATGTTTCTGATTGAAAAAATATTACATCTTGATTGATGGAGGCTTCCCCTCCCTTTTATTCTAGGACATAGGCTGGTGGGGCGTGACACAGCCTGTGACTGGCAGAAATCCGTCCAAACAGGATATGTTTCTGATTGAAATAAAATTACATCTTGATTGATGGAGGCCTCCCCTCCCTTTTATTCTAGGACGTTGGCTGGAGGGGCGTGACACAGCCTGTGACTGGCAGAAATCCACCCAAATAGGATATGTTTCTGATTGAAAAAAATATTACATCTTGATTGATGGAGGCTTCACCTCCCTTTTATTTTAGTACATAGGCTGGAGGGGCATGACACAGCCTGTTACTGGCAGAAATCCACCCAAACAGCATATGTTTCTGATTGAAAAAAAATATTACATCTTGATTGATGGAGGCTTCACGTAAAATCAGCTCTTTATCAAACAGTTTCCATGCTGAGCATTTTCTCCCTATCACATCTGAGCAGCCCGTGTGACTATAGAGTCACCTACAGTATGTGGATGTATACACAGTAGTAAATGACAGCCCACTCCCTCCTCCTCCATGCCTATTAACCAGCTAAACATAATACAGGTGGAAAATTACATCTTGATTGATGGAGGCTTCACCTCCCTTGAGTCACCTACAGTATGTGGATGTATGCATAATAGTAAATGACAGCCCACTCCCTCCCTCCTCCTCTATGCCCACTAACCAGCTAAACACAATGGAGGTGGGAAATTACATCTTGATTGATGGAGGCTTCACCTCTCTTTTATTCTAAGACATAGGCTGGAGGGGTGTAACACAGCCTATGACTGTCAGAAATCTGGCCAAACAGGAAAGACCCTGGAGAATAAAGTGGCGGTGAGAGTAATGGTTTTACAGGTGGAGGCCACTGACATTTTTCCTACTCATCTTTTCTGACTATTTTTCACTAGTTTTGCATTTGGCTAGGGTCAGTGTCACTACTGGTAGTATGAGGCCATACCTGGACCCTACAGAGGTTGCACAGGCAGTCCAACTCCTCCAGGATGGCACATCAATACGTGTCATTGCCAGAAGGTTTGCTGTATCCCCCAGCACAGTCTCAAGAGCATGGAGGAGATTCCAGGAGACAGGCAGTTACTCTAGAAGAGCTGGACAGGGCTGTAGAAGGTCCTAACCCATCAGCAGGACCGGTATCTGCTCCTTTGTGCAAGGAGGAACAGGATGAGCACTGCCAGAGCCCTACAAAATGACCTCCAGCAGGCCACTGGTGTGAATGTCTCTGACCAAAAAATCAGAAACAGACTTCATAAGGGTGGCCTGAGGGCCCGACGTCCTCTAGTGGCCCCTGTGCTCACTGCCTGGCACCATAGAGCTGGACTGGCATTTGCCATTGAACACCAGAATTGGCAGGTCCACCACTGGCACCCTGTGCTTTTCACAGATGAGAGCAGGTTCCCCCTGAGCACATGTGACAGACATGAAAGGGTCTGGAGAAACCGTGGAGAACATTATGCTGCCTGTAACATCGTTCAACATGACCGTTTTGGTGGTGGGTCAGTGATGGTCTGGGGAGGCATATCCTTGGAGGGACACACAGACCTCTACTTGGCTGGACAATGGCCCCCTGACTGCCATTAGGTATCGGGATGAAATCCTTGGACCCGTTGTCAGACCTTACACTGGTGCAGTGGGTCCTGGGCTTCTCCTGGTGTACGACAATGCCCGGCCTCATGTGGGGAGAGTATGCAGGCAGTTCCTGGAGGATGAAGGAATTGATACCATTGAATGGTCCCCACGCTCTCCTGACCTAAGTCCAATAGAACATCTCTGGGATGTCATGTTTCGGTCCATCTGACGCCGCCAGGTTGCACCTCACACTGTCCAGGAGCTCAGTGATGCCCTGATCCAGATCTGGGAGGAAATCCCCCAGGACACCATCCATGGTCTCATTAGGAGCCTCCCCCGACGTTGTCAGGCGTGCAGACAAGCACGTGGGGGCCATACAAACTACTGAGGACCATTCTGAGTTGCTGCAATGACATTTCAGCAAAATGGACTCGCCTGCTGCATCATTCTTTCACTTTGATTTTCGGGGTGTCTTTGAATTCAGTCCTCTGTAGGTCGATCATTTTCATTTCCATCAAACGATGGGGTATCCTTACATTCCTAACACATTGCCCGTCCATATCAGGATAGAGATCTAGCAGGAGATTTTCCCCATTGAGATCTGATGTTTTTCAGAGTGTTCCTTTCATTTCTTGGAGCCGTGTATTATTGGAGCACACATGTCAGTGTGACTCTTCTCTGACCTCTCGGGGTTTGTCTGGCATTCCGCCTTGGTGTCTTGTTCTGTCTGAGCGCCCCGCCATTGGCAGTCAACCATTGGAGGAAGATAATATCCGAGGAAGTATTACCTGGACATTTGATTCATACTGACCAGCAGCCAGGACCTGGCCTTCATCCAGTGTACCGGTGCTAAATATGTCGGTCCTACAAAATAGAACTATCACATCCTTTCCAGACAAACAAAACACCTTCCCGGAGCTATTATTAAGCTGAGATTCATAAAAAATAACCCACAATTCATTTTATGGGTACATCACGTCCATGTGTCCAGGACTATTACATATCAGCTTCATGGCGGCTTATTAAAGCTGAACCCCGGGCACAAAAGTACAATCTTGTGTACTTGAAATGCACAAGGAGAGAGCGGTATTTATTACAGTAATCATTCCCTTTGTATCCCGAACAGTTATGGCTGCAATCTTTCTTGGTCTACCTGACCTTGGCTTGGTATCAAGAGATCCCCGAACTTTCCACTTCTTAATAGGTGATTTAACAATACTGATTGGCATATTCAAGGCTTTGGACATCTTTTTATGTCCTTTTCCATCTTTATAAAGTTCTATTACCTTGTTACGCAGGACTTTGACAGTTCTTTTCTGATCCCCCTGGCTCAGCCTAGTCAGTGCTTCCATGTAAGAGCTAACAAACTCATTGACTATTTATAGGTGATTTAACAGTACTGATTGGCATATTCAAGGCTTTGGACATCTTTTTATGTCCTTTTCCATCTTTATAAAGTTTCATTACCTTGTTACGCAGGACTTTTGACAGTTCTTTTCTGATCCCCATGGCTCAGTATCTAGCCTAGTCAGTGCCTCCATGTAAGAGCTAACAAACTCATTGACTATTTATACACTGACACTAATTGCAATTTAAAAAGCCACAGATGTGGGACATTAACCTCTAATTGGCATTTTAACCCGTGTGTGCCACCTTGTGTGTCTGTACCAAGGCCAAACATTCCAGGGGGCGGAGACTTCTGATCCGGGGGCAGAGACTTCTGATCCGGGGGCGGAGACTTCTGATCCGGGCCATTTGGGTGATTTCTGTTATCATTAGGATTTAAAAAGGAGCCAAACAACTATTTAATAATGATCATCATCCTTCATATGATCATCATCCTTCAATAAAAGAGCATTTTTTGGCACGATCAGTCATATTTTCAATATCAATGCCAAAATTTCACAATTTCTGCCAGGGGAGGGAAACCTTTGAGCACAACTGTGTGTATATATTTATATATATATATATATATATGTATATATATATACTGTATATTTACACACGTACAAAATATAATATGTAGGACTTATACAAAAACAAGCAATCTCTCTTCGTAAAAAAAAAAAAAGCATAACTTTTTCCATTCTCCATGGCTTCTCCAGACCCTTTCACGTCTGTCACATCTGCTCAGGGTGAACCTGCTCTCATCTGTGAAAAGCACAGGGCACCAGTGGTGGACCTGCCAATTCTGGGGTTCAATGGCCACGAGACCCAGCTGCCCATATTGCTGTGACCACCTGATTGGGGGGGATTTGGCTGGCAAATCAGGAAATCACAAAAAGCACCATGACTCGGAGGATATGACATCAGCTTGTAATCTGCTCTTATGTTTGTATATATTCACACCTGGCTCATGGGTTAAACTTGGCTTGGAACAAACATCGCCTAAAGACCCCAGAAGAACACATTTTTGGCTATCATGCTGACCCTATGACTGTAGTGCTGATGCTTTGGTTGTAATACTAACCCTCTGGTCCTATTACCGATGCCCTGGATGTTATGTTGAACCCCTGGCTATTATGACTTTCTGACTGTATTTCTGAATCTCTGGTTGTTATTCTGATACTTTGGCTATTATGCTGACTCTCTGGCTGTAGTGCTGAGCCTCCTAGTGTAACACTGACCTTCTGGCTCTAATGATGACCTTCTGGCTCTAATGATGACCCTCTGGTGCTAATGATGACCTTCTGGCTCTAATGATGACCTTCTGGCTCTAATGATGACCCTCTGGTGCTAATGATGACCTTCTGGCTCTAATGATGACCTTCTGGCTCTAATGATGACCCTCTGGTGCTAATGATGACCCTCTGGCTCTAATGATGACCTTCTGGCTCTAATGATGACCTTCTGGCTCTAATGATGACCCTCTGGTGCTAATGATGACCTTCTGGCTCTAATGATGACCTTATGGCTCTAATGATGACCCTCTGGCTCTAATGATGACCTTCTGGCTCTAATGATGACCTTATGGCTCTAATGATGACCCTCTGGCACTAATGATGACCCTCTGGCTCTAATGATGACCTTCTGGCTCTAATGATGACCATCTGGCTGCAATTCTGACCCTCAGGCTATTATACAGACCCCCTTACTGTAACAATGAGTTTCTGGCTAATATGCTGACCCTCTGACTGTAATTCTAACCTTCTGGATGCAATTGTGACCCCCCCTCTCTGTAATGCTGACCCCCTGGCTGTAATTCTGACCTTCTGGCTGTAATGATGACACTCTAGCTGTAGAACTGACCCCCTGGCTGTATTGCTCACCCTCTGACCATTATGCTGACCCTCTCTCTGTAATGATGACCCCCCTGCTGTTATTCTGACCCTCTCTGTAATGATGATCCTCTAGCTGTTATGCTGGCCCTCTCTCTGTAATGCTGACCTTCTGGTCATTGTGCTGATCCTCCATCTCTAATGCTGATCCTCTGGCTGTAATTCTGACCCCCTGGATGTAATGCTGATCCTCTGGCTTCAATACTTTGAGTTGCTGACCTAGAACAAGTATACAGATCGGGATAGTCACAGTCACACCCAAATTCCATATTTGCCTGCTTGTTCCTGGTCAATGACTCAAAGTATTGAAGCCAGAGGGGTCAATATGACAGCCAGCCAACTAGCATTTTCAGACTGAGCTACCATCAATGGCAGCCTTAATTATTCTCTCAAAAATGTGGATGTCTTCTCAAACAGTTGAGGTTTCATCGTAGGATCTCCTTAATACCTCGGCTACAAAATCCTGATCTTTCATTTGAGACTTCATTTAGGCAGCGACTTACCCCATTAGCTTGGTTAGAAAATCCTGGTCTTTCAAGAAATCTCTCTAGACTTGCTTGACATTTCCCGTTTGGCTGCCCAGTCTCCCATCTGGAAGGACCAAGCTCTCCAGTTCTGAACATTCTCAAGACTGGAAAGTCCCCAAACATCCCCAGTTGTTGTTTCATTCTGTTGGGGTCATGGAGTGGATTACCTTGGTTCCGATGGCCTTTGGCACCCAACTTGAGTTGACTGGACTATGGCTGGTTTGAAGAAGCAAGTTGATATGTCTCAACCCTTTGTCACTAAATTAGGTCCAAAACTAAACCATACAGATAAAGTGACTGAATGTCCTTGATACTGTTCTAGCCTCCAAAGACAAAATGAGACAATTACCCCTTCTTTACCAAAGGTATACCCCACCTACCGCCTATAAACTCTTTAGAATGGGGAAAGGGGACAAACTGCTAAAATGGCAGCTACTAGATGGGACATATGGCTTGGCAGTGTTGGGAAACTAGACCATTTTGGTTGAAAGTGACATGTTTTATAGGTGAAAGCTTCTCAATATTGAGGATCAAGAAATGGACCATACAACAAAAACTAAAACTATTATTTTTTGCAGTATAATATTATGCTGTAAAACTAAGAGCACTTAAATGGGTACAAAGAGGTCTGTTATGCCTGCGGGGCTAAAAGGTGCTGGCAAAGCTAGACATACACAAGCAGAACTTTTCACATGTTCGTACTGAAATTTAGAAAATTGTTTACGAGAACCATCGATAGTACCATTATGGATTTGAAAACTCTGAAAATCTTAGTTCAATTGCCAGGCAAATGTTGTAAATTCTACATTTGATTTTGGAATGCACATGTACATTACAACAAGTATGATTTTTCCCCGAATGAAAACCACACTCACAGAACTTTGCTTGTTCAAGAAAAATTTTCCATCCTTTTCCTTCAATTTTCCTCATCACTACGATCAAAATATATCCTCAGTATACCCTCAATAACTAATCTTTAAAATATAAAATGTATAAAACAAATTCCACATGATAAAAACTCCAAGACTAATACATATAATAATAGAAAAAATCCACATAATAATTCCAAATGAAAATATATATCTCATAATATTTATAATGGTTGTATTTGATCACCACTGGGGTTTTTTTTTATTTGTTTCGATATAAACTAAAAAAGACTAAAAATTTTGGGGGAAAAAACAGTATTTTTTTCCTTTCTGCTATAAACCATATCCAAAAAAAAAATTTAAAATTTAATTTCTTCATACATTTAGGGCAAAATGTATTCTGTAGTCCCACTCTAAAATCCGTGAAGAATTGTGAAAAGAGTTAATACGTATATAAACACAAGTTATATTGTAAAGCTCTGAGCAAACTGTTGGCGCTATATAAATCCTGTATAATAATAATATAATAAAGTGCCAACAAATAAAAAAAAAATAAAAAGTCCTTGTTCTTAAGAAGTGTGGTTTAAAGCACTGATTTTTGGTGGAAGCACACTTCTTTGGAACAAGGACTTATTTTTGTTTTTTTTTATTTTTTGAGGTTTTTTTATTTTTTGGCACTTGTGTTTATATACGTACAGTATTAACTCTTTTGACAATTCTTCACGGATTTTGGAGTGGGACTATTTATATACATAATTTTTATAAGTCGTATTTTATAATTTTTATACGATTTAATATTTTTTAATTATTTGCGCTGTTTGTGATGTTTTCATAACTGTGTAATGTGTGTATTATGCTTTGCAGGGATGAGAAACAGAGAGATTGTTTCCTCTGCACAGAGCCCTGTGTTGATTGTCAACACAGGGCTCTGGGCTATAATTGGACACAGCTGATCAGCAGGCCCTGGCCCTGGATCATTGGCCAGGACTTGCCCACAGACTCCTTCTGTGTGCAGTCATAGCAGGTGTCTGCGGGGGGGGGGGGGGGCAAAGCGCACCCTAAACCAGGTCGCCCGTCCGCAGCATATTGCGGGCGAGCATTCTGGAAGTGAATAATAATAAACACAGAACACCAAACTTACCTTTCCACCTAGACATTACACAACTACACTTTTCCTCCACCACTGTCCCTTCACTGCACTCATCCTGCAAAAAAACAAAAATTAACAATATTCATATTACGCATCAAGCCCACAAAATTTCCAAATGCTTTTAAAAAATAAATAATTAAAACCATCAACCCACCACCCTCTGCCCACTAAAATCCAAAACATACACAAAAAAAGGGGGTGTAGGATTACTCACTCAGTATTTGAATGTGAGCTGGTTGGATCGGTGGCTGCCTTCAGGCCTTCTGCTAGGTTGGCCTCTTCCCTGGCTCCACAGATGGTCCTCCTCTGATGGGGCTGAATGATCCTCCTTTCCAGATCCCAGCCTGTAGGTAGGTCCCTTCCTGGGACTCCTCTCAGGTTCCTGCATCTCAGCCTTCCTCACATCTTCCACCTGAACTCTCCTGCTGCTGAACAGGCTCAAGCACACTGAAAGGCTGCCCTGGCCCCATGCCAAGCCTCCTGCTTGGGGATTGGCCAAAGTCCTCTGAGTGTGCAGGCCAGCTCCTCCTCACCCCCGTCCACTGTTTCTATAATCTTCTCCAAGACTCTCGAGCAAGAGGAGGTATCAAGGAGTTGACCTGCAGAGCTGACCTAAGGTTTACCCAGCTGACTATTGCCCAGGCTGCTACTCAGGTATTCTGGCTAAAAAAGCTAACTAGCTGCCCCTAGCTATCTAAGCATCTAAACTCTGCAGAGAGACCACTGCTTCCACACAGAAAGCAAGGGTCCAATTTCTGTGCATAGACTACTGCTTTCAACTAAAGAGCAAGGGTCTGCCCTCTGCAGATAGACCACTGCTTCTACACAAAGAACAAGAGTCCATCCTCTGCAAATAGACCACTGCTTCCACACAAAGAACAAGAGTCCATCCTCTGCAGATAGACCACTGCTTCCACACAAAGAACAAGAGTCCATCCTCTGCAGATAGACCACTGCTTCCACACAAAGAACAAGAGTCCATCCTCTGCAAATAGACCACTGCTTCTACACAAAGAACAAGAGTCCAACCTCTGCAGAGAGACCCCTGCATCCACACAAAGAACAAGAGTCCAACCTCTGCAGATAGACCACTGCTGTCACACAGAGAAGGGTCTGATGCCTGTAGACAGATCACTGCTTTTAAACAGAGAGCAAGGCTCTGATCCCTGCAGACAGACTGCTGTTTCCTTACAGAAAGCAAGCATCTGACCTCTGCAGAGACACCACTGTTTCCATACAGAGAGCAAGGATCTGACCTCTGGAGATAGACCACTGTTTCCACACAGAGATTAGGGACCTTACCTTTGCAGATAGACCACTGTTTCCACACAGAGAGCAGGGATCTGACCTTTGCAGAGAGACCTCCTCTTCCACACAGACAGCAAGGGTTTGACCTTAGCAGAGAGACTACTGTTTCCACACAGAAAGCAAAGATCAGACTTCTGCAGAGAGACTACTTTTTCCACATAGTGAGCAAGGATCTGACCTCTGCAGATAGACCACTGCATCCACACAGAGAGCAAGGGTCCAACCTCTGAGAGTACACTACTGCCTCCACACAGGGAGCAAGTATCTAATCTCTGCAGATAGACCGCTGCTTCCATACAGAGAACAAGGCTCCACCTACTGCTTCCACACAGAGAACAAGGCTCCAATCTCTCAGACCACTGCTTCCATACAGAGAAAAAAGCTCTGATCTCTGCAGGGAGACTACTGCTTCCACACAGAAAGCAAAGGTCCTTATCTGTGGCATGCTGGCAGGAAAACAAGCTTTTTTTCCTCAAGGTTGTGGCTGCTTCTAAAGAAATGAACTGTACATTGTATGTTGTTTGGATGCTCCTGTGATGTATTGAACTGAATGAAACAGATTGTTAGACGTCTAGCGGTGCTTCGAATGCCCGTGTGATGATCAGTATAGCCCTCGGGAAGTGTAAATAGCAGTGAGATGATATTTTGCAGCCAATGTAGGTGCTCACAGTGCTCAGCGGAGCTCCTCTTTAAAGTCAGTCATTACTCAGCACTTTGTCCTGACAGACACGGTAATGGGAGGGGACTGGTGACAATATGACATAAGTCGCCTGCCTGGAACAATCCGCATATTCCATGTAAACAAGACCAGCTGCATATCAAAAGCCGGCCGTGACGCAGTTTACTTAAAGGTCTGATGCCGATTCCTTTTCCTCCCGGATCATAACAAGCCAATTATCTGCGCTGAGTCCGCCTGAATGCCCATCAGCTCTGCACATCCTCTTCCTACTGCTGTTTAGATTTTTCCTGGCTGCTTCCTGCCCTCCGCTCCTCCTGTCCTTGGCACGAGAACCTCGTATGATCCGCTAAATGCTTGGGAATCCATCACCTCCCAAATCATGTGTTTATTCTAGGTATCCGAATGTGGATGCCTTAAAGGGTCAGTCCACCCAAAACTGGTATGTCACTGCTTGGGGGATGCTGGAGAGCTGTCTATCAGGAATTCTATTGATGATAACTCTGTGCCCCCTGATTTCTCGGGTCTGTACACCTGGTTTGTCCATTATGAGGGGTTCCCACCATCCCTGTGCTGAGTTCTCGGGTCTGTACACCTGCTGTGCCCATTATAAGTGGTTCCCACCATCCCTGTGCTGAGTTCCTGGGTCTGTACACCTGCTGTGCCCATTATAAGGGGTTCCCACCATCCCTGTGCTGAGTTCCTGGGTCTGTACACCCGCTGTGCCCATTATGAAGGATTCCTACCATCCATGTGCTGAGTTCCCAGGTCTGTATCCCGCTAAGCCCATAATGAGGGGTTCCCAGCATCCCTGTGCTGAGGTCCAGGGTCTGTACACCCGCTAAGCCCATTATGAGGGGTTCCCAGCATCCCTGTGTTGAGGTCCAGGGTCTGTACACCCGCTAAGCCCATTTTGAGGGGTTCCCAGCATCCCTGTGTTGAGGTCCAGGGTCTGTACACCCGCTAAGCCCATTATGAGGGGTTCCCAGCATCCCTGTGTTGAGGTCCAGGGTCTGTACACCCGCTAAGCCCATATTGAGGGGTTCCCAGCATCCCTGTTCTGAGGTCCAGGGTCTGTACACCTACTAAGCCCATTATGAGGGGTTCCCATCATCCCTGTTCTGAGTTCCCAGGTCTGTACACCCACTGTGCCCATTATGAGGGGTTCCCACCATCCCTGTGCTGATTTTCCAGGTCTGTACCCCTGTTTCTGTTAAATTGGCCAATTTTGGCAAAATTTTGGTGAGGCCAAATCTCTCAGTATTCTCATGCCTCCCCATGGTAGGGAGGACCTCTGACCATTTGCATTCTGCTCCTTCTTCCCCCATCAGTCTTTCTGTCTTGTTTTTTTTCCCACGTTTATTTCCTGTTATTATCTGATGGTTTCCTGACATCAGTAAACAGAGAGCGGGCGACACGCGGCGGTGGAGATTTCCTTGTCACTCAGCGTCGCTGCCTTTTGTTCTTCATGTGATGTCAAAGAACGACGTTTCTAGAGAGACTGCGGCCCGGTGGATGGTGTCACTCATGGAGCTCCTCTGCTGGACACTTCCTGACCTGTACAGAGGACTCAAGTGACCTCATAAAGAAGAACCCCGGATCAACAATGTCTGACACTCATGATGACGAGTGGAGAACAGGGACAACCTGGGGGGGGTGTGCTGTCACCCTGTTCTCCACCGACTCGTCAGTGGAGCCCCCCAACACGCCTACTCCACACGTTAGTCCTACTGCATTCTCATGATTGCCAGTCAGCTAGCATTGCCTTCCCGATGAACTTCAGCGCTGAACATCAAGATTCCCTCTGTATCCAGTGGTGCCCATTAACACCACAGGGGTCTATCTCTACTGTAAAACATTCTCTCTGCGACAGTAATGGGCTGAACAACCCATGTTCAGTTCATGGTCCAACATTCAAACCTAGCAAAAGTTCGACTCCGAACTTCGGACTCAATGCAAGTCTATGGGACTCCAACTTGTAAATTCAAAAGTGCCCATTTTGAAGGCTTATATGCAAGTTATTGACCATAAAAAGGGGTATGGGGACTCGGGGACTGTCATTTTTTGTCATCATTTTTCAGACAATGAAGAGATTAAATTATTTTCCCAATTTTTTTTTTTACATACTGTCACCAGTGCAGTACAGCGTCAGCGTATAACTGGTGTGGTGGTGATCAGGGATATTGACTGGTGACAGTACAAAAAAAAGAAAAAAAAAGATAATTTTATTCAATTTTTTTATTATTATTTTCAGTTTTTTATTAAATTTTTTTTCTCTTTTTTAAAGATTTATTTTTCATATTGACAGGTGACAGTACGAAAAAGAAAATAATATTTTTTTCAATTTTCTTTTTATTTTTTTTTAATTACATTTATTTCTAATTTTTTAAGATTTGTTTTTCATATTACACTATGACCAAAGTAGAATAATGTTACCATAGTAACATTGTACTACTTTGGGGAAGTGATCAGTATTTTTAATTTTTTTTTTTTACACAATTTGATTGCTTACACCAAATCATTTCTTTGCTATAAGCAAGCATTTAACTGAATGAAATCGATTCATTGCGGTTTTTTTTTTGTTGTGATTAGCTGTGATTGGCCACGGCTAATCTCCTAGGAGATCGTTGTGTTACAAACAGGGGCAGACTGACAACTCATGGGGCCCCCGGGCAATAGGGGATCATGTGGCCCCTGTGTCCTTGCCCAAACTCAAAAAAGCCTATGAAAAAGGTACCAGGGGCATCTCATGGGGCCCCCTACTGACCCCGGGCCCTCGGGCAGTAGGGGGCCCCATGAGATGCCCCTGGTACCTTTTTTACATTGGTGGTCAGTCCGCCCCTGGTTACAAACAATACTGTAGACATTCATGGTGCCTGTTCAAATGCTTGAGACCTTCACACAGCAAGCCTACATAGATCACTAGTGTTGTGTCTCTTTGGGCTGGTTCACACTTGTTGCCAGTGGTTGAAGCATGGTTTTATTGTCCCCAAATGCCCACTTTAGCAAGGGCATGCAGCCTCTCAGAGCTGTACACATTGAAAACAAGTTGTATGTGCAATTTTTCAATTATTAGAAGTTATCCAACCAACAACTCCAAACCCTAGTGAATTTTTTCGGACGTGCTCTGGGTTCAAAGGCAGCCTTAAAAAGATGAAGTGATGAGTTTATCAAGCCTTTCCATGAGGCCAGTGTTGGTGAATTGGGCTTCTTCCAGTTGAGGATGATCTTTTTCAGGGCATAAAACAGGAGGATGCTTGACTGGGTTGTTTTCAGCATTTCTCAACCATTTTACCTCAGAAGAACCTTTAACATGATGTTCAGGACTTGAGGAGCCCCTTCTAAGACTAATTAATCCGGCATCAGTGGGATGAATGCTCTTCACATTGGTGATCAGTGGGAAGAATGCTCCTTACATTGGAGGTAAGTAGAAAGAAAGCCCCTTACATTGGAGGTCAGTGGGAAGAGAGCCCTTTACATTGGTGGTCAGTGTGAAGATAGCCCTTTACATCGGTGGTCAGTGCGAAGAAAGCCCTTTACATTGGTGGTCAGTGCGAAGAAAGCCTTTTACATTGGTGGTCAGTGGAAAGAATGTCCCTTACATTGGCGGTCAGTGGGAAGAATGTCCCTTACATTGGGGGTCAATGGGAAGAATGCCCCTTACATTGGAGGTAAGTGGAACAAATGCTCCTTACATTGGTAGCCAGTGGGAAGAATGCTCCTTACATTGGTGATCAGTGGGAAGAATGTCCCTTACATTGGAGGTCAGTGAGAAGAATGTCCCTTACATTGGTGGTCAGTGAGAAGAATGCCCCTTACATTGGTGATCAGTGGGAAGAATGCTCCTTACATTGGTGATCAGCGGGAAGTATGTTCCTTACATTGGTGGTCAGTGAGAAGAATGCTCCTTACATTGATGATCAGTGGGAAGAATGCTCCTTACATTGGTGATCAGTGGGAAGAATGTTCCTTATATTGGTGGTCAGTGGGAAGAATGTTCCTTACATTGGTGGTCAGTGAGAAGAATGCTCCTTACATTGGTGGTCAGTGAGAAGAATGCGACTTACATTGGTGGTCAGTGAGAAGAATGCTCCTTACATTGGTGGTCAGCAGGAAGAATGTGCCTTACATTGGTGACCAGTGGGAAGAATGCTCCTTACATTGGTGATCAGTAGGAAGAATGTGCCCTACGTTGGTGGTCAGTGGGAAGAATGTTCTTTACATTGGAAGCCAGTAGGAAGAATTTCCCTTACATTGGTGGTCATTAGGAAGAATGTCCCTTACTTTGGTGGTCAGTGGGAAGAATGCTGCTTACATTGGTGGTCAGTAGGAAGAATGTCCCTTCCATTGGTGATCAGTGGGAAGAATGCTCCTTACATTGGTTGTCAGTAGGAAGAATGCCCCTTACATTGGTGGTCAGTAGGAAGAATGTCCCTTACATTGGTGGTCTTTGGGAAGAATGCCCCTTACATTGCTGGACAGTGGGGAAAAATGCTCCCTTCACATAGTTGGTGGTCACTGTAAAGAATGTCCCTCACATTGATGGCTAGTGGGAAGAATGCCCCCTTGCATTTATGGTCAGTGACAAGAATGTGCCTGACATTGATGGCCAATAGGATAAATGCCTTTTACATCTGGTTATATAGAAAGATGTTCCCTTTACAGCAGGCATACTCAACCTGTGGCCCCAGCGGACCAAATATGACCCACGGAGCCATCTGATGTGACCTGCAACCTCAAACCTATGGCAACCCGCACAGCCTTCTTCGGGTACATGTCGCTCTACTGAATGATTGACAGTCCGTAATGAGTTACCATCCAACAGGGATATGCAGTGGAGGCTGGTCATCTCTAGCACTGTGAAGAGCTGGCATGATATATGGCAGTTAGTCTGGAGTGTAATATATTCTGTGTAAGAATGTAAACTGAATATTGATAACCCAAGAAAATGGTCCAGTTGTCCTCGTCTAATTCTGGGACATCTCACTCTTCTTCTCACCTGACAGACGTTCTCGCACTCTCCAAAACTCCTAAAAATACAGAAGAGTTGTGGCTGCCCCACATTAACACCTCTATCTTCTACACCAGCCTCGTGTTTCTACATAATTACTGGAAGGAAACAAATAAATAAATATGATGATTAGAGTCACAATCCACCAATTACTGTTCCGAATTAAAGGCTCATCCTGTCCCATGACTGCCTTCCTCATCCAATTATGGCCATTTACTAATCTCTACAGAACAGGTCTTGTACCGACTCCCTGGTAGTGATGGACAAATCTGCCCAGTTCAGTTCTCTAAGGATTCGTCAAAATTCAGTGAGCCTTAATGTGACGGGAGTGACTTTTGGGGGTGGAGGGACCCCTGTCTCAGCGCCACATGTTCCTCTTATGTGTAAGGCACCCTATGCCTGTTAGGGGTACAGGGTGAAATGTTTTAATATTGGTGTGGGGATTGTTCATTGTTCTCTGCCATGGGGCTACATCCCATTGTTCTAGCAAACTATTATGGGATGTAATATTTGTGTATTGGTGTGGGGGTCGGTCATTGTTCACTGCCATGTGCTGCATCCCATTGTTCTGTGTCTTGGTTTGGTGGGGGGTGTTTCCTGCAGCCCTTCCCCCTGATGGGAGGGCCTGCTGATGTGTTTCCTGTTCCTGGTTGTATTTCCCCGCCTTGTGTATATATCTTGTGTTTGTTTAAAAAAATAAGAAGTGGACTTCCTGTCTTAAGAAGAGTCTGGTGCTGTCTATTTCCTGTATGATCAGCGGTGTGGTCCATGGATGGTGTTCGGACAGGGAAGCAAGAGTCTAACAGAAATACCCTAGCGCAGTTGGGGTCCAGTTCCATTACACTTAACTTACAGGGGAATCCTATGAAGCCTACGGGGGACAAATGTTTGCCCATTTTTAGGGATAATAGACCAACTACTGTCAAAATAGGCACGAGAGACTGAACATTGCCATAAGGGACATGTAACAATGCCAAAAAAATACCATTCAACAGGTAGAGGGTCTTTTCATGCAGCTTCAAGGGCAACATTTTAAGTGCACAAGTCCTTTTAAATAATATGTTTGGGGGATATCTTAACACTTTATGCAGTATTATAAAAACAATGCGATTTTCACAAAACATCTCAGTCACAGCACATGCTGGTAGTGCATATTTTGCTGTGGATTTTTTTTTGTTGTTTTACAATTAATAATATAACCTTTTTGTGATATACCATAAAATAATGATCATATTATAACACATTAAAAATTAAAAAAATTAAGATTAAACCATAAAGTGTCCAAAACCAATAAAGTCCCAAAAGTGTCCAAAAAGTCCAACATTTCAAACTTTCATCCAATAAGAAGGATTGGCTCCTATTTAATCCGGTGAAAACCTCAAAATAAAGAAATAAATACTCTAGTGCAGGGGTGGCCAACCTGCGGCTCTCCAGCTGCTGCAGGACTACAAGTTCCATCATGCCTCTGCAAGTCAGTAACTTCCCATCTTTGCAATGCCTCATGGGAAATGTAGTTCCACAACAGCTGGAGAGCCACAGGTTAGCCACCCCTGCTCTAGTGCATTACCTTTTATACAAAAAGAATAATTATTCGGTGCAAATCACAAACCACTCCAAAAAAAGTGTCCAAAAAAAAAAAAAAAAAGTTATAAAAGTAATTCCTTACTTGACATCACTCCTCTAACGCGTTTCATCACTTCGAAGTCCGGAAGCGATGAAACGCGTTAGAGGGTGACGTCAAGACGCACGTATGCTAACCGGAAGTGTCGCCGCGGCCATTTTGGTGGTTATCTACACATGGTTTTCTGCATTGTTTGTTGAAGCCTGTACAGGAGCCATGGTCAGAGCTGGAATCTCTGTATTTTTAATGTAAGTCACTATTAAATGTTCCCTTTGCTTTGAAGATCAGTCTTAAGACCCTTCTTGTCTTTCTGAGGACTTTGGAAAATTATCTTTGAAGAGAGAATGGAGGATTTTGATCCATAGTATTGATAAGCTGATTAATACTTACAAAGGGTAATAGTATTTAGCACTATTGGGTGCTGGTCCACGGTATGTACACAGTGTTGCAGTGATCACAGAGTGTTCACAGTTCATAGTTTGTGTTATATGTGCACATATAAGGAATTACTTTTATTACTATTTTTTTTCTTTTTGGACACTTTTTTTGGAGTGGTTTGTGATTTGCACCTAATAATTATTCTTTTTGTATAAAAGGTAATGCACTAGAGTATTTATTTCTTTATTTTGAGGTTTTCGCCGGATTAAATAGGAGCCAATCCTTCTTATTGGATGAAAGTTTGAAATTTTGGGCCCTTTTGGGACTTTATTGATATTGGACACTTTATGGTTTAATCTTAATTTTTAAATTTTTAAATTTTTAATGTGTTATAATATGATCATTATTTTATGGTATATCACAAAAAGGTTATATTATTAGTGAACTTTCTAGGGAGAAAGTGTGACTTTTTGAGGGGATTGTAGTGGAGGAGGGTATATATTTATTTGTTTTACAATTAGTTTGGCTTACATACAGCTGGTAAAATATTTTTCTCCGTAAATATATTTCTAAAGCTTCTACTGACATGAAATTTTCACCATATGTTGGTAACAACCCATGATGGAATGAGGTCTCTGGAAAGGATAAGCATGGGTTATGTACAAAATTGAGCTTCCTATGATTCAAGTGTAACATATAAATCAATGTCACTGGGATGAGGTGAGGGGTAACTGGCCCGGTGGAGACCGGCGCAAGCTCCGTGCCACCAGCTCAGTGCTATGAAGTGTATTGAGGAACTGTAGTCCATATTGTACAAGGTAAAGAATTATAGAAACTGGGCCTCAGATTACATTTAAATTATCTCTGTATGAAGAAGTATTGCTTTAAAGAAGTGCTGCCTTAAATGCCATTTGAATTAGGTCAGCCAGCCTCTGGGGGCACTAGCGAGCACTTTCTCCTGGTCCCCTTATGGACACCTGTCCTATGGTGACAACACTAATTCAGTGAGCAGTGTCACCTTAGGGACAGGAAACATGTTCTTGGCATGATTACAAGGTGAAGATAAAGGAAAAGAAACTGAAAAAAAGAAAACAAATGCAGCTGCCACATCTAAAGACTGGTAAGCTACAATATGTTAAATTTTAGTTCTTCAGTTAAGATACACTTAGATACAGGGTCCTTTATTCAGAAAACAGAAACACATGACTCTCCAGTTTTGAAGGAATCACAATTAGCAGCTGGCAGGGTTGAGCAGTGGCTTCAGGCTGGAGATGACCCAACCCTGCTCCAGCCATAAAGTCCAACCCACCATTCACAAGGTCTTTAAAACTGTCTGGTTTTCCTAGTTATCAGCATAAGATCCCAGAGAATGTCTGGAGCCATGAACTATCTCAAGGTATTTTTCTTGGTTCTTGTGGTCGTCACCTGGAGAGGCAGTAAGTCGGGATCTGGGCACATATTGGGAGATAGGTCACATTTATGAGATTATAAAGATTTCAGTCTTGGGCAGATGATATTGTAGATATCTTTCCATATAACCATAATCTGAGATTCTTTACCATGTAATTTCACCGTCTCCAGCAATCTGTGTTGGGGGAGCAGTGACCTGCCAATGGGGAGTAGACTTTGTATACTGGTAGTGGTCAGCGGTCCCTTATCCTTCGAAATGTCCTGTGATTAGTATGGCTGTCCTTGTTGTGAAGTGTCATCTCTGGAAAGCCCTCAAACCATTTACTAAGAATCTTTTTTTATGTTAGTGAAAATTTGAATACTGTGGTTATATTTTTTTTTTCATTAATTGAAGTGCAACAGTAAAATATATTCTCCAGTTATGCTGATACACAGATACTGGTCCCTATCTACTGAGAATAGTACTGCCCAGATGCTGTAGGAGCGGATCAGAAGAAGCATGGAGAGAGAGGTGTCACAGAACCACACAGGGTGCACATTATTATTAAGTGTTCTTGCATGGCAAGACCACTTCCTGTTATCTCACATATATATTCTTATTATTATAGCCAAATTTACCACCCTAACTCCTCCCACAGTTTTTACACGACATAGACAGTAATATACCGAAATGTGCGGATTGTTCCCGATTGGTGCGCTAGTACTTTGTGGAACGTTTCGCCGAATAGTTCACAAAATATCGGCGTTTTTGTGGTGAAATTGGTCCCATAGGAATGAATGGCGGAATGTTCAAAGCTAGAGTGGGAGCTGAAAAATCAGGACATGATTTGTAAACTGCCATCACTCCCTCATTTTCAAGCCCACCTACACAAATCTTATATCAAAACGTTCAGCTGTCCCTGCTGTCATTAAAAATGTCCACGGCTAAGCCATAGTCCTGATAGTTTTCACAATATGACCGTTTGTTTGCAACTCACGCCGCCCATTCACATTCATTGAAACTCCACTCTAGCCACCTCAAATTTGAACGGCAATTTCTAAACTGCGACTGTGCCTTCATTTTTAATATTTCAGAGACATACTATGCATCAAAATGTAGGTCTGGGTCTTGTAATTCTCATAATATAAAGCTCTTTGGTGTAGGATTTATAATTTTTAAACTACAACCGTTTGAAGATGGCAACGGCCAGTGAAGTGAGCAAGTTGGAGCAGTTTGTTTTTAACCGCTCTTCTCTGCCCTTGCTGTAGAGTGAGTTGCCATAGGAACCCAGGTGTGTGAGCAGGCAGCAGAGTGACAAAAGCTAGATCTGCCCAGTCCAACCTTTTCACAGTTACTCCAGCCACTCCAGTTGTAGACTACTGGTGGAGGCAAGAACACTTCACACAATTTCCCCAGAAATTGTAGCTTTTCTAGATATTATTATACAGTATTTATAAAGCACCAACAGTTCGCTCAGCGCTGTACATTACAAAGGGAGACAGAACATGTGACAGTACGAAAACAATACAATGTGATACACGAGGGGTTCGAGGGCACATAAACTTGGTATGGTACGGGGCACACTGGGGGACACAAGACACACAGTGCCACACTGAAATCACTAGAGGACATGGGGATGAATGCACATTTGGAGTCACTGAGCACACTGGAGTCACAATTTGACATGGAAACTAGAGACGCATTTGACGGCACTGGAAGCACTGGAGTCACTGGATGACACATAGAATAGAGGCACATTGGAGTCACTGGTCATACTGGAGCCACTACTGTAGATGATACAGAGAATGTAGGCACACTTGGAGTCACTGGGAATACTGGATTCACTAGATGACATGGGAACTGGAGGTGCTCTTGAAATTAATGGGTCCACTAGATGACTTAGGGAGTGGAGGTGCACTGGAGTCACTAGATGATACAGGGAATGGAGACACACTTGGAGTCACTGGGCATACAGGAGCCACTAGATGACATGGGGACTAGAGGTGCTATTATAATCAATGAGCCCACACCCACTGGGGTCATTGATGACTTAGGGCATGGAGGTACACTGGAGCCACTAGATGACATGGGTACTGGAAGTGCTGTTATAATCAATGAGCTCTCACCTACTGGAGTCACTAGATGACTTGGGAACTGGAGGCATATTTGGAGTCATTTGGTGAACTGGAATCACAATATGACACAGAAACTAGAGATGCATTTGAAGTAACTGGAAGCACTGGAGTCACTAGATGACACAGGGACTAGAGGCACAATGGGAGTCACTGGGCACACTGGAGCCTTGATGATACAGGGAATACACACATACTTGGAGTCATTGGGTGTAGTAGGGTAACTAGATAATACAGGGGCTGGAGGTACCTTGGTAGTCACTAGGCACACTGGGGCCACTAGATAACATGTGGACTGGAGGCGAACTTGGGGTTACTGGGGACATTTTGGTCACTAGATGACACAGGGACTGGAGATGCATCGTGAGTCTCTGGTCATACTGGAGCCACTAGAGGACATGGGACTGAAGGTGCTCTCGGAGGGACATTTGGGTCACTAGATGACACAGGGACTGGAGGTACATTTGGAATCACTGGGTGCACTGGAATTACCAGATGACATGGATTGGAGGTGCAATTGGAATGCCTGGGCACACTGGGGTTCCCAGATGACACAGGGACAAGAGGAGAACATACAGTCACTTGGCCCACTGATTTTATTATATGACACAGGGACTGGAGATGCACTTGGAGTAACTAGGCACACTGGGGTCATTAGGGGAAATGTAGAATGGAGGCAGACTTAGTGTTACTGTGTACGCTGGAGTCTCTAGATAATACAAGGACTGAAGATGCACTTGGAGTCACTGAGCACTCTGAAGCCACTAAACGACACAGGGACTGCAAACACATTTCTGCACTTGGAGATGCACTTGGAGTCACTAGGAGCACTGACGTCACTAGATGACATGTGGCCTGGAGGCTCACTTGGGGTTATCGGGGACTCTTGGGTGACTAGATGAAGCAGGGACTGGAAGTTCATACTGAGGACACTTGGATCACTAGATGACCCAGGGACTGGAAGTGCATTTGGAATCTTTGGGTGCACTGGAGTCACTAGATGACAAGGAGACTGGAGTAGTAATTGGAGGGCCTGGGAGCACTGGGGTCGCTATACGAAATAGGAATGGGAGGCACACGCACAGTCACTGGGCCCACTGGTTTCATTGGATGACACAGGGACTGGAAGTACACTTGGAGTCACTAGGCACACTGGGGTCACTAAGGGACATGTGGACTGGAGGTGCACTCGGGGTTCCTGGGTACACTGGAGTCACTAAATAGTAAAAGGACTGAAGATGCACTTGGAGTCATTGGGTGCACTGAGGTCCCTAGACGACACAGGGACGGGAGGTGGACATTGAGATACTAAGAACACTGGAGTGAATGATCACACAGGGATTGGAGATGCACTTGGAGTCACTAAGAGCACTGGAGCCACTAGATAATATACAGACTGGAGGCACACTTGTCACTGAGCACACTGGGGTCACTAGATGGCACATGACTGGAGGTGTACTTGGAGTCACTTGGCCTACTGGGGTCATCAGATGATATTGGGACTGGAGGCACATCTGGGGTCACTGGGCACACTGCAGTCACTTGTTCACATGGGGACTGAAGGCTCACTTGAAGTCATTGGCAACACTGAAGTCACTAGATGACATTGGAACTAGAGGTGCACTTTTGAGACTGAAATGTAGGGATCAGGGGCGGACTGACAACTCATGGGGCCCCTGGGCAATAGGGGATCATGGGGCCCTTGTGTCCTTGCCCAAACTCAAAAAACCCTATGAAAAAGGTACCAGGGGCATCTCATGGGGCCCCCTACTGACCCCGGGCCCCGGGCAGTGCCCGAGTTTCCAAATGGTCAGTCCACCCCTGCTAGGGATGCGTTTCTCAAACGCCGAGCCATGCATCAATTTAAAGGCGGCACCAAATCAGGAGAGCTATCTACTGTCCTGATTGCCTGCAGTGCTGATGAGGAGAGCTGTCTCCTGACCTCCTGGGTGCCAGCATTCTGAGTAATACAGATGTATACCATCTATATATGTTACATTGTTGCTGAATTAATACAATTAATGGAACAGACACTTACAATTTTGCATCTTACATTTCCATTTGGAGCAATAACATCCAATGTGTATATTGTATAGAATGAATATTGAGGTTCCCATTATTCTTGCCTGTGAATCATTATCTACATACTGATATGTTGGACTTCTGCATTGTTGGTGTGTCACCACTAGACAGCGCCATCACACTGGACAAATTATGAAAAAGGCTTTTTTTTTTTTTTTAGCCCATGTCACTTTGGAACATTATACACGGCTCAAAAAGATTAAAGGAACACTTTTAATCAGAGTCTAGCATCAAGTCAATGAAACTCCTGGGATATTGATCTGGTCAGGTAAGTAGCAGAGGGGGTTGTTAATCAGTTTCAGCTGCTCTGGTGTTGAAATTAACAACAGGTGCACTAGATGGGCAACAATGAGACGACCCCCAAAACAGGAATTGTTTTACAGGTGGAGGCCACTGACATTTTTTTCCCTACTCATCTTTTCTGACTGTTTTTCACTAGTTTTGCATTTGGCTAGGGTCAGTGTCACTACTGGTAGCATAGGGCCATACCTGGACCCTACAGAGGTTGCACAGGCAGTCCAACTCCTCCAGGATGGCACATCAATACGTGCCATTGCCAGAAGGTTTGCTGTGTCACCCAGCACAGTCTCAAGAGCATGGAGGAGATTCCAGGAGACAGACAGTTACTCTAGAAGAGCTGGACAGGGCCATAGAAGGTCCTTAACCCATCAGCAGGACCGGTATCTGCTCCTTTGTGCAAGGAGGAACAGGGCTAGCACTGCCAGAGCCCTACAAAATGACCTCCAGCAGGCCACTGGTGTGAATGTGTCTGACCAAAAAATCTGAAACAGACTTCATGAGGGTGGCCTGAGGGCCCGATGTCCTCTAGTGGGCCCTGTGCTCACTGGCCGGTACCATGGAGCTCGATTGGCATTTGCCTCTGAACCCCAGAATTGGCAGGTCCACCACTGGTGCCCTGTGCTATTTAGAGATGAGAGCAGGTTCACCCTGAGCACATGTGACAGACATGAAAGGGTCTGGAGAAGCCGTGGGGAACATTATGCTGCCTGTAACATCGTTCAGCATCACCGTTTTGGTGGTGGGTCAGCGATGGTCTGGGGAGGCATATCCATGGAGGGACACACAGACCTCTACAGACTAGACAATGGCGCCCTGACTGCCATTAGGTATCGGGATGAAATCCTTGGACCCATTGTCAGACCCTACACTGGTGCAGTGGGTCCTGGGTTCCTCCTGGTGCACAACAATGCCCGGCCTCTTGTGGGGAGAGTATGCAGGCAGTTCCTGGAGGATGAAGGAATTGATACCATTGAATGGCCCCCACATTCGCCTGACCTAAATCCAATAGAACACCTCTGGGATATCATGTTTTGGTCCAACCAACGCCATCAAGTTGCACCTCAGACTGTCCAGGAGCTCAGTGATGCCCTGGTCCAGATCTGGGAGGAAATATCCCAGGATTTCATTAGGAGCCTCCCCCGACGTTGTCAGGCATGCATACAAGCACGTGGAGGCCATACAAACTACTGAGGACCATTCTGAGTTGCTGCAATGAAAGTTCATCAAAATGGACTCGCCTGCTGCATCATCTTTTCACTTTGATTTTCGGGGTGTCTTTGAATTCAGTCCTCTGTAGGTCGATCATTTTCATTTCGATCAAACGATGAGGAATCCTTACGTTCCTAACACATTACCCCGTCCATATCAGTATAGAGATCCAGCAGGAGATTCTTCCCCATTGAGATCTGATGGGTTTCTAAAGTGTTCCTTTCATTCTTTGAGCCGTGTAGAAGCTAAGTAGTCATGTTCATTCTACAGCCCCAGGCTTCTGGGGGCTCAATTCTCACCAGTCTGAAATTTTTTCATGGAAAAAAAAAATCCCTTTCGATTTCCTTGTCCATCAGACATTAACATGTGTTCCATCATCGCACCAGAACAGAACAATACAATGAACATGCAGCATTTTTTTTCCCAATGCCTCACCACAATGCATGGTAGTACGTCGCTGCATGTCATGGTGTGCCATTTGCGGATCAGAGGTGTGTTGGGTTGCCATTCAAGGTTGTCTCTTTTCCTCTCCCCAGGTGATGGCGCCTCTCCCGCGATCTGGGGATGTGATAGTTTCCTCGGTCTTTGCCGCTTGGCCTGTTTTGCTCACGAGTCCTCCGTAGGGCAGAAGGAGTGTGCCGAGGGAATGCTGTAAGTGATCTCTACCGTAGGTATAGCACCCAAAATGTCCACGTTTTCCAGGAAAATGAAGTCTGCCTAGAAATGCCCTCTCCTCCACACTGACAGCAAGATTTGCATAACTCCTCCCAAGAGCCAGCCCACTGCCTGATTTAGGGGTGAGGGCTCTTGAGGGGGTGCTGTAATATTTTTAGGAAGCTATGTACAGCCCCTCACACCAGCCAGCCTGCATTTAATATAGAAGCACAGAGACCCAGTCGTGATGTCACTAGGTCTAAAAACAAAAATGTGGGTAATTTTCTTTCACATCCTGTTGCATCTCCAGGAGTGGAAATGAAAGGAAATCTCCCCAACAGGACAAAGACAGATAAAAAAACCCCGACAAGGTTTTTATCTTTTACCTGCCCTATACAAAACTGAAAGTTTTGTCGATATACAATGAATTCATAAAGTATTCAGACCCCTGCCACTTTTTTCAATGTTTTTATGTTGTAGTCTGATACAGTTGTTTAAATTTATTTTTTTTGTCATTAATCTACACTCAGTAATGACTAAGTGAAACAGAATTTTAGAAATGTTTGTGAATTTATTAAAAAGAAAAAAACTGAAATATCGCATGTACTTAAGGTGTTACTAAACCCACGGCAGTAAAATCAGTCTGTATATGTAATGCTTGTTATACTCACTGTGGAATATAAGGGGTTAATCTTCTGCATTATGTAAAAAAGCTGTTTGATCCTGTCTTCTCTGATCCTCCCCTTCTTCCACAGTCCCCAATCCCTCTGCTGATAGTAGAGAGCCCTAGGAGACACTCTGCCCATGCTCAGTTGGTGTGCATTGCTGGAGAGTTTTTTTTTTTTTTTTAGGGGGGGTGGTGCATGTGATCAGCACAGGGCCAATCAGAGCTGTCCAAACAGAGGGTCAGGGGTCATGTAGCCTCGCAGAACAGTGAGAACAGAATGAAAACTCCTCCTACAAGCTTTAACCAGTGCTCGGCTGGACACTGATAGAAGTCACAGGACGAAATGATGATCATGAGAGGTATTTAGCAGTTTATATTTGCTAAAATAATTGCATTTCCATGTTCTGTGTACTGTGGGAGACCAGATATAGTGAATGTGGGGTCCTGGCAGATCAGATATAGTGAATGAGGGGTCCTGGGAGACCAGATATAGTGAATGCAGGGTCCTGGGAGATCATCTATAGTGATTGCGGGGTCCTGGGAGACCAGATATAGTGAATGCAGGGTCCAGGGAGACCAGATATAGTGAATTCAGGGTCCGGGGAGACCAGATATAGTGAATGCAGAGTCTGGGAGATCAGATATAGTGAATGCGGGATCCTGGGAGATCAGATATAGTGAATGCAGGGTCCTGGGAGACCGGATATAGTGAATGCGGGGTCCTGGGAGATCATCTATAGTGAATGCAGCGTCCGGGGATACCAGAAATAGTGAATGCAGGGTCCGGGGAGACCAGAAATAGTGAATGCAGGGTCCGGGGAGACCAGAAATAGTGAATGCAGGGTCCGGGGAGACCAGATATAGTGAATGCAGGGTCTGGGAGATCAGATATAGTGAATGCAGGGTCCTGGGAGATCAGATATAGTGAATGCAGGGTCCTGGAAGACCGGATATAGTGAATGCAGGGTCCTGGGAGATCAGATATAGTGAATGCAGGGTCTGGGAGATCAGATATAGTGAATGCAGGGTCCTGGAAGACCAGATATAGTGAATGCAGGGTCTGGGAGATCAGATATAGTGAATGCAGGGTCCTGGAAGACCAGATACAGTGAATGCAGGGTCCTGGGTTTAGTAATACTTTAAGTATTCATACCCTTTACTTTGCTGAAACACCTTTGGCAGCAATTACAGCCTCGAGTCTTTTTGTGTGTGGCACAACAAGCTTTGCACACCTGGATTGGGGGATTTTCTGCCATTTTTCTTTGCAAATCCTCTCAAGCTCTGTCAGGTGGAATGGGGACCGTCTATGAACAGCCAATTTCAGGTCTCACCAAGGATATTCAAGAGGGTTCAAGTCAGGGCTCTGACTGGGCAACTCTAGGACATTCACGTAGTTGTCCCTAAGCCACTCCTGTGTTGGTTCTTGGTTGTGTGCTTAGGATCGTTGTTCGAAGGTGAACCTTTGGCCAGTTTGAGGTTCTGAGCACTGTGGAACAGGTTCTCATTGAGGATATCTCTGTACTTAGCTCCATTCAACTTTCAATCAACCTTGACCAGTTTCCCAGTGCCTGCTTCTGAAAAACACCCCCACAGCATGATGCTGCCACCAGTAAGCTTCACTGTTGGGATGGTATTTGGCAGGTGATGAACAATGTCTGGTTTCCTCCAGGCATAAAATTTAGAATTGAGGCCAAACAGTTCAATCTTGGTTTCATCAGACCACAGAATTTTGTTCCTGACAGCCTGAGAGTCCTTCAGGAAAGGCTTCTGTCTAGCCACTCTGCCATAAAGCCCAGATCAGTGGAGGGCTGCAGTGATGGTTGTCCTTCTGAAACTTTGTTCCATTTCCACACAGGATCTCTGGAGCTCAGTCAGAATGACAATCGGGTTCTTGGACACTTCACTTACTAAGGTCCTTCTCCCCCGATTGCTCAGTTTGGCCGGGCAAGTGGCGGAGTAACTGGTAGGTGGCCTGACTGGCAGACAAGGAGCTCACAGGACTGGTGTTGGATCAAATGCTGAAGAAGGGATGGGTTTTCCCACTCTAGTTTTAAAATTGTGTGACCAGAAGTGAAAGGAAATCATTCCAAAGTGAAAAGGAGAGGATTCCATCTAGCCCAGCCTTTCTCAACCTTTTCAACACAGAAGAACCCCTGAAATAACTTTCTGGTCTTGGGGAACCCTGCAAAAAATGTCTAAAACTCCTGATACATTAGTGTGATGGTCAGTGAGAAGAATGATCCTACCACGTGTGCCATTGGGAAGAATTAGCCCCTTACCGAGAGCTAAAAAGATCAATGGTATCATTAGAGATGTATCTCAGTGTCAGAAACTTCTCATTGCTCAAGAAACCCAGAGGAACCTCTGGAGGAACCCTGGTCTAACTACTCTGCCATAAAGCCCAGATCGGTGGAGGACTGCAGGGGTAGTTGTCCTTCTGGAACTTTGTCCCATCTAGACGCAGGATCCCTGGAGCTCAGTCAGAGTGACCATTGGCTTCTTGGTCACCTCTCTTACTTAGGCTCTTCTCCCTCCGATTGCTCAGTTTGGCCAGGCAACCAGCTCTTGGAAGAGTCCCGGCTGTGCCAAACTTCTTCCATTTGATAATTATGTAGGCCACTGTGCTTTTGGGAAGCTTAAGTACAGCAGAAGTTTTTTGTAGCTTTCCCAAGATCTGTGCCTTGCAATAATCCTGTTTCTGAACTCTGCAGGCAGTTCCCTTTTTCCCATGGCTTTTGCTCTGATACAGTATGCATTGTCAGTTGTGAGGTCTTTTATAGGGATATAGAGAGGTGTGTGCAGGGGCGGACTGACCATTTGGAAACTCGGGCACTGCCCAAGGGCCCGGGGTCAGTAGGGGGCCCCATGAGATGCCCCTGGTACCTTTTTCATAGGCTTTTTAGAGTTTGGGCAAGGACACAGGGGCCCCATGATCCCCTATTGCCTGGGGGCCCCATGAGTTGTCAGTCCGCCCCTGGGTGTGTGCCTTTCCAAATCATGTCCAATAAATTTAATTTACCCCAGGTGGGCTCCAACCAAGGTGTAGAAACATCTCAGCAATGATCAAGAGAAATTGAAGGCACCTGAGCTAAATTTCAAGTGTTGTTGAAAAGGGTCTGAATACTTATTCCAATCTGATATTTCAGTTTTTCTTTTTTCATACATTTGCAAACATTTCTAAAATTCTGTTTTCACTTATTGTCATTATGGGGTACTGAGTGTAGATTAATAAGAAAAAAAATGAATTTTAACAACTGTAGTATCAGGCTGCAGCATAATAACACTGAAAAAAGTGAAGGGGGTTTGAATACTTTATGAATTCACTGTATATAATGCATTTTCACACGTGAAAGAGATGAAAAAGGTGCAAAGATTAATGAAAAGAAAAGCACCCGAATGAAGTAGGGGAGCT
Organism: Staurois parvus; assembly: GCF_062004578.1. NCBI lineage: Eukaryota > Metazoa > Chordata > Amphibia > Anura > Ranidae > Staurois > Staurois parvus. Next base: position 2,419,784 of record NW_028318988.1, read on the forward strand.
GTGATCTGATGTACTGGGGTCCACCATCTTGTGGATGGGAGGTGAATTTGTATGTGTGTACTTCCATTGGTCATAGCATGGTTGGAACCATTGTTGTGCAATCATAGCCTCACTGCCTTGGCAGTCATGGAGGGGGAGGAGAGGCAGAATATATAGAGGAAGGGTGATAGAGGGGGAAGAGGGAAAGAGAGAGTGTAGGGAGGAATGATGATAGAGGGGGAGAAAAGAAATGAAGAGCACAGGGAGGAAGGGTGTAACACCCTCCTAATTTAGCTAGAGGGAGCTAGATCCTAATGGTTAGACAGGAGCTGAATAGCAGCTCAGGTGTAATAGCCAGAGGGGTCTAATTGTGGTCAGGGCTGAGAAGTTCTGCAGGCCAGCCCCTCTGGAATTTCCCCCTGCTCTGAGGCTTTTAGAGGAAGGCCTTGGAGGCAGTGGGTGGATGTGAGAAGTTTCTGGCTGTACTCTTGAGAGACCTCAGCCAGTCCCTAACAGAAGACTTGGCAAGGGGCTTGGGCTTCCTTAAAAGTGTTGGAGCCTGCTCAATAGCAATGGTGGGTGGAGGAGTGTGGAGAGGAAAATGTGGGGCAGAGGTTACCAATAGGCCTAGTGGGATGGGGCTTGCCTGCGAGCCTGGAGCTGGAAAGGGGGAAAACTTGGAACTCACTGGCTCCATCAGAGAGGACCACCTGTATGGCAGGGAAGGAGCAGCCCAGGTGATAGACCTGGTAGCAGTAGCCAACCCACAAGCGGTACAGGAGATAATCTAACTGAGTATACCTGAACCCCCTAGGTGGATAGGGGAAGGAGCACTCTGGTGGAAAACCAGATTAGCCCCCTACTAATGATTGGACTAAAGGGACAGGAGCCAGATCCCCTTCGCAGGAAAATCTCCAGTTTGCTGGGTGAAGAGGAACATTTCATCTAGGGTCTGGATTGGTACATCAAGGAGATGCTGGCTCTCCAACAGAGACTGAAATGCAGAGAAAAGTTTGTGAATAGTTCCAGGAAGATTGTCCTCAGCTGTCAGTTCCCTAGGGCATCCTGTACACCCCTTTACCCTATCCAAGTTCAAAATCTTCTCAATAAAACAACAAAACAACAAAACAAAAGCCCAAGAACTGATTTCTGTCTCTGGATGCAAGCCTGTGTGGAAAATGCAGATTGCCTGGCTGTGGAGGACTATAGGGGACCCAATTCATCAGCAACCCCTAAGGGTGACAGATGGTGAAGAGGGGAAAGGAAGAGTATGGGGAAGAAGGGTGAAAGAGAGAGGGGAAAGGAAGAGTACAGGGAGGAAGGGTGAGAGAGGGACAAAGGGAAAGGAAGAGTATGGGAGGAAGGGTGATAGAGGGGCAAGAGGGAAAGGAAACATATGGGAATAAAGGCTAGTAGAGAGGGAAGAGCATAGGGAGGAAGGGTGATAGAGTGGGAAGAGGGAATAGAAGAGCATAGGGAGGGAGGGTGATAGAGGGGGAACAGGGAAAGGAAGAGCATGGGGAGGAAGGGTGATAGAGGGGGAACAAGGAAAGGAAGAGCATGGGGATGAAGGGTGATAGAGGGGGAAAAGGGAAAGGAAAAGCATGGGGAGGAAGGGTGATAGAGGGGGAACAGGGAAAGGAAGAGTATGGGGAGGGTGATAGAAAGGGAAGAGGGCGAGGAAGGCAGAAGAGTAATGGGGAGGGGGCGGTTGATTGATGGAAATTTAAAAAGTTCAATACAGGGGGAAGAGGGGAAAGGGAGGGTATGGGGAGAAATGTGATAGAGGGGGAAGAGAGGAAAGGAAGAGTACAGGGTGGAAGGGTGATAGAGGGGGAAGAGGGAAATGAAGAGTACAGGGAGGAAGGTAAAAGAGAGGAAGAGGAGAAAGAAGTACAGGGAGGAAGGGTGATAGAGGGGGAAGAGGGAAAGGAAGAGTACAGAGAGGAAGGGCTATAGAGGGAAAGAGGGAAAGGAAGAGTACGGGGAGGAAGGATGATAGAGGGGGGGAAGAGGGAAAGGAAAAGCATGGGGAGGAAGGGTGATAGAGGGGGAAGAGGGAAAGGAAGAGCATGGGAAGGAAGGGTGATAGAGGGGGAAGAGGGAAAGGAAAACATGGGGAGGAAGGGTGATAGAGGGGGAACAGGGAAAGGAAGAGTATGGGGAGGGTGATAGAAGAGAAAGGGTGACAGAAAGGGAAGAGGGCAAGGAAGGCAGAAGAGTAATGGGGAGGGGGCGGTTGATTGATGGAAATGTAAAAAGTTCAATAGAGGGGGAAAAGGGGAAAGAGAGGGTATGGGGAAAAATGTGATAGAGGGGGAAGAGGGAAATGAAGAGTACAGGGAGGAAGGGTGATAAGAAAGAGGGGAAATGAGGAGTACAGGAAGGAAGGTGAAAGAGAGGAAGAGGGGAAAGAAGTACAGGGAGGAAGGGTGATAGAGGGGGAAGAGGGAAAGGAAGAGTACAGGGAGGAAGGGTGATAGAGAGGGAAGAGGGAAAGGAAGAGTACAGGGAGGAAGGGTAAAGGAAGGAAGAGTATGGGGATAACGCCTGGTAGAGGGGGAAGAGTACAGGGAGGAAGAGTGATAAAGGGGGAGAGGGAAAGGAAGAATGATAGCAGGGGAAGAGGAAGAGTATGGGGAGGAAGGTTGATAGAGGGGGAACAGGGAAAGGAAGAGTATGGGGAGAGTGATAGAAGAGTTAGGGTGATAGAAGGGAAAGAGGGAAAGAAAGGCAGAAGAGTAATGGGAAGGGGGCAGTTGGTTGATGGAAATGTAAAAAGTTAGATAGAGGGGGAAGAGGGGAAACAGAGGGTATGGGGAGGAATGTAATAGAGGGGGAAGAGTACAGGGAGGAAGGATAATAGAAGAGTAAGGGTGATAGAAGGGGAAGAGGGAAAGGAAGGCAGAAGAGTAATGGGAAGGGGGCAGTGGATTGATGGAAAGGTAGACATTTTAGGAGATGCTGTTTATTGGTTAATTAAATTTGTTAATAATTAAAGTTTTCAGGACCCCTTGGATCCCTTCCTTAAGCTTTATTTATTATATAAATAAATGATATGAATAGAATAAAGCATGAAGAAGTGATCTAAGGATCCATGAAGCCTGCATCTTCAATAATGCTAGACAATAACAGTATCACTTAAAATAGACATGTTGTGCATTGGTCCATGGCTAGTAGGGGAAAACACTGCACTAAACCACCAATGTATAAAAAAAAAATCCATGCTTTTACTGCCCTCCTATCAAGAACCTTCTGTCTCCCATTCCCTAGCACCACCACCCCTGCCTATGAGACAGGTTCTGATTGAAAGCTCTATGCGTCGTCCTTAATTCTCACTGGTAGCCAGAGACCATGTGATCAAGGCTGCCAAGGCTTTATTTCACCCATTTTTATTTTTGTGTTTACTTGTTTTTTAACTTCAGATAATAAAGTGATTATTTAGCAATGCCCGCCTACAGTACGACCTCTCTTCTAATATAAAGTTTGAATTTCAATGACAGGTCCACTTTAACCAGTATACTTTACCTGTAACCTGCCAACAGGTGCTGCATTCCCAACGTGTTCGGGACTTTCTGGTGAGGACGCTGGAGAAGAGCCGCTGTTTGATGAAAATGAATAGAAATGTTTTTATTATTAAACTGTACACAATAATATGCCGTGATCCTGTCTGTGAAGTATGTGGATTTAAAGTAGAACTAAGCTGCCCCATTAAATTCAATCATTTTGTATTGCATGCCACTAAAAGATGAATGGCTCGCTTCTTTTATTAAATATTCTGTTACAAATACAAATTTTTATTCAATAAAATACACCTCCGTGTATGGTCCTCGTGCTCCTTCCTGTGCTCCAGACGCAGGTGAATGGCTCCTTAATGTCATGTGACAGTGGTTATAGGACTACAGCTCCCAGCATGCAAAGCACATCAGCTGAAAGACAGGAGACCGTGCCCTGGTGTGTCCCGCTGTGCATCCAAAGGTGGGGTGTGTGTAGGCTCCTCCATATTTGTAGTTTGGTGCGGTCATAAGCATCCCTGGGTGACACCACTGCTCCTATTAATGACCTGGTGTCACCCAGCAACAGGAGGAGGTGATAAGCCTTTTGCACCATGAGAGAAGAGGTGGTATTGCTGTAGAGAACATCATTGACAGTTAGCAAGAGTGCTATGAGTCTGAAGACATCAGGGTAGGCCAACATTTTTTTTAAGCAGACTCATTTGAAAATAACCGGCACTTCTTTAAAATAAGAATCCATATGCTAATGTGTGTTTTTGTAACCCTTTGCAGGGGCGGACTGACCATTTGGAAACTCGGGCACTTCCCGAGGGCCCGAGGTCAGTAGGGGGTCCCATGAGATGCCCCTGGTACCTTTTTCATAGGCTTTTTTGAGTTTGGGCAAGGACACAGGGGCCCCATGATCCCCTATTGCCCGGGGGCCCCATGAGCTGTCAGTCCACCCCTGACCCTTTGCCAACGCCTCCCGGGAGCTCTTAAACACCAAGAGGTGGAGTTCCTGATCATGTGATCGTGAATTTGATCGAACATCTTCACACTGCTAGGGGCATATCTGGGCTCCTCTCTCCTTCCTTTAATGAATAGTTGTATTTTAGTACAATTATTTTTTTAGCGTGTATATAAACTCTTACAATGATCTTCTATTATTTTTCTCCTGTAGCACTACCCCCTTAGGAATTGCTGAAGATTTGGGTCCCCTATAGTCCTGCACAGCCAGGCAACATGCATTTTCTACAGACTTGCATTCTGGAGACAGTAAACAGTCCTTGAGCTTGTTTTTTTTTTTTAGTTTTATTAGGGGTATTGAACTTGGATGGGGTTTAGGGGTGTGTGGGATGCCCAAGGGAACTGCAGCTGAGGACAACACCGTAGCAACTATATACAAGTCTCTATAGCAGATTTCTTCATGGAGAGCTCTCCAACTTCTCCTAATATACCACCCCAGATGAATCCTCTCCTCATCCAGCTGTACTGGGTGAACCTCTGGGCAAGGGGACCCAGAATCTGTCACCTTAGAACAAACAGTCCCAAATGAGGGGGTAGTCAGTTTTGCCACCCAAATACCTTTTCCCCTTATCCGGCCCAGGGGGTGTAAGAGCACTCACTCTTCCTCTCCTGTGAGCTTGTTGGGTTGGTGGCTGCCTTCAGGCCTTCTTCTGGGCTGGCTCCTTCTCTGCTGCACAGGTGGTCCTTTCTCAGGGGACTCCTGAAGTTGAGTGATCCTCCTTTCCAGCAACTCTGCCTGGAGGTAGACCCCTTCCCACGTGACCTCTTCCCACGCTTCTGCATCTCAGCCTCTCACTTCATGTTCCTCCTGCTGCTTTATATTCCATTTTTGTTCCTGGGTTTAGATACACTCGAAATGTTGCCCCCTCCACACCAAGTTTTCCATTACCTGTCCATAGAGATCTTGCCTCTGTGGCTGCCGGGAACCACACAGCCTTTTCATGAAAAGGCATTGCTTATAAATCTTAATTTCCATGGGAAGGCCATCAACTGTTCCCCTCAGCAGTTGATGAGGTCTTAATTGCAACACAGAGGTTTGCCAGAGTGGAGGGTTTGGGTGATAACCGGTTGGCCATTATTTCTTTCCAAGCTAATAATAAACTGGTATGAGCCCAGTCCATCTTGGCCTTGTGCATGAACCCTAAAATGTTAATGCGGAAAGAAGGGTCACGATGCCAAACTACACAGAAATTTTTTAAAGAGGTGACACTCATTTATTACATGAGCATTCAATGCCAGCGCCATAATAACAATCTCCCAACCTTTCCAACATACTACTCGGTACTAGGAGGAAGCCCTCTGTGGAACATTGAGATGCCTATGGCTACCCACCAGACTACACAAAGACAATCTGATTTGGAATAGTTGACACTTGTTTACTACATTAACCTTCAATGCAAGTGCCATAATATCAATTGTCCAATCTTTCTTTATAAGACGTGCCACTAGGAGGAAGCCCTCTGTATAACACTGGGATGCCTATGGCTACCTGGCAAACTACACAAAGATACCTAGATGGGAACATTTTGTAAGAGGTGGAGCTCATGTTTTTCCTTAACCTTCAATGCCAGAGATATATTATCAATCGTCCAATCTTTCCAATATGCTACATGGAGAAAGCCCTCTGTGGAACATTGGGGTACCTACAGTTGCCTACCTCTGTGGAACACTGGGATGGCCCACCCATAGGAGACAAAGGAGATGGACAGGAGACTTGTCCACAAAGTCTTGTGGCTCCCAGAAAAGATTTACACTCATCGGTCACTTTATTAGGTACACTTTGCTAGTATCGAGTTGGACCCCCTTTTGGCCTCTGTAAAACACTGAGATACCTACATCTGCCTGCCAAACTACACAAACAGACCTTGATGGAAACATTTTCCAAGTGGTCGTGCTCATTTATCACAATAACCTTCAATGGCAGACATAATACTAATCGTCCAACCTTTCTGATATACTACGTGGTACTTTGTGGAACATTGGGATCCCTACGGCTACGTGCAGTCACCTGATCTCTACATGCGCTATCAGTCACTCAATGTCACACGCCATACAGCTCCTGTCTGATTACACTGAATTTAAGACATTCCTTTCTGCTGGTGTCTCTATCACATCATCCAATGTTCTTTTATTATCTTCATCATCATCACCCTTCACCAATGGCTGGATGTAGTTATCTCTTAGACAAACTATGGACTAAAAAAAGGAGATTTCTGTAAAAGGTTAGAGGCATTTCTACTGTTGAAACTGACTTGCTATTTTCCGTTCCTGCCCCCTTGCTCCTCTTTCCATGACTTCCATACCCCTCCCCATCCTTTATTACTTCCGTACCCTACACAATTTTCTATTGATCACTAATAGTATACAGTATGTATATTGTAATCTTGATACAGGTGATACGGATGGGTTTCTAACCTATGATGATTGAGCAAACATTTCTGGGTCTACATTGCCATCCACATCCTGCAGACTCCCATTCTCAGGTTTCTCCTTTTAGGACCCATTTAATTATTTGTGGTCCATTAAGGTGCATTCTGCAGTACATCTACGAGCATTGCTTTAAGGCAGCCTATTGAAATGAATGGGCTGCCAGCACACCCCAAGATGCAAAAAAACGTATGTGACCCTTTGTTTTTAACGTAATGCAGATGCATTTCCTTAGTGCATTGCAGTGCCATTCAAAATATTAAGGTAATACATGATACATGCGTGACCCCAATACATTTGTGTGAGTGGGTCCTTAGGGTCAACTCTTCCCGTTTTCTATTTGCTTGCATAGAATGGGGACAACAGGCCACATGCACACTCAAGAGGATCATTAAAGCCTAGGAATGTGCCTGCTGGTGGTGTCACAGCAGACTTTATAGAACATAGAGAACATACAAAAATCACATGGGACATCTAATAAAAATCTAAGGCAGAGGATGTGACTTTCTGACATTCACAGACAACAAAGACTTAAAAATGATCAAAGGAAAGCAGTCTCTTTAAAAATTTTCCATACTTGTCTTCGCCCCCACAGTGGCAGCACCCCATCGTCTCCACCTTCCCTGGTCTTTGCATTTAGCTGACTCCAGCAGCTGACCTCTGCCCTCCTCTGGTGCTCCTCCAGACAGTGGCACAAGGTAAAGGGGTGCACTGTGATGTAAGGAAAGGTAGGGGATTCTTGATATCTGATGTAAGGAAGGGGAGTGGGATGCTCTTGACATCAAGTATTACAGATACGACCAGCCCTTTGAGGTCAACCATCATGCTAATCATGCTAGTGAGTGATCAGGAACTGACAGCTGGCTTCCATAATCCAAGATGGTGGCAGGAAAGATCAGAAGTCTTGTGAAGAATTGGGTGCAAGGAAGACATTGCAGGACTGGCTTTCCTGCCATCCGGATATAGTAGGGAGCTGGCTGTGAGTAATCAGGAACTGAGAACTGGCTTCCATGATCCAAAATGGTGGCAGGGAAGATTAGAAGTCCTGCAAAGAATTGGGTGCATGGAGAATGATGAAGAACCAGCCTTCCTTTGGTCTGGGTATAGTAGGGGGCTGGCTGTGAGTGATCAGGAACTGACAGCCGGCTCCCGAATCCAAGATGGTAGCAGGGAAGATCAGAAACCTTTGAAGAATTGGGTGCAAGAATGATGAAGAACCAGCCTTCCTGTGGTCTGGGTATAGTAGCGGGCTGGCTGTGAGTGATCAGGAACTGACAGCTGGCTCCCGAATCCAAGATGGTGACAGGGAAGATCAGAAACCCTTGAAGAATTGGGTGCATGGAGAATGATGAAGAACCAGCCTTCCTGAGGTCTGGGTATAGTAGGGGGCTGGCTGTGAGTGATCAGGAACTGACAGCTGGCTCCCGAATCCAAGATGGTGGCAGGAAAGATCAGAAACCCTTGAAGAATTGGGTGCAAGGAGAATTGTGAAGAACCAGCCTTCCTGTGTTCTGGGTATAGTAGGGGGCTGGCTGTGAGTGATCAGGAACTGACAGCTGGCTCCCGAATCGAAGATGGTGGCAGGGAAGATCCGAAACCCTTGAAGAATTGGGTGCAAGGAAGACAGTTCTGGACTTTATGGGCTGAAATGTATGTGTTTCTCAAAAGTCCGCATCTGCCATACTAGTTTTCCCCTAACCGGGTGACTTTCCTTTTTAATAACTCATAGTTTTCCCCCCTTGTCACACTTGCCATGATGACTTTAAAGGTTAAAGTGAAAGCTCTTTTCTAATAACTTTTTTCCTGGAACATTCCTAGAATGGAGTAAGACTAATCCCATCAAGTATACATTGCTGCTTGTGTCCCCTTTGGAGATTTGTCCTTGCTTCCTGTTCCAGTGGCAGTTTGTTACAAAGTGTGGGGGAGGGGATCTCATCAATATGGGGCCAGACTTAAAAAACAAAACAACAACTTACCAGAGGTTCTATATGTTCCTTGCTTCGATCCAAAACAACTGTCTGGAATTACAGATTGAATCTTCAGATTAAATTTACTAGACATGCAGATCGACTAGCAGCATTGCCACCTTTACAGACATAACACATTTAAAGCATATGGAGACCCTTTATCCTGCTGTTGGGCCTCATGTCTCACGGTCAGGGGCGGACTGACCATTTGGAAACTCAGGCACTGCCCGAGGGCCCGGGGTCAGTAGGGGGCCCCATGAGATGCCCCTGGTACCTTTTTCATAGGCTTTATTTAGTTTGGGCAAGGACACAGGGGCCCTATGATCCCCTATTGCCCGGGGGCCCCATGAGTTGTCAGTCCGCCCCTGCTCACGGTTTATGGTTTTTGTGAATTAGTCTCCAGTCTGGAGATCCTGCCGGTAACAGCACTTCCTCTTGCAGCCCGACAATGCTAAGCCATTGATTCATAGACATCAGCAGCGTTGTCAGCCTGCCACATGCGCTCCTTCAGATGGCTGTTAGTAGGCAACCCAACTCAAGAAGCGAATGCGGCACACTGATAACACTGCTGCTAACTATGGGGCATCGGCTTAGCGTGGTCAGAAAGCAACCGGAATGCTGTTAAAAGCAAGATATCCAGTCAAGAAATTATGTAACAGATTCAGAAAAAAAACTTGCATAAACAAAAAAAAAATACAGCAAGACATGAGGCCAAACATACCGAAAGACAGATTTAAGGTTTAAATCTATCAAAAGGTTCACTGTCAATGATAGGCCGATTCAATGCAATTTTTTAATGTGACTTTTCTATACAGCTTTATATTGCATTTTGCTGATGTGCACTGCAAAAAAAGGGCAACTCAGAATGAACAGGCTGCATGGAATCTGATCCTGCAGCTGTTCACACACTGTATTTGTGCTCTTTTCTCTCCAAAGACTGCTATCCATCTTCCAGTTCTTTCTTTCCTACCATCATTCAGTTCTTTCTTTTCTACTTCTTGATCACGATGAAACGCGTCGGTGGAGAGCAAAATGTAAACCATGTTACTGTGGAGAACAGTGAAGTCATTAGGACTAATGGGGAACTGTACACCTCTGACCATATACAGTATCTCCCAGAAGTGAGTCCACGCCTCGCATTTTTGTAAATATTTGATTTTCTCTTTTCATGTGACAACACTGAAGAAATTACACTTTGCTACAATGTGACGTAGTCAGTGTACAGCTTGTATAACATGGAAATTTGCTGTCTCCTCAAAATATCTCAACACACAGCCATTAATGTCTAAACCGCTGGCAACAAAATTAAGTCCACCCCTAAGTGACAAGGTCCAAATTGGGCCCAAAGTGTCAATATTTTGTGTGGCCGCCATTATTTTACAGCACTGCCTTAACCCTCTTGGGCATGGAGTTCACCAGAGCTTCACAGGTTCCCACTGGAGTCCTCTTCCACCCCTCCATGATGACATCACGGAGCTGGTGGATGTTAGAGACCTTGCGCTCCTCCACCTTCCATTTGAGGATGTCCCACAGATGCTCAATAGGATTTACGTCTGGAGACATGCTTGGCCAGTCCATCACCCTTACCCTTAGCTTCTTTCACAAGGCAGTGGTGGTCTTGGAGGTGTGTTTGGGGTCGTTATCATGTTGGCATACTGCCCTGCGGCCCAGTCTCTGAAAGGAGGGGATCATGCTCTGCTTCAGTATGTCACAGTACATGTTGTCATTCATGGTTCCCTCAATGAACTGTAGCTCCCCAGTGCCGGCAGCACTCATGCAGCCCCAGACCATGACACTCCCACCACCATGCTTGACTGTAGGCAAGACACACTTATCTTTGTTCTCCTCATCTGGTTGCCGCCACACACGCCTGACACCATCTGAAACAAATCAGTTTATCTTGGTGTCATCAGACCACAGGACGTGGTTCCAGTAATCCATGTCCTTAGTCTGCTTGTCTTCAGCAAACTGTTTGTGGGCTTTCTTGTGCATCATCTTTAGAAGAGGATTCCTTCTGGAATGACAGCCATGCAGACCAATTTGATGCAGTGTGCGGGGTATGGTCTGAGCACTGACAGGCTGACCCCCCACCCCTTAAACCTCTGCAGCAATGCTGGCAGCACTCATACGTCTATTTCCCAATTTTCCTGGATATGACGCTGAGCACGTGCACTCAACTTCTTTGGTCAACCATGGCGAGGCCTGTTCTGAGTGGAACCTGTCCTGTTAAACCGCTGTATGGTCTTGGCCACCGTGCTGCAGCTCGGTTTCAGGGTCTTGGAAATCTTCTTATAGCCTAGGCCACCTTTATGTAGAACAATTCTTTTTTTCAGATCCTCAGAAAGTAGTTTGCCATGAGGTGCCATGTTGAACTTCAAGTGACCAGTATGAGAGAGTGAGAGCGATAACACCAAATTTAACACACCTGCTCCCCATTCACACCTGAAACCTTGTAACACTAACGAGTCACATGACAACGGGGAGGGAAAATGGCTAATTGGGCCCAATTTGGACCTTCTCACTTAGGGGTGTACTCACTTTTGTTGCCAGCGGGTTAGACATTAATGGCGGTGTGTTGAGTTATTTTGAGGGGACAACAAATTTACATGTTAGACAAGCTGTACACTGACTACGTCACATTGTAGCAAAGTGTCATTTCTTCACTGTTGTCACATGAAAAGAGAGAATCAAATATTTACAAAAATGTGAGGGGTGGACTCACTTCTGGGAGATACTGTAGTTCAAGTCTTTATACATGGATTGTACATCCCCCTATAACAAATTGGGAGCTTATCCATTCAGTCACATGAGAGTTAAAAGCACCTATGATATGGCCCCGGACATTTTCAGGCCCAGGTCTCCTGAAAAAGAACACATAGAACTTGGGTCTTGGTGAGGGGGAGTTAAAATTCCAGGGGGCGGCAGGCCCCAATCCTATTTAGAGCAGCGGCAGGATCCTCACGCCAAGGTGGCTTTTCCTGTAGAAGTTTTCATGTTGTATCACAAGTACATTAGACACCACACTGCAATACCACGGCTAATCAGTAGTTGGCACTGTAGTTAAAATATGACTATGTTGTAATACCATAGCTAATCAGTAGGTGGCACTGTAGGTAAAATATTAAAATGCAGCTCCCGCACCAGGTAAAATCCATGGGTGGAGTGACCGGAGGTCAGAAGCTGACTTCAAGTAGTATAGCTCTAGGCAAGCTTATAAATATTTCAGGTTTGAAAGTTTCTTCAGAAATAGTCTTGTCTAAATAGCTTGTGCTGCAAACTAACAAGCAAAGAGATACTGCATCAGCCTCTTCATGCGAGTCCGCCATTGGACAGCCAAGGTAGTTTTTAAAGAGACCCTGTCACCAACTTAAAACATTCCCATCAAGAGTACAGAAAAAAAATCTTACTGGTTTTCCTCTCTCTAAATTAGTTTTCTATTCGCTTGCAATGTGCCTTTTGAACTTGTTAGCAAATCTGAATACTCCAGGAACACCTCCACCTTCTTCTTGTAGTGCTTGTGTTGGCCGACTCCACCTCTCCTGTCACCTCTATACATAACATTTGATGTAATTGCCAGGGAAGGCTATATCTTTAGGTAGTGCCTGTGCTGACCCAGCTCCTCCACCCCTCCCCTCATCTTTCTAAATAACCTTTCATGTAGCTGCCAGGGGAAGATCAAAAGGGGAATACTATAGAGAAGCCTCCAGAGGTTCCTTAAGCTGTGGCTGATTGAGGTCATCTGGTGTCGTTGTGGGGCCAATGTTACTTGGCAAAGCAAGCCCAGAACCTGTTATTGTTTTAGTTGTCTGTAAGATTGGCATCCTGACCACCACTGTAAGGGTTGTGTCCATTCTACTGACCACCAGTCTAAAGGACATTTTCCCATTGACCCCCCATGAGCTGGTTTTAGTTATTTTAGGGTCCCTCTAGGGCAGTGGTCTCCAAACTGTGGCCCCCAGGCCAGATGCAGCCCTTTACTTGCTTCCAGCCCTTGGAGAACTGTTCTTCCCACTGATACAAGGTACTTTTTCTTCCACTGACACCAACAGTGAGGCACCATTCCTTCCATCTACACCAACTGTGGGGCCTAATACCTCGATCTCACACCAACAATAGGGTGCTATTCCTCCCACTGACACCAAAAATAGGACACTGTTCCTCCCACAGACATGAACAATGAGGCACTATGCCTCCCACTGACACCAGTCATGGGGCACTATTCCTCCCACTGACATTAAAAATAGGACACTGTTTCACCAATCAACAATGGGGCACTATTCTTCCCACTGACACCAATGATGGGGCACTATTCCTCCCACTGATACCAATGATGGGGCACTATTCCTCCCACTGATACCAATGATGGGGCACTATTCCTCCCACTGACACCAATGATGGGGCACTATTCCTCCCACTGAAACCAATGATGGGGCACTATTCCTCCCACTGACACCAATGATGGGGCACTATTCCTCCCACTGATACCAATGATGGGACACTATTCCTCCCACTGATACCAATGATGGGGCACTACTCCTTCCTCTGATACCAATGATGGGGCACTATTCCTCCCACTGATACCAATGATGGGGCACTATTCCTCCCACTGACACCAATGATGGGGCACTACACCTCCCATGGATACCAATCATGGGGCACTATTCCTCCCACTGACACCAACAATGGGGCACTGTTTCTCCCACTGACATGAACAATGAGACACTCTTTAATCCATTGACACCAACAATGGGGCACTATTCCTTCCTCTGACACCAACAATGGGGCACTATTTATCCTGATGACACCAACAATGGGGCACTATTTATCCTGATGACACCAACAATGGGGCACTATTTATCCTGATGAAACCAACAATGGGGCACTATTCCTTCCACTGACACCAACAATGGGGTACTAGTCTTCTCACTGAAACACCAGTGATGGAACACTATTTCTCCCACCAGTAGCAATGATGGAGTATTATACCTCCTCCTACTGACACCAATGGTGGGGCACTATACCTCCCACAGACAAAAATGATGGGGCACTATTCCTACCACTGACACTAACATGGGGGCACTATTCCTTCCACTGACACCAACAATGGGGTACTAGTCCTCTCACTGACACCAACAATGGGGTACTAGTCCTCTCACTGACACCAACAATGGGGTACTAGTCCTCTCACCAACACCAATGATGGAACACTATTTCTCCCACCAGTACCAATGATGGAGTTCTATTCCTCCTCCTACTGACCACATGGGCTATGTAATTCTTTTACTTCCCTGGACCACCAAGCCTGAGGCACTGTTTGCTCCCACTGACATGGGGCATTTTCTATTCTCACTGGGAACAGTTTGGCCCCCCTTGGGTCTGAAGGACAGTAAACTGGCCCTTTGTTTAGAAAGTTCAGAGACTCTAGGGTAAAAACGTTGGGAAAGGCTGCTATAGAATGGAGTTTGAGTGCCAGCTCTTAGGCTGCTGGAGCTGCTGACATCACATCCAAGATGGCGAGACCCAGCAGCAGATTTAGGGGGTCCCTCTAGGGCAGTGGTTCTCAACCTTTCTAATGCCGCGACCCCTTAATACAGTTCCTCATGTTGTGGTGACCCCCAACCATAAAATTATTTTCGTTGCTACTTCATAACTGTAATTTTGCAGTGGGAGGAATAGTGCCCCATCACTGATGTCAGTGGGATGAATAGTGTCCCATCGTTGGTATCAGTGGGAGGAATAGTGCCCCATCATTGGTGTCAGTGGGAGGAATAGTGCCCCATCATTGGTGTCAGTGGGATGAATAGTGTCCCATCGTTGGTATCAGTGGGAGGAATAGTGCCCCATCATTGGTGTCAGTGGGAGGAATAGTGCCCCATCATTGGCGTCAGTGGGAGGAATAGTGCCCCATCATTGGCGTCAGTGGGAGGAATAGTGCCCCATCATTGGCGTCAGTGGGAGGAATAGTGTCCCATCATTGGCGTCAGTGGGAGGAATAGTGCCCCATCATTGGCGTCAGTGGGAGGAATAGTGCCCCATCATTGGCGTCAGTGGGATGAATAGTGCCCCATCATTGGCGTCAGTGGGAGGAATAGTGCCCCATCATTGGCGTCAGTGGGAGGAATAGTGCCCCATCATTGGTGTCAGTGGGAGGAATAGTGCCCCATCATTGGTGTCAGTGGGAGGAATAGTGCCCCATCATTGGTGTCAGTGGGAGGAATAGTGCCCCATCATTGGTGTCAGTGGGATGAATAGTGCCCCATCATTGGTATCAGTGGGAGGAATAGTGCCCCATCATTGGTATCAGTGGGAGGAATAGTGCCCCATCATTGGTGTCAGTGGGAGGAATAGTGCCCCATCATTGGTGTCAGTGGGAGGAATAGTGCCCCATCGTGGGTGTCAGTGGGAGGAATAGTGCCCCATCGTGGGTGTCAGTGGGGGGAGGAATAGTGCCCCATCGTGGGTGTCAGTGGGGGGAGGAATAGTGCCCCATCGTTGGTGTCAGTGGGGGGAGGAATAGTGCCCCATCGTTGGTGTCAGTGGGGGGAGGAATAGTGCCCCATCGTTGGTGTCAGTGGGGGGAGGAATAGTGCCCCATCGTTGGTGTCAGTGGGGGGAGGAATAGTGCCCCATCGTTGGTGTCAGTGGGGGGAGGAATAGTGCCCCATCGTTGGTGTCAGTGGGGGGAGGAATAGTGCCCCATCGTTGGTGTCAGTGGGGGGAGGAATAGTGCCCCATCGTTGGTGTCAGTGGGGGGAGGAATAGTGCCCCATCGTTGGTGTCAGTGGGGGGAGGAATAGTGCCCCATCGTTGGTGTCAGTGGGGGGAGGAATAGTGCCCCATCGTTGGTGTCAGTGGGGGGAGGAATAGTGCCCCATCGTTGGTGTCAGTGGGGGGAGGAATAGTGCCCCATCGTTGGTGTCAGTGGGGGGAGGAATAGTGCCCCATCGTTGGTGTCAGTGGGGGGAGGAATAGTGCCCCATCGTTGGTGTCAGTGGGGGGAGGAATAGTGCCCCATCGTTGGTGTCAGTGGGGGGAGGAATAGTGCCCCATCGTTGGTGTCAGTGGGGGGAGGAATAGTGCCCCATCGTTGGTGTCAGTGGGGGGAGGAATAGTGCCCCATCGTTGGTGTCAGTGGGGGGAGGAATAGTGCCCCATCGTTGGTGTCAGTGGGGGGAGGAATAGTGCCCCATCGTTGGTGTCAGTGGGGGGAGGAATAGTGCCCCATCGTTGGTGTCAGTGGGGGGAGGAATAGTGCCCCATCGTTGGTGTCAGTGGGGGGAGGAATAGTGCCCCATCGTTGGTGTCAGTGGGGGGAGGAATAGTGCCCCATCGTTGGTGTCAGTGGGGGGAGGAATAGTGCCCCATCGTTGGTGTCAGTGGGGGGAGGAATAGTGCCCCATCGTTGGTGTCAGTGGGGGGAGGAATAGTGCCCCATCGTTGGTGTCAGTGGGGGGAGGAATAGTGCCCCATCGTTGGTGTCAGTGGGGGGAGGAATAGTGCCCCATCGTTGGTGTCAGTGGGGGGAGGAATAGTGCCCCATCGTTGGTGTCAGTGGGGGGAGGAATAGTGCCCCATCGTTGGTGTCAGTGGGGGGAGGAATAGTGCCCCATCGTTGGTGTCAGTGGGGGGAGGAATAGTGCCCCATCGTTGGTGTCAGTGGGGGGAGGAATAGTGCCCCATCGTTGGTGTCAGTGGGGGGAGGAATAGTGCCCCATCGTTGGTGTCAGTGGGGGGAGGAATAGTGCCCCATCGTTGGTGTCAGTGGGGGGAGGAATAGTGCCCCATCGTTGGTGTCAGTGGGGGGAGGAATAGTGCCCCATCGTTGGTGTCAGTGGGGGGAGGAATAGTGCCCCATCGTTGGTGTCAGTGGGGGGAGGAATAGTGCCCCATCGTTGGTGTCAGTGGGGGGAGGAATAGTGCCCCATCGTTGGTGTCAGTGGGGGGAGGAATAGTGCCCCATCGTTGGTGTCAGTGGGGGGAGGAATAGTGCCCCATCGTTGGTGTCAGTGGGGGGAGGAATAGTGCCCCATCGTTGGTATTAGTGACACAAATGATGGGGCACTATTCCTCCCACTGACACCAATGATACTTACCTTGCTGACTCCTGCTCCAGCCTGGGCTCGCTCTCTCCCTCTCCCATCTACAGCCTGCATACCTGGCTGCAGCAGCAAAATTTGCACTTACCTGTCAGCTGTCTTCCTTCTCTGGCCTCTCTCTTCACTCGTTCCTGCAGCTCCCTCGATCTTCTTCGATCTCCGCGCGCTGCCGCTCGGCTCCTCCTCTCCAAGCTCCACCTTCTCGCCGGTGATTGGCCGCCTGTGTGCCTCTCCTGAGCTACAGTTCCGGTGGCCAATCAGCGGCGAGGAGGCGGTGACAGGGGCAGCATATCATCCCGCCCACACATCACCGGAGACAGAAGCGGCGTCTCGGTTCCTAAGACCATCGGAAATATGTGTTTTCCGATGGTCTTAGGCGACCCCTGGGAAATGGTCGTTCGACCCCCAAAGGGGTCGCGACCCCCAGGTTGAGAACCGCTGCTCTAGGGCAAAGGAAAAAGAAAATGTAACTGCTCCACAAAGGTCAGTTCCCTAGCACAGCCCCCTCCCTCCTTGAATGTCGTAGCCCTCTGCTCTTTATAATTACGATCTGTGCTGGCCCAGCCCCTCTGCCCCTCTCTTCAGCTCCCTATATAACCTTTTATGTAGGTCTGCTGGGGCTGCTCACATCACATCCAAGATGGCGGCATCCGGCAGTGGTCTTCTGGGCTTTTGCATATCTACAGGAGTCAATATATTGCCTAAAATCTGTTCTTATGGGAAGGTTTTGTTGGTCTGGAGACAGGATCCCTTTAAATGCAAGAGTCAGACGCCATTTTTAAAATAGCTGAACAAGAACAAGGCATGCTGGGACTTGTAGTTTGTAGGCAGCTGAAGCCTTCTGCTAGAACACCGGATATAAGGTACCCGGCATTGTTTCCAAACATTTATTGGATGTTGTACCAGGACACCTGTTAAGGTTTTGACAGATTTTCCATCAGCTCTTCTACGGTGAACCTTCGAAAAATGATCTTTTCGCAAGCGTCTACGCCGCACTCAAAGAGGCATCCAAACGCATGCGTGCCCTGGCAGACAGCTAGGTCGGAGTATCCGCTGGGGCCTTGGTTAATGATCCATGGTTGGTTCCAGCCAGTGGGTAGCAGTGGGGACTTGTTTAGGTAGATCCCCAAGTCAACCCTTTTATGGTTGCTTGTTGGATGGGAGTAGAGGAGCCAAGACAGAGCACGTTTCTCAAAGCAAGTCTGGTCTTTGCCATCCAGATCATCTGCTTCTTGGTGGATCTCCAAGGGTTGGTAGCTCACCACACTGCCCTGGCACCCATGGGGTGGCTCACAGAGGTTCCTGCAGAAATGAGAACTATTGAACCCCATGGCCTGGTCACTGCTGGTAGCCTCTACCCGGAAGTGCTTGTTTGTCCGGGCGCTGCAATACAAGATGTCGGGACCGTTGCTGCAGGCCACATCTGCCACCTCGCACTCTCCGGTCTGCTGTTGCCATATGGTGCTGCCCTTGTGCCAGCTCTTCCCATGGTCATCGCTGTAGAAGACGAAGGAGTGAGGCTTGGTTTTCCATGGAATGGGTAGACCGCAGACACGGGAGTGGATGTAGTAGAGGTAGGCCGGCACTATCAGCCTTCCTGATGGGGACTGGATCCCATGGCCGGGCCCAACAGCCACGGTGGCACAGTTCTTCAGTTCCTCAGCCAGAACGTCCTCCGTCACGTCCAGCAGGGAGCTCCAGGATTTGCCGTAATCGGTGCTGGTGACGTAGCAGATTCGGGCAGCGTTTTTGCCGGTGATGATCTGCCCCATTTCTGAGCAGTTTGTCCGGACGCAGATGAAGAAAAGGAAGACGGTCTTGGTGTCTTTGTCGTAGACGGGGCACGGGTTCATGGTACGGTGATCCACTAGCTTGGCATGTCTCACGGCAATCGTGTTTTCCCACTGCAGGAACAAAACAAGAACCATTTACAAAATACACAACCCAACACGCAAACCCACTGACCTCCAGCCTTCCTCTCAGCCTTACCGGCTCCTCTCCTGGGCTGAAATGGCCTCCTCTGATATCACTGCACACTGTGAGCTTCTCACAATGTGCATTGGAAGCTGAAGCAAGTCAGATAAAGGCTTCCTCATTACCTGGCTGGAGAACGTCTAGCAACATCTATCACTTTCCTTGTCCCAGGCCTTTCCATTCACTGGAATACTTTAAAGTGGTACGTCACTCTCCACGTAATGTTCCCCCTTCTCGACCCCTCCTCGACCCCTCCTTCCCAACTCATCACAAATTGGGCAGTGTTTTTTTTTTTCCTTTATAAAAGCAAGGCCCCGCCCCTCTGTGTATGTCATTCGTCTAGGCCAGGGGTAGGCAACCTGTGGCTCTCTAGCTGTTGTGGAACTACATTTCCCATGAGGCATTGCAACATTACAAAACTGACAGTTCCAGCTACAGTGGGGCAAAAAAGTATTTAGTCAGCCACCAATTATGCAAGTTCTCCCACTTAAAAAGAGAGGCCTGTAATTGGCATCATAGGTAGACCTCAACTATGAGAGACAAAGTGAGAAAACAACCTCAACTATGAGAGACAAAGTGAGAAAACAACCTCAACTATGAGAGACAAAGTGAGAAAACAAATCCAGACAATCACATTGGCTGATTTGGAAAGAATTTATTTGCAAATTATGGTGGAAAATAAGTATTTGGTCACCTACAAACAAGCAAGATTTCTGGCTCTCACAGACCTGTACCTTCTTCTTTAAGAGGCTCCTCTGTCCTGCACTCATTACCTGTACAAATGGCACCTGTTTGAACTTGTTATCAGTATAAAAGACACCTGTCCACAACCTCAAACAGTCACACTCCAAACTCCACTATGGTGAAGACCAAAGAGCTGTCGAAGGACACCAGAAACAAAATTGTAGACCTGCACCAGGCTGGGAAGACTGAATCTGCAATAGGCAAGCAGCTTGGTGGGAACAAATCAACTGTGGGAGCAATAATTAGAAAATGGAAGACATACAAGACCACTGATAATCTCCCTGGATCTGGGGCTCCACGCAAGATCTCACCCCGTGGGGTCAAAATGATCACAAGAACGGTGAGCAAAAATCCCAGGACCACACGGGGGGACCTAGTGAATGACCTGCAGAGAGCTGGGACCAACGTAACAAAGGCTACCATCAGTAACACACTACGCCGCCAGGGACTCAGATCCTGCAGTGCCAGACGTGTCCCCCCTGCTTAAGCCAGTACATGTCCGGGCCCGTCTGAAGTTTGCTAGAGAGCATTTGGATGATCCAGAAGAGGATTGGGAGAATGTCATATAGTCAGATGAAACCAAAATAGAACTGTTTGGTAGAAACACAACTCGTCGTGTTTGGAGGAGAGAGAATGCTGAGTTGCATCCAAAGAACACCATACCTACTGTGAAGCATGGGGGTGGCAACATCATGCTTTGGGGCTGTTTCTCCACAAAGGGACCAGGACGACTGATCCAAGTACAGGACAGAATGAATGGGGCCATGTATTGTGAGATTTTGAGTGCAAACCTCCTTCCATCAGCAAGGGCATTGAAGATGAAACGTGGCTGGGTCTTCCAACATGACAATGATCCCAAACATACCGCCCGGGAAACGGAGTGGCTTCGTAAGAAGCATTTCAAGGTCCTGGAGTGGCCTAGCCAGTCTCCAGATCTCAACCCCATAGAAAACCTTTGGAGGGAGTTGAAAGTCCGTGTTGCCCAGCGACAGCCCCAAAACATCACTGCTCTAGAGGAGATCTGCATGGAGGATGGGCCAACATACCAGCAACAGTGTGTGCCAACCTTGTGAAGACTTACAGGAAACGTCTGACCTCTGTCATTGCCAACAAAGGATATATAACAAAGTATTGAGATGAACTTTTCATATTGACCAAATACTTATTTTCCACCATAATTTGCAAATAAATTCTTTCCAAATCAGCCAATGTGATTGTCTGGATTTGTTTTCTCATTTTGTCTCTCATAGTTGAGGTCTACCTATGATGCCAATTACAGGCCTCTCTCATCTTTTTAAGTGGGAGAACTTGTACAATTGGTGGCTGACTAAATACTTTTTTGCCCCACTGTATGACTTGCAGAGGCATGATGGAACTTGTAGTCCTGCGGCTCTCAGGTTGCCGACCCCTGGCCTAGACGAATCATGTGCATTGCCTCGCTGGGCCACCTGGGATATGCAAATCACATATCCCAGGAGCCCTTGAGTCTTCCATTTGGCTAGTAGGAGGGGGCCATTGCGAGGCCCCGCTGGCTGAACCCGGAAGAACCGGCGGGCCTCTTGATGTAAGATGGCGGCGGCGGACTGAGCTGTGTCGGGTCACAGAAGGTTGTCAGCGGGACAACGTTGGATCCAGTGGCGGGGTGGGTATCCATACTGTGCCTCCAATACCATCAGGTGAACAGAGGTATAGTATGAAAAAAAGGAAGGGGAAAAAAAGGAAGGGGAGCTAAGATGAAGTTCCCCTTTAAATCATGGAACCTCTGCATCACATGTGGGTGTTACCTGCATGTTACCTAGGAACCCCACCCACTTCTCCATACTAATACCCCCCCAGAGCCAGCCCACTGCTTGCACCAGAGCTGAAGACTCTTTAAAGGAATGCTGAGGCAGGGTGCTAAGATGTTTTTAGGAAGCTATATACAGCATGCTGCCACTCCTTGTCAGCAGCCATGATCTGCCTGCATTGCAGAAAGAAGCACAGAGACCCAGTGATGACATCACTGTGTCTAAAATAAAGCATGTAGTGACAATAGAAAGGATTGATTTAAAAAAAAAATTAAAAATGTTGATGAGGGGAGAGTAAGGAACCAGGGAAGGCAAAATATACGAGGCTTAACTGCTTCCCACCTGCCATAGCATCCCTTTAAAAAGTTCTGTAAAAAAGTTGGCAATCATTTGACCACTGTGATTGGCTGTCACATGATTGGAAGCCACTCCTGTCCGCTACCGATCGGAAGTCTTTGGCAGCTTTGCCTCTGTGCTGCTGGCAGTGCTGTCTGGTGATGCATTGATCTGCCAGAAATCCAAGGTGCTCTGAACTTCCTCTAGCAAACTGACAACGCTGCCCCTGCAGCGCTGAAATCCCAAGCAGTGTTGTCATCCCAGCCCAGTTCTCTCCTGCTGGACTACAGAACACCTTTTGTTAAGAGGAGGGGTAGATGTTCCGAATTCTAGCATGGGAGAGACAAGTCAGTGGTGACAACGCGTCTGGGTATTTCAGTGCTGCAGAGGCAGCGTTGTCACCTCAAAAATGGAAATCCCTTATTTAAAAAGTGTATCTAAACCTCAGAACAGAGGCAGAGCGCGGCACAGCATTACCAATCAATGAACCCAGAAAATCTGCAGATAGACAATACCAATGGGAGTGCATCTAAACTCCTTAGATGTGGCAGCTGCATTCGATTTTGTTTTTCAGGCTTTTCTCTCCTGGTGATCCTGCCAGTAACACACTTCCTGTCCCAGGATGACAACACTCATAGGACTGTATCTTTGGAGGAACAGCACTGTCATCCTAGGACAGGAGGTGTGGTAAAGCGGAGCTCCGGCCTCCCCCAAGTCAGCACCTTCCGAGTCAGATCTGACTTGGTAGTGGGAGGGGCTGTCAAACCCACTCCCCCCAAAAAGTGCCAAATGTGGCAGTGAAGGGGGAAAGACAAGCAAAATTTCCTTTTTTGTGTGGAGTTTCGCTTTAAAACTACAAAACACCTCCCCCCCAGACCTAAAACACTCGGATGACAGCGCTGCTCGTCCAGAGATCTTGTACAGTGAATAAGTGTGGCAGAGTGACAACCCTAGGGCAGGAAATGTGTTAAGACTACAGAACACCTCCCTCATCTCCAAAATGTAGGGGGTAAGTGTTCTGTAGACCTTCCTGTCCTTAAGTGATAATGTTCCTCCATTAGAGATCTAGGACAGCGATTGAACATCATCACCCTATGACTGGAAATGTGTCACTACAGAACACCTTCTTCTTCTTCATCTCCTTAATATAGGGGGTGGGTGTTCTGTAGACCTAAAACACTGTCCTTAGGTGACAACACTGCTCCTTCACAGATCTAGTACAGTAAATAAGAGTTGTCACCCTATGACAGGAAATGTGTTAAGACTACAGAACACCGCTCCCCATCTCCATACTGTATGGGGTAGGTGTGCTGTAGACTGGAAGTGTGTTAAGACTACAGAACACCATCCCCTCCTCATCTTCATAATGTAGGAGTTCTGTAGACTTTTCTGTCCTCAGTTGATAATGCTGCTCCCCCATAGATCGGTACAGCAAATGAGTGTTGTCACCCTAGGACAGGAAATGTGTTAAGACTACAGAACACCTCCCTCATATCCATAATGTAGGAGAAAGATGTCCTGTAGACCTTCCTGTCCTCAGGTGACAACACTGCTCCTCCACAGATCTAGTACAGGAAATCAGCATGGTCATCCTATGACAGGAGAGGTATCAAGACTACAGAACACCCCCCCACCTCCATAATGTAGGGGGTAGGTATGCTAGAGACTGGAAGTGTGTTACGACTAAAGAACACCTCCTTCCCCCCTCCCCCCCATATTGTAGGAGTTTTGTAGAATTTTCTGTCTATGGTTGAAAATCCTGCTGCGCTATTGATCTGGTACATAGTGCTGTCACTCTATGACAAGAAAAGTATCAAGACTACAGAACATCTCCCTCATCTCCATAATGTAGGAAATAGGTGTTCGGTAGACCTTCCTGTCCATGGGTGACAACGTTACTCCTCCATAGATCTGGTACAGCAAATGAGTGTTGTCACCCTAGGACAGGAAATGTATTAAAACTACAGAACCCCCCCCCCCCCCCTCATTTCTATAATGTAGGGGGCAGGTGTTCTGTAGTCTACAGAGATGACCCGGGCAGAGCTCATAAGACTGCTGAGTGCATGGGAAAGGTGAGGGACAAACAGCTGCCTAAAAACTCTATTTGTAATGAATGAGTCCAGGTTTGGACCAATCCTGGGAGGGGGCAGTCACTCCCGCCCAATGAACTGTGGCCAGAGCATTACCAGCCCCCAGGTGCACTGTGACATAATTGTCCTCATATGGCCATATTAGGTCAGTGTCATGTGACCAGTCAATGATGTCACAGGGGTCCCCGGGTGGGGAATGCCCTGACCTGAGCCCCCCCCCCCCCTTATATGTATCACACAGGGAGTCTCTGTACCGTCTTCTATATTCCTGACCCCAGTCCAGACAATGGAGCGTACCTGCAGAGTCCCATGAACCTCCACTCCTCTCCTCATCACCAGGTACAGGGCGTCCTGATCCCGGGGGGACGACCGCTTCTCCGCAAACGCCAAAAACACGGAAGGCTGCTCGATGTAGAGGAGGGCCGGGATCCGGTATGTCACCCCGCCGGGCTCCTGCTGGAACAGTGTGGACGTGTCTGGTACTGCCGCCTCCGCCATGGGGGACCTGGAGAACATGACATCAGTCTGTGCACCACAGGAGCTTACACTCTAATGTCCCCACCACCATTATACATTCATAGAGCTCTGACATATACTGTAGAGATGTACAAATAAAGAGCCAGATCATTCTGTGGCAGAGGAGCTTACACTCTAATGTCCCCACCACCATTACACATTCATAGAGCTCTGACATATACTGTAGTGATGTACAAATAAAGAACCAGATCAGTCTGTGCACCACAGGAGCTTACACTCTAATGTCCCCACCACCACCATTACACATTTATAGAGCTCTGACATATACTGTAGTGATGTACAAAGTCTCCTCAGCAGATCAGCTTACACTCTAATCCCATATTATTATATAATGTGTTTATAGAGCTCTGACATATACTGTAGAGATGTACAAATAAAGGCCCGGATCAGTCTGTAGCAGAGGAGCTTACACTCTAATGTCACATACTATTATAATTAATGTAAACAGCTCTAACATATACTGAAGAGATGTACAAATAAACAGCCAGACCAGTCTGTACCACAGGAGCTTACACTCTAATGCCCCCCCCCCCCCCCCCCACATTATACAGTGATAGAGCTCTGACATATACTGTAGCAATGTACAAATAATGAGCCAGTCTCTGCACCAGAGGAGCTTACACTCTAATGTCCCATATTATTATGTTTATAGCGCTCTGACATATACTGTAGAGATGTACAAAGCCAGCCATATCAGTGTCTGCACCAGAGGAGCTTACACTCTAATTCCTCCCCCCTCCCCATGGTGTTCTGGCTGTAGACTGTACATGTCAGTGCTGGGTATTCTCAGGCAGGCTGTCCTGACCCCCCTCCCCCTCACACAGAAATGTAAACATACCTCTCTGTCTCCGCTCAGGGGTCTGTACTAAAAAAAACCCAGCCGAACAGCTGTGCTAGGCTAACGTCTGAAGTGCGGTAATAGATTGTCTGCTGGCAGCCATTTTCTCGTAGAGCATCCTTTACTGCGGGAAGAGCAGGCATCAACAAAATGGCTTCCGCCTACGGCCCCTTTGGGAGAGGGATACAGCTGCCTCTAGTGGCCATTCTTGTAACACATTTTCTTCCAATGGGCAACCGAGGAGGAGAACGGGGAAGACTACGCCCCTAACTAGTGGAGACCCCGCCTGTAGCTGAGGGACACACAGCCCGCCTAAGACGGCAGACCCCGCCCCTAGTACGTAGGATTCTTCTGGCTCTTCATTGGCCAGTTCCTGGTGTGTGTACATTGACCCGTCATTGGCCAGTTCCTGGTTTGTGTACATTGGCCTGTCATTGGACAGTTCCAGGTGTGTGTCTATTGGCCTGTCATTGGCCAGTTCCTGGTGTGTGTACATTGGCCTGTCATTGGACAGTTCCAGGTGTGTGTCTATTGGCCTGTCATTGGCCAGTTCCTGGTGTGTGTACATTGGCCTGTCATTGGACAGTTCCTGGTGTGTGTACATTGGCCCAGTTCCTGGTGTGTGTCTATTGGCCTGTCATTGGCCAGTTCCTGGTGTGTGTACATTGGCCTGTCATTGGCCAGTTCCTGGTGTGTGTACATTGGCCTGTCATTGGACAGTTCCAGGTGTGTGTCTATTGGCCCAGTTCCTGGTGTGTGTCTATTGGCCTGTCATTGGCCAGTTCCTGGTGTGTGTACATTGGCCTGTCATTGGCCAGTTCCTGGTGTGTGTACATTGGTCTTTCATTGGCCAGTTCCTGGTGTGTATACACTGGCCTGTCATTGGCCAGCTCAACATCTTCACCTCTACTGGGAAGGCCGTCCACAAGGTTTAGGAGGGTGTCTATGGGAAGGTTGGACCATTCTTCCAGAAGTGTATTTGTGAGGTCAGGCACTGATGTCGGGGGAGGAGGCCTGGATCACAGTCTCCGCTCTAATTCATCCCAAAGGTGTTCTATGGGGTTGAGGTCAGGACTCTGTGCAGGCCAGTCAAGTTCCTCCACCCCAAACTCTCTAGAGTATAGTGGCGGCGTGCTTTACACCACGGAATCCGACGCTTTGCATTGCACTTGGTGATGTAAGGCTTGGATGCAGCTGCTCGGCCATGGAAACCCATTCCATGAAGATCTCTACGCACTGTTGTTGTGCTAATCTGTAGGCCACACCAAGTTTGGAGATCTTTAGCTATTGACTCGACAGTTGGTGACTTCTGCGCACTGTACTCTTCAGCATGTGCTGACCCCGCTCTGTCATGTGACGTGGCCTACCACTTGGTGGCTGAGTTGCTGTTGTTCCCAGTTGCTTCCACTTTGTTATAATCCCACTAACAGTTGAGCGTGGAATATTTAGTAGCCAGGAAATGTCACGGATGGACTTATTGCACAGGTGACAACCTATCACAGGACCACGCTTGGAGTCACTGAGCTCCTGAGAGCGACCCATTCTTTCACCAATGTTTGTAGAAGCAGTCTGCATGCCTAGGGGCTGATTGTATACACCTGTGGCCATGGAGGAGATTGGAACACCTGAATCACATGATCTGGAGGGCTGGGCCAATCCTTTTGGCTATATAGTGTGTATAGACGACCTTCTTCCTGTGTTAGTTGTGGAATGAGTGGTGAGGCTTCATAAAGGTAAGGTTGCTCTGACAGCGCTACGTCACAAAGATGCGGTACCACGCATGCGCAATTCTCCACCTTCTCTGGTTGCTGCACCTGTGAACAATGTACAAGCGATTCAATAAAAACCACCAAAATGGCGCAGGCGGAGTGTTTGATGCATGTTTGCTGGTGGGGCCCCGAGGTGAAAATTCTGCTGCTGAAATCAAAAATCCGGCCTGTGCTTGGCGGGGAACAGACACTTATTTATTTATTTATTTTATTCAGCCCCTCACCTACCGGAACTTGTACCCCCTTCCTGCCCAGGCCGATTTCCAGCTTTCAGCGCTGTCACACTTTGAATGACAATTGCACGGTCATGCAACACTGTACCCATATGACATTTTTATCATTTTTTCACACACATAGAGCTTTCTGTTGGTGGTATTTCATCCCCGCTGGGGTTTTTTATTTTTTTGCACTATAAACAAAAAAAGCAAAAAATTTGAAAACAAAAAAGTTTTTCATTTGTTTCTATTATAACATTTTACAAACAGGTAATTTTTCTTCTTCATTGATGTGCGCTGATGAGGCGGCACTGAAGGGCACTGATGAGGTGACACGGATAGGCAGCACTGATGGGCATGGATAGATGGGATGGATAGGCAGCACTGATGGGTGGCACAGCTGAGCACAGGTGGGTGGCACTAGTGGGTGGCACTGATAGGTGCACTGGTGGGCGTCACTGCAGGGCACAAGTGGATGGTACTGCAGGGCACAGGTGGGTGGCACTGCTGGGCACAGGTGGGTGGTACTGCTGGGCACAGGTGAATGGCACTGCAGGGCACAGGTGGGTGGTACTGCTGGGCACAGGTGGGTGGTACTGCAGGGAACAGGTGGGTGGCACAGGTGGGTAGCACTGCAGGGCACAGGTGGGTGGTACTGCAGGGCACAGGTGGGTGCACTGGTGGGCGTCACTGCAGGGCACAGGAGGGCAGCACAGATGGGTGCACTGGTGGGTAGTACTGCAGGGCACAGGTGGGCGGCACTGGTGGGTGGCAGTGCTGGGCATTGATAATCGGTGCCGATCTGTTCACTAACAGTTGTCGGTTATCAGCAGTCCTTTCCTCTCGCTGTGACAGTGTGAGGACAATGCAGCCGATAACCGGCAACTGTATTTATCTGGTGATCAGTGTGTCATTGGACACAGCTGATCACGTGGTAAAAAGCTGCTGTGATTGGCCATTTACCACATCACGTGATCAGCTGATTACGGAGATTGCTGGGTGCGTTCTGGAAGGACATCCTATGACGCCCTCCCACAACTGGACAACCACGCTGTAGCCGTCAGTCGGTTATAGCGTGGTTGTCAAGTGGTTAATTAATGTGGCTGGCATAGTCATTGCATCATAGTCAATGGGACGCGATTTTGTAATGAAGTTAGTGGGACACAATTTTGCATTGAAGTCAGTGGGGGTTGGGGCGTTTTTGCATTGAAGTGTATGGGATGTGCTTTTGCATTGAAGTCACTAGGGGGTGTTTTTGCATTGAAGTCTATGGGACGCGGCTGCTTTAAAGTCTATGAGACGCCACTTTGCTTAGAAGTTTATGGGAAGCAATTTTTCATTGAAGTCTATCGTCACCTTTTTTTTTCCCCCTATCGGCAAAACGCTGATAACCCTAGTTTCAGCTGATAATTTTCAGAGCCGATATATTGGTGCACCCCTAGTTGTTGCTAGATTTTCCATTCATTACAACGTGGAGTTGGTGCGTTTGCAAACGCAGCAAGCGGGACTTTTAAAAATACAACTGAAACACAACTGGCCGGTGTGGTGAGTTCTATAGGATTTAAAAGGATGTAATTTTCTTCCACTTTTTTAACTGCTTGCCCACGGCGCACTTACGGCAAGCGAGCGGCACAGCAAGGCCAGGCGAAGTTCGGGTATGTTTCAGCCTTGTGCCGCCAGCTGGCCTGCGATTGGACACGGCACAAGTTTGTCAGCAGGTTTCAGCCAATGATTTTGGCTGAAATCGGCTGTGGCCAATCACAGCACAGAGTTCCTTGTTTACAAACACACACAACTCTACAAAGATCAGTGATCTGGCCGTTTC
Source organism: Staurois parvus (assembly GCF_062004578.1). Lineage (NCBI taxonomy): Eukaryota > Metazoa > Chordata > Amphibia > Anura > Ranidae > Staurois > Staurois parvus. The sequence continues at coordinate 2,448,888 of NW_028318988.1, forward strand.
TTCTCCCTGAAAAGCAGAGAGAAAAGACAGCCAGATCTGTGAGAAAAAGCAGCAAATATTACACTTGTTATGCACACAGTTAACCCCCTCCCCCCCAGGCAGTGTCATTAGTAGAGTGTCTAGGTTCACACCTATGTGTTTTCCAGAAACGCACAGCCATCCATTTAACCTCTTCACGCCGGCCAAACGCAAATGTGCGTCCTCCCGGAATCTGGGCCTAGACGCCGAGCGGCCTCACATTTGTGTTCTATTAAAAAAGAACATATGTGCCGAGAGCGTGCGCCCTGCACGCTCTCAGCACACATGTCCGGAGATCACGGAAAGGTCCCGATCTCCTCTTTCGATCAGGACCTTTCCCTATCATGTGACAGCGCGTCACAGCGGTCACATGACTCTAAACCCTGCCCCGCCTCCTGGCTTCTGAAACCCTTAAAGGGCCGGGAGGCGCCGGCGCAAAGGAGTTTAACATGATTTCCTATTGGACACGTTCACATCTTCGCGTTTTCACCCACTGCGGTTTTTGGAAAGGGTCAGGGACTTTTTTTAAATGCAAAACGTTGCGTTTTTGGTTCTATAGATTGCAATAGTGATGATGCAGAAAAGCATGCAGTGCGTTTTTGATGCATGTTTTATGCGTTTTGCATTTTATTCTGCCCAGCAACAAGTTTAAAAATGGAAGAAAAAAAAAACAGCCTCCACTCAGTGTCCTCCATCCCTCTCTGCCAATCCCTCCACTGGCCTCCACTCAGTGTCCTCCATCCCTCTCTACCAATCCCTCCACTGGCCTCCACTCAGTGTCCTCCATCCCTCTCTGCCAATCCCTCCACTGGCCTCCACTCAGTGTCCTCCATCCCTCTCTGCCAATCCCTTCACTGGCCTCCATTTGATGTCCTCCACCCCTCTCTGCCAATCCCTCCACTGGCCTCCACTTAGTGTCCTCCATCCCTTTCTGCCAATTCCTCCTCTGGCCTCCACTCAGTGTCCTCCACCCCTCTCTGCCAATCCCTCCATTGGCCTCCACTCCGTGTCCTCCATCCCTCTCTGCCAATCCATCCACTGGCCTCCACTCAGTGTCCTCCATCCCTCTCTGCCAATCCCTCCATTGGCCTCCACTCCGTGTCCTCCATCCCTCTCTGCCAATCCATCCCTCTCTGCCAATCCCTCCACTGGCCTCCACTCAGTGTCCTCCACCCCTCTCTGCCAATCCCTCCACTGGCCTCCACTTGGTGTCCTCCATCCCTTTCTGCCAATCCCTCCTCTGGCCTCCACTCAGTGTCCTCCACCCCTCTCTGCCAATCCCTCCATTGGCCTCCACTCCGTGTCCTCCATCCCTCTCTGCCAATCCCTCCACTGGCCTCCACTCAGTGTCCTCCATCCCTCTCTGCCAATCCCTCCACTGGCCTCCACCCCTCTCTGCCAAGCCCTCCAATGGCCTCCACTCAGTGTCCTCCATCCCTCTCTGCCAATCCCTCCACTGGCTTCCCATTGCCCAACGGATAAAATTCAAAACATTAACAATAACATATAAAGCCATTTATAACTCTGCCCCAAATTACATCACCAATCTTGTCTCCAAATATCACCCAAACCGTAGTCTCCGCTCCTCCCATGACCTCCTGCTCTCTAGCTCCCTTGTCTCCTCCTCCCATGCTTGTCTCCAGGACTTCTCCAGAGCTTCCCCCATCCTCTGGAACTCTACCCCAATTTATCAGACTATCGCCTACTCTGCTCACTTTTAGGCGATCTCTGAAAACCTATCTCTTCAGGGAAGCCTATCCTGTCCTCAGCTAATAATGGAATCTTCTACTCTTCCTACCAGTCCATCCCCCACAGTTACTACCTTTTGTACCACCAGCCCCTCCCTCTTAGATTGTAAGCTCCCAGGATCAGGGCCCTCCTTTCCCTCTTGTATTGAACTGTATTGTTGCTGTATTGTCTCCCGTTATATTGTAAAGCGCTGAGCAAACTGTTATATAAATCCTGTATAATAAAAATTAAACATTGACACCCGTACCAGATCACATGGATGCCGTGCAATTACAATGCGGCATGAGAGATGCACAGGATTCACTGTGTTTCCGGCGCCGCATTAGTGTGAACCAGGGCTAAAGCAGGCAATACATGGGTCAAATTCTGAACGATTTTCTGATCGAAAACATAGTTCTATAATCCGATGGTGCCACCAAAGATTTTGAAAATCAGTCGTTTTTCACGAATTTTCCAGCATGCCCAATAGAGGAAATGGGGAGAAACCACAAAAATCATCTGATGCCATTGCCCCACCAACAGAATGAAAATCGGCCGATTATTCTTAGGTCTGATTTGCGAACGAAAATCGTTCAAAAATCGACCCATGTATGGCCGGCCATTTGCAATGACTCTTGATATTTAGCTCAGGTGCCTCTCATTTCTCTTGATCATTGCTGAGATGTTTCTACACCTTGGTTGGAGCCCACCTGGGGTAAATTACATCGATTGGACATGATTTGGAAAGGCACACCTCTCTATAAAAGGCCTCACAGCTGACAATGCATGCTGTATCAGAGCAGATGCCATGAAGTCAAAGGAACGGCCTGCCAAGCTCAGAGACATGATTATTGCAAGGCACAGATCTGGAGAAAGCTACAAAAAATTTCTGCTGTCCTGAAGGTTCCCCAGAGCACAGCGGCCTTCATAATTCTCAAATGGAAGAAGTTTGGCACAACCAGGACTTCTCAAAGAGCTGGTCATCCCCGGCCAAACTGAGCGATCGGGGGGAGAAGGGCCTAAGTAAGAGAGGTGACCAAGAACCCGACTGGGCTCCAGGGATCCTGCGTCTAGATGGGAAAAAGTTCCAGAAGGACGACCACCCCTGCAGTCCTCCACCGATCTGGCTTTATGGCAGAGTGGTTAGACCGGGGTTCCTCCAGAAGTTGCTCGGGGTTCCTCCAGAGATTGCTCGGGGTTCCTCCAGAGATTGCTCGGGGTTCCTCCAGAGGTTGCTCAGGTTCTTCCAGAGGTTGCTCAGGGTTCCTTGAGCAATGAGAAGTTTCTGACACCCAGATACATTTCTACTGATACCATTGATCTTTTTAGCTCTCGGTAAGGGGTTAATTCTTCCCAATGACACAAGTGGTAGGATCATTCTTCTCAATGACCATCACTCTATTGTATCAGGAGGTTTAGACATTTTTTGCAGGGGTTCCCCGAGAACAGAAAGTTATTTCAGGGATTCCTCTGTGTTGAAAAGGTTGGAGACAGGCTGGTCTAGATGGCTGGGCTATATGGAAGTCTCTCCTTTCCACTTTGGAGTGACTTCCTCTCACTTCCCGTCACAAACATTTTAAAATTAGAGTGGGAAAACCCATCCCTTCTTCAGCATTTGGTCCAACACCAGTCCTGTGAGCTCCTTGTCTGCCAGTCAGGCCATCTACCAGTTACTCCGCCACCTACCAGTCCTAGTCTGTTCTGCTACAGTGCAGTCAACAGTGCATGGCCAGCTCTGCCGCTAGTCCTACCACCAGCACTACCTGGTGCCTGCTCCATTGCTTGGCTCGCCAAGCACTGATCCACCTCTAGGTCCAGGAGAACCTTTAGCTGCAAGCTGCTTCCAGCTCACCCAAGTCCAAACTCCCATGAGAGGGGTCCCTGGTGGAACACAGGCTATCCTTTAGACTCCAACTCCACCAGAAGTAGGGGGGTCTACTTCTACGCAACCACGGGAACTGATGGCTACTCTCTAGAATGAGCCATAGATCCCCCCCCCCCCAAAAAAAAAACAAAAAAAAACTTCTGTATCTACAATCAAAGATAATATTGAACTCAGAAGCCATTTCTCAATAACTAATTAGCCACTCAGTGGGACAGTCCCTAATCTCCTACAACCTCCTTGATCCACTACAGTCTGGCTTCCATCCCCTACACTCCACCGAAACCGCCCTACTTAAAATCACTACCGGCCCACTAACCGCCAAAGCTAATGGCCACTACTCAGTCCTCCTGCTCCTCGACCTCTCCGCGGCCTTCGACACAGTCGACCACCCCCTCCTCCTTACTAAACTACACTCCTTTGGCATCAGGGTCTCTGCTCTCTCCTGGTTCTCCTCTTACCTATCCCAACGCTCCTTCACCATTACCTATGATGCTGCCACCTCCCCCTCTGTTGGGGTCCCCCAAGGCTCTATCCTCAGATCCCTCCTCTTCTCCATCTACACCTCCTCCCTCGGCCAACTGATACACTCCCACGGCTTCAACTATCACCTCTATGCCGACGACACACAAATTTACCTCTCCACCCCTCACCTCACCCCCTCACTCTCCGCCCGCATCGCCCACCTCCTGAATGACATATCAGACTGGATGTCGCTCCATTTCCTCAAGGTAAACCTTTCCAAAACCAAGCTCCTAGTTTTCCCTCCAGCCCGCGCCCCCCCCCCATCCTCTCCATCACGACTAGCAACGCCACCATCAATCCCACCCCACACGCCAAAGTCCTAGGTGTCACCATGGACTCAAACCTTTCCTTCCAACCTCACGTCCAATCACTATCAAAGTCATGCAGGCTCCACCTCCGCAACATCTCCAAGATACGTACATTCCTCACCCCAGACACCACTAAACAACTCGTCCACTCCCTCATCATCTCACGCCTGGACTACTGGAACTCCCTTCTCACTGGCCTACCCAAACAAACAATATCCCCACTCCGGTCTATCCTGAACTCAGCGGCGACCACCTCACCAACCGCTCCACATCTGCCTCCCCCCTCTGCCAATCCCTTCACTGGCTCCCAATTGCCCAACGCATTCAATTTACTAACTCTGACCTACAAAGCCATTCACAATACCGCCCCAAACTACCTCACTGACCTGATACCCAAATACCACCCTACCCGTGCCCTTCGCTCCTCACAGAACCTCCTACTCTCCAGCTCCCTGGTCTCCTCCTCCCACGCCCGACTGCAGGACTTCTCCCATCCTCTGGAACTCCCTACCCCAATCCATCAGACTGTCACCTACCCTCCTCACCTTCAGGCACACCCTGAAAACCCACCTCTTCAGGGAAGCCTGCCCCACCCTCATCTAACAACCAATCTTCTCCACTCCTGCCACTCCATCCCCCACAGCCACTTCCTTCTGTACCTCTACCCCCTCCCTCCTAGATTGTAAGCTCGAAAGAGCAGGGCCCTTGAACCCCTCGTGTATTGTTCTGTTACTGTATTGTCTCATGTACTGTCCCCCACTATAATGTACAGCGCTGAGCAAACCCATTGACGCTATATAAATACTGTATAATAATAATAATAATCTGTGCATGCCAACCCAGAACCTTAGTGGCCAGTCTCTAACCTGTACATACTAACCAGAACCCTTCAGTGGCCAGTCCCTGTGTATGCTAACCCAGAACCCCTAAGTGGCTAGTCCCTAACCTGTGTATGCCAACCAAGAACCCCTCAGAGACCAGTCCCTAACCTATGCTTGCTAACCCAGAACCCCTAAGTGGCTAGTCCCTAACCTGTGTATGCTAACCCAGAACTCCTTAGTAGGCCAGCCCCCAACCTGTGTACGCTAACCCAGACCCCCTCAATGGATAGTCCCTAACCTGTGTATGCTAACCCAGAACCCCTCGGAGACCAGTCCCCAACCTGTGTATACTAGCCAGAAATCCTCAGTGGCCAGTCCCCTACCTGTGTATGCTTGTCAGAACTCCTCAATGGCCAGTCCCTAACCTGTTTGCTAACACAGAACCCCTCAGTGGCTGGTCCCTAACCTGCATATGCTAGCCAGAACCCCTCAGTGGCCAGTCCCTAACCTGTGAGTTCTAACCCAGAACCCCTCAGTGGCCAGTCCCTAACCTGTGTATACTAACCCAGAACCCCTCAGTGGCTGATCCCTAACCTGTGTATGACAACCCAAAACCCCACAGTGACCAGTCCCTAACCTGTGTATGCTAACCCAGATCCCCTCAGAGGCTGGTCCCTAACCTGTGTATATTAACTCGAACCCTTTAGTGGTCAGTCCCTAACTTTTGTATACTCAGAACCCCTTAGATGCCAATCCCTAACTTGTGTATGCTAACCCAGATCCTCTCAGAGGCTAGCCCATAACCTTTGCACGCTAGCCGAGAACCCCTGAATAGGCCAGTCCCTAACCTTTGTATGCGAACCCTGCAGTGGCTAGTCCCTGTGTATGCTAACCCAGGACCTCTCAGAGGCTGGTCCCTAACCTGTGACTGCTAACCCAGAACCCCTCAGTGTCCTGTCCCTAACCTGTGAATGCCAACCCAGAACCCCTGAATAAGCCAGTCCCTAACCTGCGTATGCGAACCCTGCAGTGGCCAGTCCCTGTGTATGCTAACCCAGGACCTCTCAGAGGCTGGTTCCTAACCTGTGAATGCCAACCCCACAGAGGCAAGTTCCCAGTTTTTGTATACTGATCCTTCAGTGCCCATTCTCAGAAGTATCTGCAATCAAATTGCACCCTTAATCCATTGGCTGGCCTGTGTGAAATCTGCAGCTTCCATGAAGATAATCCCCGGTGATCCTACCATGATCTTTGTTCAGGCACTTCCTGTGATGGTCACCTCAGCACACATTACACAGGGATGGTTCACTATATATCAGTTGACCCGTCCTATGGGAAAGGCCATGCAGCCCGAACTGGAGGCCACGTAGACAGGAGGTGGCTGCAACGAGGGTGCAGGAGACCAGCAGCACCAAGATCCAGTGTGTGTATTGTTATGTGTCATCCACACTTGTAATGTCACCACGAGGTTCACTTTCAATTATTTTGGTACTTATTATTTTTTAACAATTGTGGATTTGTTACCGCGACACAAAATACCCAATTCTGGCAGGTTTGGGGGAGTGTGTCCATCTCTCCTGATACAATATGGGGAGGGGTCTAATATTATTCCCTCTAGGCTTTCATTCCAGGTCCAGCTGGGATGGTGGGAACAACTCATTATTGGCACAGCAGGCATACAAACCCAGGATCTCACTGCAGGGATGATGGGAACCCCTCATAAGAGATGTGCAAGCCCGGGAACTCAGCACAGGAATGATGGAAACCCCTCATAAGAGGTACAGCATGTATGCAGACCTGGGAACTCAGCACAGGGATGGTGGGAACCCCTCATAAATGGGCACAGCAGGTATACAGACCCGGGAACTAAGCACAGGGATGGTGGGAACCGCTCATAATGGGCACAGCAGGTGTACAGACCCGGGAACTCAGCACAGGGATGGTGGGAACCGCTCATAATGGGCATAGCGGGTGTACAGACCCAGGAACTAAGCACAGGGATGGTGGGAATCCCCTCATAATGGGCACAGCAGGTGTACAGACCCGGGAACTCAGCACAGGGATTGTGGGAACCCCTCATCAATGGGCACAGCGGGTGTACAGACTCAGGAACTAAGCACAGGGATGGTGGGAACCGCTCATAATGGGCACAGCGGGTGTACAGACCCGGGAACTCAGCACAGGGATGGTGGGAACCGCTCATAATGGGCACAGCGGGTGTACAGACCCAGGAACTAAGCACAGGGATGGTGGGAATCCCCTCATAATGCACAAAGGTCACAAATAGTCTCTCTATGGGTGGGTAACAAGCCTTTTTCCAAAATGGTAACCAGGAACAATCACCCATTTACACTGTTTAATTGAAAAACAAAACTCAGACAACAGTAACACAGACAAGGAAAGCAGAGAATGAGAAGAGGGACGCCTCTAAAAATGCTCTTTTCTTTTATTATCAATAATAATAAGAGGATTCGGCCTTAAGACAAAGCTAAGCTTTACAGATACAGCAGACAGACTGTCCTCCCTGCTTTATACTGTCCCCATTGACGGGCGGTGTACAAAAAACAAATAAATTCCCGCTGAATAAATAAAAAGAAAATGGACAGAATCCTGGGTGACAACATCTTGTCCTGAAACTCACAAGAAGAATGAATGATGAGCCGGTCAGCCTGTTGGTGGGTGGATGTGATCTAGGTCAGTGGTGCAGCTCTATGGAGTATTGTCTATTAGAATGGATGAGGAAACACACATAGGTACAGGGAACTCTTATGAAAAGGGAACCTCCCATGGCAAAAGGTATTCTACTTTTTTTTTTTTTCAGCCCAACGCAAAGGCTTTAATAAAAAAAAATGTAAAATAAAAATTTAAAAAAAGCTCTCTGTAATTAAATCATTCACCCAATAAAAAAAGCTGTTTTTTTATTGGGCAAATTATTTGATTACAAAAACCTTTTTGTTTTTTTATTGGGTGAATGATTTGATTACAGAAAGTTTCTTTTTTTTTTTGTTAGTAATTAAATTATTCACCCAATTACAGAAAGCTTTTTTTGGTGTTTTTATTGGGTGAATGATTTAATTACAAACAAAAAAAAAAAACAAGAAGAAGCTTTCTGTAATCAAATCATTCACCCAATAAAAAAAACCCAAAAGCTTTCTGTAATCAAAATCATTCACCCAATAAAAAAAAAAAAGTTTTGTAATCACATTCACCCAATAAAAAAAAAAAAAAAAAGCTTTTTGTAATCAAATAATTCACCCGATAAAAAAAGAAAAAAATGTAACTTTATCCCGGTCTCTAAGGCTGGCCATACATTAAAGGAAATTGGGCAGAAGATTGTATAGATTTACCTTCAACTATGTAGTGCAAGGACCCGCCTAATTGGATACAAATGAAAGTGTTGTTTAGGTTTGACCTCATATTATATGGTTTTTGGTAAATCTAAAGCAAAATCCTCAAGAAAATTGTATAATGTATGGCCAGCCTAACACTTCTTAGTCGGCATAGCTGCGACCATCCCACGACAATGCACTCTTGCAATAGGCTGTAGTGCATTCTTGCAGGATTTGAGCGCTCTATCACTAGTGTCACCCAGAAGTGTTGGAGCGGGGGGGGGTCTTTGGGGGTATGGGCGTCAGGTTTTGTTTTTGTGTTGGTTGGGCAGAGGGCTATAAAAAAAAAACAAAAAAAAACAAAACTGGACCTTCAGTTTGCTATGGTGGGTCTACCCTAAAGGTAGAATTCCTCTCTGACACTAGCCTTAAAAAAGGTCTCCACCCTCCGGCTACCTATGCTGGCTAATCTGTGTGCAGAGACAAAAAAAAAAAGTGAATATTTCCCTATTTACCATCCAGTCAAGTGATCTGGTTCCTCTGTGTCAGCAAGTGGCTGCTGCACGGAAGAAGAGGGTGAGCCGACAATGGACGGGCGAGTCATAGGGGCCTACAGGAGACCCACCACTTCCACATTTTCCAGCCGCTGTCAAGTGCTCTCTCCTCTCCCCTGCAGCCACCATTCACGGACACAGGATTACGTGACTAGGCTAAAAATAGGTAAATGTGCACTTTTTTTTTTCGTTTACATGTTAGCATAGGTAGCAGGTGGCTGGAGGGGACATTTTTAAGGATAGTCCGTGTTAGGCAGGAATTCTACTTAAAAGTGTTGGGATTCACGGTGATGAGGCTGTTGCAGTTGGTGAGCTGAGGATCTAAAATCACCCAACAGCCCCCTCTGTAAGGCTAGCCATACACAGATCTAGTCAATTCAACCAAATTGTTGTCTCTTGTTTAATAGAACACAATTTTATTGGCTTCAGCGAAGGGTATTGCTTAATGGATATCTAATTCCAAGATCAAAGAAATGTCCTTTTATTCCTTAAATGTGGTGGCTGCATTAGTTTTCTTTTTTTGGCCATTTAGCAAGTACAGAAAGTACCTGCCAATCCTGCCAGAAACTGTGTCCTTGTCACTTCCTGTACACAAGCAATCTTTTACTCCATACAAGACATTTTTTGTAACCCCCCCATCCCCTTGTAATGGAGATGGGAAGGAGAGTTTGTAGGTGAGAAGAGCAGCATAGGTGGAAACCACAGCTCCCCATGCCAATTCATTATCTTGAGATTGAAAGTATATGACTTGTAGGATCATCAGGTGAAAATAAATGAAATAAAAGTTTGATCCTACACTTTCCTAGTGTTGACTGTATTTTTTTTTTTTTTTTTTCTTCAAAGGAAGGATTAATACCCCTCTGAGGGTGTGACTGATCTCTGGAGACTTCCCTTCACTTCCTGTCCTGCTAAGAACAGTTTCACCAGACAGGAAGTGAGGGAAAAGAAAAAAAATCTGTAACAGGTAGAGGCAATATGCAAAGAGTGACCGGAGGTCTAGTCCGCCCGCACTACTGAAGATGACCTCTTATTGCTGACATCTTACTCCTGTTGAAGCTTCCCCCTTATGTCCAGAGTGGCAAAGTCATTGTCTCCGAGACAGGAAGAGAGGATGATTCTCTGAGATGTGAAGTGAGGATGGGCCCGCGAGACGGGAAGTGAGGATGATTCTCTGAGACGGGAAGAGAGGATGGGCCCGCGAGACGGGAAGTGAGGATGGGGCCGCGAGACGGGAAGTGAGGATGGGGCCCCGAGACGGGAAGAGAGGATGGGGCCCCGAGACGGGAAGAGAGGATGGGGCCCCGAGACGGGAAGAGAGGATGGGCCCGCGAGACGGGAAGTGAGGATGATTCTCTGAGACGGGAAGAGAGGATGGGGCCGCGAGACGGGAAGTGAGGATGATTCTCTGAGACGGGAAGTGAGGATGGGGCCCCGAGACGGGAAGAGAGGATGGGCCCGCGAGACGGGAAGAGAGGATGGGCCCGCGAGACGGGAAGTGAGGATGATTCTCTGAGACGGGAAGAGAGGATGGGGCCGCGAGACGGGAAGAGAGGATGGGGCCCCGAGACGGGAAGAGAGGATGGGGCCCCGAGACGGGAAGAGAGGATGGGGCCCCGAGACGGGAAGAGAGGATGGGGCCCCGAGACGGGAAGAGAGGAGAAGTCTCTGAGACAGGAAGTGATGATGAATCTCTCTAACGGTGCCCTGGACAGCTGTAAAATCTTTGCCATGCTTCCCAAAACTAAGTTAAAAAAAGAAAAAGTTTGCCTGGACCTGGAGTAAGTGTATGGTTAAAGAAAACCAGTTACCACTTGGTACATACCAGAACCAATATATGTGTCCTTCAATTAGAACCATACAGGATTATTCATGAAAGATTCATATTCGGCAAGATGTCATATTAGCTTGGGTGTCCAGGGTCAGAGGTCACCTAAGGCCTGACAGCTGTGTGTGTCTCTCTCCTGGCTCTTGAGTGTGCATTACAGTTTCATATGAAGCCTCTCTACATTCCTTTGTTGCTCGATCCGAGTATACACACCAGGCAGCTGGGAAAACTGTGTGCATCCTCGGATGACATGATGGCAAAGAAACAAAGTAGGAGAAACTAAGGAAGGACTATAAAAAGCCAACAGTCAGAGGGGTTATTTACTCAAACTGGAGAGAGTAAAATCTGGTGCAGCTCTACATAGAAACCAATCAGCTTCCAGCTTTTTTAATCAAAGGTTAATTAAACAAGTTGAATTTCGAAGCCGATTGGCTACCATGTACAGCTGTATCAGATTTTGCACTCTCAGGTTTTAGTAAATCTCCCACTCAAAGTTTGGCCATGGCTGTAGGCACAGGCGTTGGCTACATGGAATCTGTGTGCCAAGCCCTCGGATCACAGAGATTGGCTACACAAGGCCTCAGGCTTGGTAAAATTTAAAATTTTCCAAACCAGAACACAGAAGATCTGCCCAAAACCTCCTCACTCTGAAAGCGGAACTGAACCCTCATACCCTTTTCAGCCAAGGAAGCTGCCATCTTGGCCTCTGTTTGATCTTCAATTGCCATGTTGCTGCACATGTGATCAGATATGACAACAGCCATTGGATGATTTGAGAGTTTGGTGGAAAGCACCAGCAAATGTTGACATTCGCATTCCTGGAATGTGCTGAAATGTAAAAATTTTTTTTTTAAACTGTTAAGGACTGATTCACATCTATGCGTTTTTTTTTTTTTTGCAGAAACACACTAGTCCATTTAACATGGTTTCCTATGGGACACATTCACATCTATGCGCTTTCAGCCACTGTGTTTTTGGACATGGTCAGGGACACTTTTTCCTGCAGCGGATTGCATTTTTGGTGCAATAGACTTCAATGGAACTGCACAGGGGCGGACTGACAAAAAAGCCTATGAAAAAGGTACCAGGGGCATCTCATGGGACCCCCTACTGATCCCGGGCCCTCGGGCAGTGCCCGAGTTTCCAAATGGTCAGTCTGCCCCTGGAACTGCACCAAAAATGTAAGTGTGTTTTTAATGCATTTTTAATTTTTTTTGCAAATAGAAAAGTACTGAGTGCGACTTTGATGCGACTTTAAACTCTCTAGCACTCAAGTCGCATCAAAGTAGTGCAGAAACATTTTCATTGTAACATATATTTAAAAAAGGTTCCTGTACTACTTCGATGGAACCTCGGGTGCCAAAGAGTGTAAAATCGCACTCTCTACTTTCCTATTGAAAAAGTAAAAACACGTTAAAAAGGCGTGTTCAAAAATGCATAATACAGCAGAATAACGCATCGAGCGCAACACGCATTAGTGCGCACTAGGCCTAAATCAATGGGTTTAGGCTCACTTTAAATTGATGGGTTTAGTTCCGTTTGAAGTGTTTCAACCAGAAAGGGCTTAGTCCGTGTCTAAGACTAAACAAGGGATGCGCCCATACTGGTATCAATACTCGTGACAATGCTGCAGATACCAAAAACCGACACTTTGCAGTGCAATTTGTATTGATGCAAAATGAGCATGCGAGTTGAATAGGAATGCGATTCCTGTCCAAATCGCATGCGGTTTCCCTACTGCTCCTGTGTGAACCCAGGCTTGTCATAGGCAGAGTTCACACAGGAGCAGTGCAGGAAATTTCCCTGCAGGCATCCCATTATGAGCAGAGTGTGTGTGGGGATGTATACTATGGAGGCAGATGCTCCATATTCTCCGTGGTAGGAGAGTAGAGAAAGAGGCAGGTATTTGAAATTCCCACGGCTTTCTCTCCTCTCCTTACAGGGATGACAGCTTGGGCTAGAGAGCTTTTGATTGGTTGGTACGGTGCTGAATAATCAGGTGCCGTCTAGCCAGTACAGGACCATCCAAGTGACGGTCCTGACCAAACAAAAGCCCTCTAGCCTGAACGGTCATCCCTGAAAGCAGAAGAGAGAACGTGGCAGGCATTACAAATCACCAATGCTTTCTCTCTCCTATCACTGAGAATATGGAGCATCTGCCATCCCTGCGGCTTTCTCTCCTCTCCTTGCAGGGATGACCGTTCAAGCTAGAGGGTTTTTGATTGGTCAGCGCCGTGCTGACTAATCAGATACCGTCTAGCCTGTGCAGGACCATCCAAGTGATGGTGCTGACCAATCAAAAGCCCTCTAGCCTGAACGGTCATCCCTGCAAGCAGAGGAGGGAACATGGTGAGGATTTCAAATCACCATGCTTTCTCTCTCCTACCACTGAGGATATGGATCATCTGCCACCATGGTATACATCCCCACACGCCCAGTCTCCGCTGCGGGAAACCTCCCTGCACCGCTCCTGTGTGAACTTAGGCTATGACAGCCTGGGTTTACACAGGAGTAGTAAGAAAACTGCAGGCAATTTGGACAGGAATCGCATTCCTGTTCAAGTCGCATGTTCTTTGTGGTGCAATTTGCGGCCATACATTATTGGCACAAATCGCACCGCAAAGTGTCAGTACTCGGTATCGGCAAGTATTGGACCAAAAGTATCGGTACTTGTACTGGCAATAGAAAAAAAGGAAAAACGAAAAAAAAGGAAAAGAAGAAAAGAAATAGAAAAAAAAGGAAAAGATAGAAAAAAAAGAAAAAGTAAAAAAAGGAAAAGAAATAGAAAAAAAGAAAAAGTAAAAAAAGGAAAAGAAATAGAAAAAAAGAAAAAAGGAAAAAAAAAGGAAAAGAAGAAAAGAGAAAAAAAAAGGAAAAGAAGAAAAGAAATAGAAAAAAAGAAAAAGGAAAAAAAAAAAGGAAAAGAAGAAAAGAAATAGAAAAAAAGAAAAAGAAAAACGAAAACAAAGGAAAAGAAAATAAAAAAAAAGAAAAAAACGAAAAAAAGGAAAAGAAGAAAAGAAATAGAAAAAAAAAAAAAAGAAGGTATCGGTGCATCTCTAGACTAAACCCTTTCCAGGCGAGCCACGTCTGAGAAAGAAGGGTCTGGGTGGACCTCCTGTGTTATTGTCGAGAACAATAAAGTTTACTAATGCTGATGTCATCAGAGTGTGGCCAACATCATTGCTTGTAGGGAATGGAGGTAAGGAGCGATATTGAATCTTTAATAAGGAAACCTCTAGATATGATCAAGACAAAATATTCCGATGATCTGTAACAGGCTGCAAGAACTGACTTTGTAACAACATGGCTGAACTATAAAAACGACGGCCTGCAAAGAAAAGACTATACACGGACTCACATGTACGTATGTCCCTATAGAATCCATTCTGAAACCAGCAGCAGCATTTCCCGTGAAAGTGGATGGAAATGAAAAAAAAAAAAAAGGCAAACACTTCCCATTCCCTGATTTGCCGAGCAGAGGATTGTGGGAGTGGCGGTGTAAGCGGTTTAAGGTGGGCTCAGGTATGCAGCGCCTGGGGCATCTCCTGGCTATTCTGACAGCGGTGTACATTTCAGAGTCAACTGCCGTTCTCTATCCACGTGGCTGAGACAAAAACTATCCGGTAACCCCACGGTAACAAATCCCATTCAGACGTAATCTAGAAAAGGGGCAGCTGAAACTTTTTGGAATTGGTTTGATAGGTTTGGGGGTGTTGCTGACTGATGAGACATGTGGATAAAACGTGGCTCATTCTTTACTAAATCCTATTCTTCTAGTCTTATCTACAAAAGGGAGAGACTGGAGGAATGTTGAGATCCCCAGAATCCTCTGGAGACATGGTGTGATGAATGTATTATATCAACTGCAATATCTACGGGATTACAGAGAAAGCTGCAGCCGTAAGAGAATTCAGAACAGAACCTTGGTCATTGGCTCCCGGGCCTACTGGAAGGGCCTACACCACGGTCTATGGCAGCTTTGCTAGCAAAATGTGTGGCTTTACGGAACCCCGAGCCAGGGGGGAAAGGGGTAAACATTCTTTTTTTTTTTCCTTCCTCATATACCGCTCCTGCTTTATCCCTCATAAGCATAACTCGACAGACAGGCCCCCACTGTTCTCTCTTTACTTTGTTTTCTTCTCAGCAGCCAAACTGTCATGGAGTTTGGAGACCTCGGGTTCAAACATGTCCATGACTAATGTGCCGTTATCATCGAAGAATTTGGCTATCGACTTGGTGAACTCGGCGTCCCGCTGCTGCTTGCTCTTGCTACTGATGAAGGTGATCTTCAGGGTGTACTTGTCATCAAACCTGAAAAGGGGGGAAATACAGAGAGGAGGATGAGGAGGGAAGTGTGCAAGGAGAGCCTACAAGCGCCAATAAAAGCAAAGTCTTTTTTTTTCTTTGCAAAAAAAAAAAAATACACATACAGTTGTGTTCAAAATAATAGCAGTCAGACATCACTAACCGGATCAATCACTGTTTTTGGTAGAAATGATATTTCTACATGGCAAATAATTTACTAGTAGAGTAATAGAAATCCAACAGACCCAACAGTCATGACATGCATGCTGCTGATTCTGTGTCATTGAATCACTCACTGAAAGGGGCATGTTCAAAATAATAGCAGTGTGGAGTTCTATTAGTGAGGTCATTCATTCTTTGAAAAACAGGTGGCAATTATTGCCCTTATTTAAGGAAGGAAGGCAGCAAATGTTGTACATGCTGGTTACAGTGCATTTCTCTCTGAAATTCTGAGGAAAATGGATGGTTCCAGACATTGTTCAGAAGAACAGCGTACCTTGATTAAAAAGTTGATTGGAGAGGGGAAAACATATAAAGAAGTGCAGAAAATGATTGGCTGCTCAGCTGAAATGATCGCAAATGCTTTAAAATGGCAACCAAAACCTGAAAGACGTGGAAGAAAGCGAAAAACTACCATTCAAATGGATAGAAGAATAGCCAAAATGGCGCGGACTCAGCCAACAATCAGCTCCAGGAAGATGAAAGAAGGTGTAAAGTTCCCTGTGAGGACTGTTACAATTAGAAGACGCCTATATGAAGCCAAGCTATCTGCAAGAAGCCCCCACAAAGTCCCACTGTTGGAAAAAAGACGTGCTGAAGAGGTTACAATTTGCCAAAGAGCACATTGACTGGCCTAAAGAGAAATGGCGCAACATTTTGTGGACTGATGAAAGTAAGATTGTTCTTTTTGGGTCTAGTGGGCGGAGACAGTTTGTCAGACGACCCCCAAACACTGAATTCAAGCCACAGTACACTGTGAAGACAGTGAAGCATGGTGGTGCAAGGATCATGATATGGGGATGTTTCTCATACTACGGTGTTGGGCCTATTTATCGCATACCAGGGATCATGGATCAGTTTGAATACATCAGAATACTTGAAGAGGTCATGCTGCCTTATGCTGAAGAGGAAATGCCCTTGAAATGGGTGTTCCAACAAGACAACGACCCCAAACACACCAGTAAACGTGCAACATCTTGGTTCCAGACCAACAAGATGGACGTTATGGAGTGGCCAGCCCAATCCCCGGATCTTAATCCAATAGAAAACTTGTGGGGTGACATCAAAAATGCAGTTTCTGAGGCAAAACCAAGAAATAGAGAAGAACTGTGGAATGTCCTCCAATCATCCTGGGCTGGAATACCTGATCACAGGGGCCAGAAGTTGGCTGACTCCATGCAACACAGATGTACAGCAGTTCTCAGAAACAGTGCGACTACAACCAAATATTCATGAAGTCATTCAAAGGAAAGCAAAATCTTCAAACATTTTTCAGTTTATATAGTGAATGTTTGAGTTTGTAAAGAAGAATACAAACACTGCGATTTTTTTGAACCGTCTAATATTCACTTTTCTTCATTATTTTAGAGGAACAACACAAATTTGATGTATTTTTCTTCATGTTTTGATTTGGAATAGAATGTGTCGTGTTCCCAATGCATTTGTGTGTATGGAAATAAAAGCTATTAGAAGGATTTTCAGCTTTATTCACTTTTTTCAACACACTGCTATTATTTTGAACACAACTGTATACAGTATATTTGCTGAAAAAAACAAAAAAACACAACAAAAAAAAAAAACAAGGGGGCCGGGTTGTACAGTGACTGATCACTTTGATAACCAATCAGAGGCGATCACAGCAATCATGTGACTCGGAATCGGGAGCCCCGATCATTAGAATGGAACCTGGGGCTCTCAATGACACCGCGGTCTTTGTGCTGGGAGCGCACCGTGCGGCACGCTCCCAGCAGAAAGACAGGTGCGCAAATATGCGGCCCCACGGAAAAAAAGGCCAGTTCTGCGAGGCCGCATATTTGTGTTACGTCGGCATCAAGGGGTTAAACATACGCAGTACATCTCCGCAATACATGCACATCCCCCCCCCCCCGTGTTTTGTCCAGGTCAGCGAATCTTAAAGATGGAAATAAACCACATGAAGGAACTGGTGGCCTCGGGGAAAGTAAACATTATGAAAATGCCTAAATGTGGCAACTGTGGCTTACTGAAAAGAGGAGACTTTTGTGCGGTTAGTGGAGGGGCCCCTGAAGGAAAGTTACAGAACATGCAAAAACAGGGCTCTGCCATGGCATACGGGGCCAACAGGATCATTCAGGAACAGATCAGGCCAAGCAGCTAAGAAAAAAATCTGGACACCATCTATAATGTTTTCTAATCGTTGGTGACCTGGCATTTGGCCAACTGTAATGGTGGAGCTGCATCTCTAATGTTCCCTGCTCCAGTGGATATACACGAGCAGAGGTCATATAAATGTGACATTACCGTTTGAGACTGGACGAGAGGTGCCAGATGTCATCGGGGTCCATCCCAGTGGGATCCTTTCTGTGGGCCACAAGGAAAATGCTCTTCTCTTTGTATGAGGTATAAATGGTGAGGACCCCCATCATCAGGAAATAGGTGAACACAGGTTAAGGGAAAAGCCTAAAAAGGGTAACCTTGGACATCGAACATCTCTTATTTGGCCGCTTTTGGCCTGTTAGAGGGTATATAAAGGCAAAACCTCAGTCACGTTTTTATTGCAGTCTGTGTCCCCGATGAGGAGATTCACCCTTTTTTATTTTGTCTCGGGGAGCACAGCAACCGAGACAGAAAGTAAGTAGAAATCTTGCATTTCAGAATTTCCATGAGAGCAAGAGGTGAGGGGGTAAATCTTCCAAGATGGGGATCTATCTAACTTTGGGGAGATTTAATCTCCAAGATGTGCATTGAAGGGAAATCTCCCCAGCAGGCAGGACACAGACAGCAAGATGTAACCTTTATAGGGGCCTTAACCCTTCCCTTCTCTATCCAAGAGTAGAAAAATACATTTTGGTTATACATACACTTTATGTATATATATATATATTGAATGCATTATACATGTTCAAGAACTGCAAAAAAAAAAAAACTCACTGATCCTGCCAAAAAAAACGCCTGTGCTGCACTGCAGTTATACTGGACTACAGAACACCTTCCCCCCTGTTGGAAGAGATGGGGCGCTATATCCGCTCTCCCAGGACCCCGCATTCACTATACCCGACCTCCCCGGACCCCGCATTCACTATATCCGCTCTCCCCGGACCCCGCATTTACTATATCCGCTCTGCCCCGGACCCCCCCATTCACTATATCCGCTCTGCCCCGGACCCCCCCATTCACTATATCCGCTCTGCCCCGGACCCCCCCATTCACTGTATCCGCTCTGCCCCGGACCCCCCCATTCACTGTATCCGCTCTGCCCCGGACCCCCCCATTCACTGTATCCGCTCTGCCCCGGACCCCCCCATTCACTGTATCCGCTCTGCCCCGGACCCCCCCATTCACTGTATCCGCTCTGCCCCGGACCCCCCCATTCACTGTATCCGCTCTGCCCCGGACCCCGCATTCACTGTATCCGCACTGCCCCGGACCCCGCATTCACTGTATCCGCTCTGCCCCGGACCCCGCATTCACTGTATCCGCTCTGCCCCGGACCCCGCATTCACTGTATCCGCTCTGCCCCGGACCCCCCCATTCACTGTATCCGCTCTGCCCCGGACCCCCCATTCACTGTATCCGCTCTGCCCCGGACCCCCCATTCACTGTATCCGCTCTGCCCCGGACCCCCCATTCACTGTATCCGCTCTGCCCCGGACCCCCCATTCACTGTATCCGCTCTGCCCCGGACCCCCCATTCACTGTATCCGCTCTGCCCCGGACCCCCCATTCACTGTATCCGCTCTGCCCCGGACCCCCCATTCACTGTATCCGCTCTGCCCCGGACCCCCCCATTCACTGTATCCGCTCTGCCCCGGACCCCCCCATTCACTATATCCGCTCTGCCCCGGACCCCCCCATTCACTATATCCGCTCTGCCCCGGACCCCCCATTCACTATATCCGCTCTGCCCCGGAGCCCCCATTCACTATATCCGCTCTGCCCCGGAGCCCCCATTCACTATATCCGCTCTGCCCCGGAGCCCCATTCACTATATCCGCTCTGCCCCGGAGCCCGCATTCACTATATCCGCTCTCCCCCGGACCCTGCATTCTCTATATCTGGTCTCCCAGGACCCTGCATTCACTATATCTGGTCTCCCAGGACCCCGCATTCACTAAATCTGATCTCCTAGGACCCTGCATTCACTATATCTGGTCTCCCTGGACCCTGCATTCACTATATCTGGTCTCCCAGGACCCTGCATTCATTATATCTGATCTCCCTGGACCCTGCATTCACTATATCTGGTCTCCCAGGACTCCGCATTCACTATATCTGGTCTCCCAGGACCCCACATTCACTATATCTGGTCTCCCAGGACCCCACATTCACTATATCTGATCTCCCCGGACCCCGCATTCACTATACCCGGTCTTCCTGGACCCTGCATTCACCAACTCCGCTCTCCCCGGACTCTGTGTTGTGGGAGACTAGTTATAGTGAATGTACAGAACATGGAAATGCAATTATTTTAGTAAATATAAACTGCTAAATACCTTTTCTCATCAGCAGTTAGAGAAGTCTTGTGACTTCTATCATTGTCCAGCAGAGCACTGGTTAAAGCTTGTAGGAGGAGTTTTCTTTCTGCTCTATTAGGATGCAGGACCCCTGACCTCTGTCTGGACAGTGCCAATTGGCCCTGTGCTGATCACATGCACTCTCCCAAGAGAAAAAAAAAACAAAAAAAAACCCACCTCTAGCAATACACACTAAACTGAGCATGTGGCTACGGGTTCAGTCTGTCTTATTAGGAAATAAGACGTGGACCTTTGAGGATTAACCCCTTAGGTTCCAGTGAGTATAACAAGCACGCTTTACTGCATATACAGACTGATTTTATTGTTGAGGGTTTGTTAACACTTTAATGAATTCTATGCATTAAAAAGGTAAAAAACCACCTGTGGTCCCCCCTTATACTTACCTGAGCCAGATCTCTCTTGACTCTCTCTCCACGCATTGCCTTTGGCGCCTGTTGTCGTCAATCACGGCCAGTGGGGAGGGGCCTTGCCGAGCCACACTATGTGTGTTTCAATGGACACACACAGCCTGCTTTGGGGTGGAGCCAATAGGAGTGCCCCGGTAGCAAACAGCTTGCTTTGGGGGAACGCAGCAAGGGGAGGAGCCAGGGGCACCGGCGGGGGACCCGAGAAGGGGCTACTCTGTACAAAACCATTGACAGAGCAAGTATAACAGGTTTGTTTTTTAAAAAAAAATAATAATTGAAGGTTTATAATCACCTAAAAATAAATGATAGAAAAAATAAAAAATTAAAACTAACAACCCCCACATTAAAGGCCTGTTAAGCAATGGAATACATTTTAGTTTTCAGGTTTAGATGTAGTTATGTCGTCATTAATATGGAAAATAATGAACGTGGATTGTGTGCTGCCACTTGTCTAAATATCAGACGTGTCCAGTGCCAGAACTGCTGCAGACACTAATCATGTGTGTTCATTACATAAAAAAACAAACAAAAAAAAAAGGACAATAAAACATAATTAATACAAGAGTTACGCTGCTCATATAAAACAAAACATCCTAACCCACCATAAATGGTAAAAGGTGAAATCATATGCATGAGAAACAATAAATAAATCTCTATAAAGTCTAACCACTTCCTGACCGGCCCATGTACATAAACGGCTGGACGGGAGCAGTGAAGGAGCGGGTGGCCATTTATAAACGGCCTCCGCATTCACTGCCTGTGCTCGCTCCCTGGGAGAGCGTGGCACAGTGATCCGGTGCACACCGATCGCTGTACGGGACCTCTCTTGGCCAATCAGTGATCACATGAACAGTAGTAAACAAGATGTGACTTCCTGACATCACCGCTTACTACTTGTGAAATCTGTGAATGATCACAGAGGTCACATGGTACAGGGCTATTCACAACAGCCAGACACAGTGGAACACCGATCGTTGTACGGGACCTCTGTGCGAGGTCCCGATCATGTGATCACCGATTGGCCAATCAGTGATCACATTAGAGTAGTAAGAAAGGTGTGACTTCCGACATCATGGCTTACTACGTGTGAAATCTGTGAATGATCACAGAGGTCACATGGTACAAGGCTATTCACAGCAGCCTTGTACCATGTGACAAGCTGTGACCAATCACAGCTCACTCAGTATTTCTCAATGGCTGCAGGAATGACCCTGCAGTCCCAGTGCTTATAATACACAGAACCTCTATATGGTGCTAAGTCCAATTGTACCAGCCCATGGTAAAATGTCTTTGATGGCAACTGTAGCTCTGCAGGGGCTGAGCTTAGCTCCAAATTGCTGCCCGCACTATACTACACACCTAGGACTAAGGAAGCCCTAAAAATGCTCCGATTCACCTCTGCCCATAATGACTCTGTAGTCCCAGTGCATGCAATACACAGTCTCTATGTGGTGCTAAGCCCTATTTTACCAATCCATGGTAAAATGTCTCTGCCAGCAATGATAGCTCTGCAGGGGCGGGGCTTAACTCCAAATTGATTCCCACTCTAAAGCACATGTCCTGAACTAGGGGAATGCCTAGGCTTACAGAAGTCAATTCTATACCTCCAGAGAGTGGTGGACACTGTAAACATGTGCAACGCTAAAAATCAATAAATAAATAAAATTAAATGCCAATAATATAGCAAATAGAAGGTGACAGTCTATGCAGATCAATGGTGCAGAAACACAGTAAAATCCAGTAGTAGTGCTCCAAATAGTGTGGTAAAATTACGCACTCACCAGATGCGTAATGTATATATGCATTAAATGAATCAGTAGAGGTCCCCTTTAGAAGTTGGATCTGATCCTGGTCAAGGATAATCCTCCCTCTAGGCAAGGTGGTGTTGTCAGCAGCTCACGGAAGATAAAAGATCCAGCTGGCCAGAGGTCCCTTTAAGGGATGGATGGGTGTAGATGCCTGCTTACAGGAACTCCCTTCTCTGGATACTTCAGATGGCTGGATCAGGTGGGCTCTACAAATAAATAGCTCCTCACAGGAGACCATAAAGAATGCCCATAGTGTAGTAGGTGAATAAATATTTATTATAAAAACAAATTTGCAAATTCTGAATAATTAAAAACAAGTAGAGTCAGGTATTGCAGTATGGACTGACCATCCAGAAAGTAAGATGGCCAGCGGGCCTCCACGTGGCTCCGGCGGTGTGACGCCACGGTGTCTTGCCTCTTCCTCAGTATATACATTACGCATCTGGTGAGTGCTTAATTTTACCACACTATTTGGAGCACCACTACTGGATTTTACTGTGATTCCGTGCCATTGATCTGCACACTGTCACCTTCTATTTGCTATATTATTGGCATTTAAATTTTATTTATTGATGGACAGACATTTATAATACTCATTTTTAGTGCTGCACTTATTTTATGTTTCTAACAAGGTTTTATATTGGTTGCCTTTAGTGCCTTAGCTGCTAACTAAAGAGCGCTCACTTTTTATTTTCCTGTATTTTTCCTGTAAAAATGTGAACGGCAGCAAGAAGACCACCCTAGTGCTGGTGCCATCAGTAAAAGGATATGATATAACGCAAAAGGCCAGAACGGGTTTTGATTCGGGGAATGGGTGCAAGTAATCCCACACCAAGGCCACAATGGCGAAGAGGCAAGAGATGGTGCAGATGATGAGGCGGCCATCGATGAGGGAGAAGTTTTCAACATACTTGTATTTCTCCAGGAGGACCTGAAAACCAAACACCACATTGTTAATAACTGTCCTCTGTCTGCTGTCACATTTCTCTGCTAACACAACAAACACTTTTCTCCTGCGCTAGGAAAGGACACAGTAGACCCAATAGGAATGTTCTGGAATTTTCCGGAATATGCACTTCTTGCTGCCCTCAACAGACCAGGGTGGTCCGAATACACTAGATACAAATGGAGAAACAGAAAAAGGGCGCACCGACCTAGTGCATTATCGTTTAAAATAATTTATTAAAGAAACAAAAATAGGTATCATACTCACAATGGACATAATAACACAGGCATGTCAAACTGAACAAGACGTATGATCCAAAACAACATCTGAGTCCATACGATGGAACCCTGGATGACCAACTGGCTATCGCGTTTCGAGGACATAACCTCTTCCTCAGAGGAAGAGGTTATGTCTGTTTCTCCCAGTGCAACCAGGGACATCGTGTTAATGCCAAACATACTGCAAAACGAATCTTGGGTGTGCATACATGTCAACCACTGTAATGGCTCATTTATGCAGGTATCAAATAGGTACAGTTTTGTATGGGGGGGGGGAGAAGAGGAAGGAAGGAAGAAAGAGAGAGGAAGGAAGGAAGGAAGGAAGAGAGAGGAAGGAAGGAAGGAAGGAAGAGAGAGGAAGGAAGGAAGGAAGGAAGAGAGAGGAAGGAAGGAAGGAAGGAAGAGGGAAGGAAGGAAGGAAGAGGGAAGGAAGGAAGGAAGAGGGAAGGAAGGAAGGAAGAGGGAAGGAAGGAAGGAAGGGGGAAGGAAGGAAGGAAGGGGGAAGGAAGAGGGAAGGAAGGAAGGAAGGGAAGGAAGGAAGGAAGGAAGAGGGAGGAAGGAAGGAAGGAAGAGGGAAGGAAGAGGGAAGGAAGGAAGAGGGAAGGAAGGAAGGAAGGAAGAGGGAAGGAAGGAAGGAAGGAAGAGGGAAGGAAGGAAGGAAGGAAGAGGGAAGGAAGGAAGGGGGAAGGAAGGAAGGAAGGAAGGAAGAGGGAAGGAAGAGGGAAGGAAGGAAGGAAGGGGGAAGGAAGGAAGGAAGGAAGGAAGAGGGAAGGAAGGAAGGGGGAAGGAAGGAAGGAAGGAAGAAGGAAGGGGGAAGGAAGGAAGGGGGAAGGAAGGAAGGAAGGAAGGAAGGAAGGAAGGAAGGAAGGAAGGAAGGAAGGAAGGAAGGAAGGAAGGAAGGAAGAGGGATGGAAGGAAGAAGGGAAGGGAAGGAAGGAAGAGGAGGAAGGAAGGAAGGAAGAGGGAAGGAAGGAAGGAAGGAAGAGGGAAGGAAGGAAGGAAGGAAGGAAGAGGGAAGGAAGGAAGGAGAGGGAAGGAAGGAAGGAAGAGGGAAGGAAGGAAGGAAGGAAGAGGGAAGGAAGGAAGGAAGGAAGAGGGAAGGAAGGAAGGAAGGAAGAGGGAAGGAAGGAAGGAAGGAAGAAGGGAAGGAAGGAAGGAAGGAAGAGGAGGAAGGAAGGAAGGAAGGAAGGAAGAGGGAAGGAAGGAAGGAAGAGGGAAGGAAGGAAGGAAGGAAGGAAGAGGGAAGGAAGGAAGGAAGGAAGGAAGAGGGAAGGAAGGAAGGAAGGAAGGAAAGAGGGAAGGAAGGAAGGAAGGAAGGAAGAGGGAAGGAAGGAAGGAACGGAAGAGGGAAGGAAGGAAGGGGGAAGGAAGGAAGGAAGGAAGAGGGAAGGAAGGAAGGAAGGAAGGAAGAAAGGAAGGAAGAGGGGAAGGAAGGGGGAAGGAAGGAAGGAAGGAAGGAAGGAAGGAAGGAAGGAAGGGGGAAGGAAGGAAGGAAGGAAGGAAGGAAGGAGGGAGGGAGGAAGAAGAGGAAGGAAGAGGAAAGAAGAGGAAAGAAGAAAGAAGGAAGAGGAAGAAGAAAGAAGGAAGAGGAAAGAAGAAAGAAGGAAGAGGAAAGAAGAAAGAAGGAAGAGGAAAGAAGAAAGAAGGAAGAGGAAAGAAGAAAGAAGGAAGAGGAAAGAAGAAAGAAGGAAGAGGAAAGAAGGAAGAAGGAAGAAGGAAGAGGAAAGAAGGAAAGAGGAAAGAGGAAGAAGAAGAAAGAGGAAAGAGGAAAGAAGAAGAAAGAGGAAAGAGGAAGAAAAGAAGAAGGAAGAGGAAGAGGAAAGAGGAAGGAAGAGGAAGAAGGAAGAGGAAAGAAGAAGGAAGAGAGGAAAGAAGAAGGAAGAGGAAAGAAGAAGGAAGAGGAAAGAAGAAGGAAGAGGAAAGAAGAAGGAAGAGGAAAGAGGAAAGAAGAAGGAAGAGGAAGAAGAAAGAAGAAGGAAGAGAAAGAAGAAGAAGGAAGAGGAAGAAGAAAGAAGAAGGAAGAGGAAGAAGAAAGAGGAAGAAGAAAGAGGAAGGAAGAGGAAGAAGAAAGAGGAAGGAAGAGGAAGAAGAAAGAGAAGAAGAGGAAGAAGAAAGAGGAAGGAAGAGGAAGAGAAAGAGGAAGGAAGAGGAAGAAGAAAGAGGGAAGGAAGAGGAAGAAGAAAGAGGAAGGAAGAGGAAAAGAAGAAAGAGGAAGGAAGAGGAAGAAGAAAGAGGAAGGAAGAGGAAAGAAGAAAGAGGAAAGAAGAGGGAAGAGGAAGAAAGGAGGAAAAAAGAAGAGAAAGAAGTAGAAAGGAGGAGGAAGAAGAAGAGAAAGAAGAAAGAGAGGGAGGAAGAAGAAGAGAAAGTAGAAAAAAAAAAAAAAAAGGAAAAGCACAGCTTGGGTGTAGGTGTACACATAACGTGGTGACGTTTGCCCGTGTCCACTGTACACAGGACCCAATTGACTACTGCCACTGCTCAGGGCATGGAAATGTCCACAATGCGTATTTAGTTGCTCTGCTGATGACACTCTAGTAATATTTCAATGTCTGCGCCAAAATGAGTCGCTTAGGTGGCGGAGGCACATGTGCAGAATGACCAGCCTTCAGTTATCATGGAAGACAGCCAAAATCATTGTGCACATGGGCAGCTGCATGAATGCCTCATTCAGGACAGACGTGTCATCGCCAATACGGTGTAGTCAGTAGCGCAGGCACATTGTTGACAGGTCAGCCCTGATCAGCGGCCAATAGAGCTGAATTATGCAGCACACACTATACATTCACACAGCGGAGGGGCACGTTTTTTATACGGGAACATACTGGCTGCGGGATCCTACATAATTGTTATACGTCTGTCTGAAAGAATCCTTACTGTAAAAGGACCCCCTCCCCCACCCTATACAGAAAGGTAAAAATAGCCTCTCATTTGTTCCCTTGTCCTTCATGCAGTCCTGGGAATAAAACGTTCATTTGCTGAATCTTTATAACGATTCTTTTAATAGCTGGATTACCTTTTTGGCTGCATCATCCAAGGAGTTTTTAACTGCAGATCCGTCCCATTTGTCAATTTTTACTGGCTTGTCGTCAATTTTCCACTAGAAGGACATAAGAGGAAACAAAAAAACAAAAAAAAACAAATCAATAACAATTCACTACTTCCATTATACTACTTCATTCTCACCATCCAGATGCACAGTTCAGGTAGAGAAGAGACGGCAGCGCCACTCTAAGTGTAGATGGTTAAAATCAGGCAGATTTCATGGTAAAATCGCACTTAGCTAGGTAACAGATAGGCAGGTCAAGTAATGGAGGTCCATTGGGAGCATCGGGTCCTTTGGCCGTGCTCTGGGTGTTTTCCCGCCACTCCGGTGGTGTCCAGGGCTCAGGGAGTAGCAGAGGGGCGCAGGGATGATGTCACCTCATGGACCGAGTTTCCAAGATGGCGCACGTTCGGAGCATGCTCACTCCATCAGGCTGATGAAGGAGTGAGCATGCAATTCTACCATGAAATCTGCCGGATTTTAACCGTCTACACTTAAAGTGGCGCTGCCGCCTCTCTTCTCTGCCTTCATTAGGAGTATCTACAAACTCTTACAGCCAGCTGCCTCCTTGGACAAGTCCATACTACTACAAGCCCCCCACTACAGATGGACTTGGGCACCACCTCCACATGGACCTTCTATAACCCCCATTGCTGATGGTCCATCCCCAAACGCACACAGGGTAGATGCGTCTTAGCGCTCCCTCCCCCCACACACCTCCAGATGCACAGTTCAGACCAGCATGCTGGGACTTGTAGTTCTAATAAAAATTAGAGAGCCACATGTGCTGTGAAACACTGATGCAGTCCTCATGTATGCACAGAATGAAAAGCCAGGAGGTGGTTTTACCAAATGAGGGTTTTAAACATAAGAGAAACATAAAAAAACAAAAAAAACCCACGTCACAGTTTTTAGTATATAAGAAGGATGGACGCTGCTCATACCTGCCCAGAGAGTCAGATGTATTGGAAATGGCCTCAGCCACAGCTCCAATCACACCCTCTGAGATCAAGCCCCAGATGGCAGGGTGAAACGCGTCACTGGATGTGTGGCTGGAGCAGCGTCTGAGGCAGGGGCGGACTGACAACTCATGGGGCCCCTGGGCAATAGGGGATCATGGGGCCCGTGTGTCCTTGCCAAAACTCAAAAAAAGCCTACAAAAAAGGTACCAGGGGCATCTCATGGGGCCCCCTACTGACCACAGGCCCTCGGGCAGTGCCCGAGTTCCCAATTGGTCAGTCTGCCCCTGGTCTGAAGCCATTTCCAATACTTCGACTCTCTGAGCAGGTATAAGCAGTGTCCATCTTGAATCGCTACTGGAATCGCTATACGACGCTGCTCCTTCTCTCTCATGCCGGCGGGGTGTCTCTTTCCTTCCTTCTGTTCAGTGCTGTAAGCCTACCTTCATGACCCTTCACAGTTTTCAGGACACTTCTCTTAGGCCTAGTCCACACTGGCTTTGAAAGCAGGCGATTGAAGCGCTCCTCAAACGCTTATGCAAATGATACTATGGGCAGCACAGAGTGCTGTTCACATTGTGCGTTAGTGTTGCTTCAAAATTGAAGCCTTGTGTAGAGTCAGGAGGAGTTTGAAGCCTTTCAATGCCTCCCATTCAAATCTATGGTGACGCTCCTCAAACGCCCTGGCAGGCATTTACAGTGCGGCTGTACCGCATTAATACCATTAAAGTTTATTATAGGCATTTGTGGTGCAGTGTAACGCTTGCGAAATGCTTATAAAATTTCTCAAAACCGCGCATAGGGTGTTTAAAGAGCAAACACCCATACTAAAGCTTATTAACACCTAACGCTATAGGGGCATTTTTGAAGAGTTAGAAATGCAGTCAAGTGTGAACAAGCCCTTACATCCATCTACTCTCCTCCCGCTGCTGCCATTACCGCCTGTCAAAATGAGAGATGGTAATTGCTTTGCATAACACAGCAGGAGTAGCTGTCAGAATGCAGCCAGGCCTGTGCAGATAGTCTACAGCAGGGGTGTCAAACTGGTGACTCTCCAGCTGTTGGGAAACTACAAGTCCCATCATGCCTCTGCCTTTCAGAGTCATGCTTGTAACAGCCAAACTTGCAATGCCTCATGGGACTTGTAGTTCGGCAAACAGCTGGAGGGCCACCAGTTTAATACCTGTGGTCTACAGGTATCACTCAGTAACTACAATGCAACAATGTATCATTATATTGTATCTACCATTTTATTCACATGTAGATCAAAGATGTGACCTTTGATCCTCATGACAACCTAGAAGTTTTTTTTTGTTTTTTTGTTTTTTTTAGAGTAAAATGTTACCCACCCTAATAAACCCCTTCCTCCCCTTAAAGTAATTCTAAAGTCTGAAGGGTTTTTTTTTCCCCCAACTACTTGACTGCTGGGTACTTTCACCCGCTTCCTGCCCAGGCCAATTTTCAGCGCTGTTACGCTTTGAAAAGACAACTGCGCGGTTAAGCAACACTGTACCCCAATTACATTTTTAGAGAGAGATCGATCGATAGAGACTGAGACCGAGAAAATGAATGAGAGAATGTGCTAGCTTTTGGTGGTATTTAATCACTACTTTTTTTTTTTTTTTTTAGCTAAACAAAAAAAATAAAAGTCCTTAGTTTCTGTTATCAAATTGTGTAAATAAGTAATTTTTCTTCTTCACTGATTGGCAGCACTGATGATCAGTGCCCAGATTATCAATGTAGATGTCCCCTGTGTGGATTGTCGCTTACCTGCTCTACTCTCCTCATGCACTTTCAGCATAAGGAGAGAAGTGCCAATAACCAACAAATCCTAAATACAATGTGATTGGACACAGTTGATCACAAGGTAAAGGGCCACTGTGACTAGCTCTTGACCACGATCTGTGATCAGCTGTGTCTGAAGGACAGTGTGAACCCGATGTGTGCCAAGGGGGCACAGGGTTCTGGGAAGAAGCAGTCACAGAATTGGATGACCGCACTGTAGCGGTCATTCTCTGCATTAACCATCCTGGTGGTATTCCCGAGTGTGACTCGGGGTTCATTTCAGTACCAAAAGCGGTAACCCCGAGCAACACTCGGGATTACACTGCAGCGATCCCTCGAGCCTTACCTTGTCCTGCGATCCCGCGAGGTCCTCCCGCTGTGTCCTCCGGCCATGTCCGCCGCCGATACCGACATCCGTCTTCCGGGTTGCGTGTCCTGCGAGCTTCGGGACGTACGGGGGGGCGGAACCGGTGGGAGATTCAAAAAAGTAAAAATTTGACACACAATACATTGTAATCTCTTAGTATAACATCACTGTATCAAACCATTTCACATACATTTTGTCCCGAGTGCTTTGTCCTGCGCCCTGCCTGCATTTTTACTGTTCTTTCTGCCTGGAAACTGAGAAACGTCCATGGCGTCCAAAAAGCGGTTTTAGACCGGCTAGAGAACAGCGATAGTAAATCAGAACCACTTGCAGAATTGAGTGATAATGATTTGTGGGGGAAATTCCTCATCAGACACTGAAAACGATTCTGCGACTTTGCTCAGTGATGTGCGAACTTGGCGCTATATTTCACATTTCAGTATTTTTGGTTTGATTATATTATTGAATTAAATTATTATTTTTTACAATTATTTATTATATTATAATTTACAATTTCGCGTTTCAAACTTTATCACACCCGGGATGTTTACTAAACTCTCGTTTGGACAGATTTAAGTGAGTCATTCCTAAGAATTACAGACCTACAATATAAAACAACAAATTTCCACGCAAAACAATGTACAGCTTTGACATTCAAAAGTATTGATGTTAGACCGCTGGGGAGGTTAATGTTAAACAAAAAAACAAACAAACAAAAAAAAACCTAAAAAAACACCAAACCTTAATGCATCCCCCCCCCCCCCATACATACCTGAGCTCAATCTCAGTCCAGCGATGTGCATGAGAGCAGTGTCTCTCCCTCCTCATAGACTGAGGCAACAGCAGAAGCCATTGGCCCCTGCTGCTGTCAATCACAGCCAGTGAGAAGGGAGCGGGGTGACAGGGCCAAGCTAAGCTCTGTGCTGTAAATTCATGCTGGCAACTCAGTGAAGTCTAGAATATCAGAATCATTATTGGCTACATACTTAAACACGCTGGTAACTATCTATTGCGTTTCAGCTATGACCGCCAAAACACAGATTGCTACCAGTGTGTTTTAAAATGTAGTCAAAAAAGATTTGGATTTTATAGACACCAAGTTGCCGGTTTGAATTTATTACGGATCTGATCATCTGAGTACCAGTCCTCAGCCATTAGAAGCTGAACTTGCAGTCGAGCTTGGGTATTGTTTATCTGACAGGGGTTCTAATCCCCCTCCACAACACAAAAAAGAAAAGAAAAAACAAAAAAAAGTAATTTTGCCATTACACTTTTAATGGCACAAATTATAGATCTAAAATACCGTATTTTTCGCTCCATAAGATGCACTTTTTTCCCCCCAAAAAAGGGGGGAAAATATCAGTGCATCTTATGGAGCGAATATGGAGCGGCCGGTCCGGTATTTCCACCACCGCCGCGTCAGAATACCGGGCCGGCCGCTCAGCTCTGCAGCGGGACCTTACCTGTTCCTCTATCCAGCTGCGCGCTGTCTACCCGGCTTCTGTAGTGTGAGCGCTCGGCATGACAGCCGGGTGCCAAGTGCGCATGCGCGAGAAGCGGTGCTCTTTGTGAATGGTAAGGCGGTACCTGGGACACATGACAGGTCCCAGAAGCCGCCGGACCAATCACAAAGCGCAGCGCTTCTCGCTCATGCGCACTGGGCACCCGGCTGTCATGCCGAGCGCCCACACTACAGAAGCCGGGAAGACAGCGAGCCGCTGGATAGAGGAACAGGTAAGATCAAAGGACAACTCCGTGGAAGTAAGAGCGGGTACCTGTCAAATTCAAGTACCCGCTCCCCCCCCCCCCTCCCCAAAGGTCAGCAGTCATCTCCTGTACCGTGCCCGCAGTCTCTGGTCATCCCCTGTACCGTGCCCGCAGTCTCTGGTCATCCCCTGTACCGTGCCCGCAGTCTCTGGTCATCCCCTGTACCGTGCCCGCAGTCTCTGGTCATCCCCTGTACCGTGCCCGCAGTCTCTGGTCATCCCCTGTACCGTGCCCGCAGTCTCTGGTCATCCCCTGTACCGTGCCCGCAGTCTCTGGTCATCCCCTGTACCGTGCCCGCAGTCTCTGGTCATCCCCTGTACCGTGCCCGCAGTCTCTGGTCATCCCCTGTACTGTGTCCGCAGTCTCTGGTCATCTCCTGTACTGTGTCCGCAGTCTCTGGTCATCTCCTGTACTGTGTCCGCAGTCTCTGGTCATCTCCTGTACTGTGTCCGCAGTCTCTGGTCATCTCCTGTACTGTGTCCGCAGTCTCTGGTCATCTCCTGTACTGTGTCCGCAGTCTCTGGTCATCTCCTGTACTGTGTCCGCAGTCTCTGGTCATCTCCTGTACTGTGTCCGCAGTCTCTGGTCATCTCCTGTACTGTGTCCGCAGTCTCTGGTCATCTCCTGTACTGTGTCCGCAGTCTCTGGTCATCTCCTGTACTGTGTCCGCAGTCTCTGGTCATCTCCTGTACTGTGTCCGCAGTCTCTGGTCATCTCCTGTACTGTGTCCGCAGTCTCTGGTCATCTCCTGTACTGTGTCCGCAGTCTCTGGTCATCTCCTGTACTGTGTCCGCAGTCTCTGGTCATCTCCTGTACTGTGTCCGCAGTCTCTGGTCATCTCCTGTACTATGTCTGCAGTCCATTAGTTCAGAATATTTTTTTTCCTGTTTTCAGCCTCTAAAACCTAGGTGCGTCTTATGGAGCAAAAAATACGGTAATTATTTTACAACACCCAACAAAACAAAACAAAACAAAAACAAAAAAGTAAAAATTTGTTTCTCAATTTATTTCTTGCCCCGATGTTGTAGAAAACAAAAAGGTTTTGCAAAATTATATTGCCCAAGGAAAGTCTAGTTTTTCCTAAAAACATATTAATTGGTTATCTGATAAAAGGTATCACCCAACAGGCCCACAGACATATAAAAACTGCTCTGGCCCATGAGGGGTGTACAGATACCAGAACAGAAGTGGTTAAGAAATGTACACTTTATTACATATCTCCAGCCAGATGAAGCCGCCCTTGATAGAGATGAAAGTGACTCCGGAGCTTGGCAGAGACCTTTGTCGGTATTATGGACTCGCCATGTAAATGAAATGTGATCTCTATGCCATCATTCCTCCTGGCCTCCATTAATATTGGCACTTAGCGGAGAACCAGCTTCCCGCAATCACTTTTCTGTCCGCCTGTTCTTTGGGCTCTTCGTTGGAACGCGGCGCTTCATTTGCGTGCAAATATTTGTCTGTGATAAAAGCAGCGAGGTGAAAGAATGGGTCCTTTAATCCTCACCCACATGTAGAAGAACCCAAAGGGGACTCTGCACTTTGCTTTACAGGAACCTTCCAGGCAAATTATGACCATTCCGGGGCGAAGTAGCAGAAGCTCAGTATTGCCCGACACTTCCTGAATAAAAGGCCTGGAGAAGATCCATCTGTTCTGAGGGCTGAACTTCTTGGTGATCCTTTATCTGAGCAACGTTCAGAAGGGGTCGGTTACATAAAGATTGGATAATTCCATTTACAGCAAAACTTTGGAAAGTTCCAATTCTCTTGAGGTTCTAAAAGGAAAATCTTTAGTACGTTGGAATGTCATAGCAGCTTCATGTATCATTAGCTTCATGGTGAGTCCGTGTTCTTCCACTTGACCAACTGGAGTGGAGAAAGAAAGTTCTGTGTATGTCATGACTTGGAGCTTACATTGGGTTGAGTACTCCCTCTCTCTGCCCCCCATCGGACAGCCCTGGGTACCCAAGTGGCCAAGCATCACAGCTGTCACAGGGCTGAGGACCCCCTCCTTGCCCCCCTATAATATAGGGCACATCATGGGCCAATCACCAAGCAACACTGCTGCTGAAGAGCTGAGGAATCTCTCTTTGACCCTCAGGAATAATGATGGGTACCTCAGCAGAAAAATAAATTGGGCTGAGAACTCTCTTACTGTCCCATGTGACAATAAAAGGGACCTGAACAGCCCATCACCAAGCACCACTGCTAACACAGGACAATGTGACAATGCTGGGTACCCAAGTACCACGATTGTCTACAGGGATAAGGACTCTTTCCCTGCCCCAATGTGACAATGTTGGGTATCCCGATTCCGCTTTGCCGAATACCACAACAGCAAGAGCTCGGTCAGCACAGTGCAGTGCAAAGGGGTGCTAACAGAGGGTTCTGCGATGTGGAGGGGAGCACACAGCGGGGTTCTGCGATGTGGAGGGGAGCACACAGCGGGGTTCTGCGATGTGGAGGGGAGCACACAGCGGGGTTCTGCGATGTGGAGGGGAGCACACAGCGGGGTTCTGCGATGTGGAGGGGAGCACACAGCGGGGTTCTGCGATGTGGAGGGGAGCACACAGCGGGGTTCTGCGATGTGGAGGGGAGCACACAGCGGGGTTCTGCGATGTGGAGGGGAGCACACAGCGGGGTTCTGCGATGTGGAGGGGAGCACACAGGGGGTTCTGCGATGTGGAGGGGAGCACACAGGGGGTTCTGCGATGTGGAGGGGAGCACACAGGGGGTTCTGCGATGTGGAGGGGAGCACACAGGGGGTTCTGCGATGTGGAGGGGAGCAGAGAGGGTTCAGTGCAGAGGTGAGCAGAGAGGGTTCTGGGATGCAGAGGTTAGCAGGGGGATTGGGGTTCGAAAGTGGGCAGAATGGGATTGGTGTGCAGAGGTTAGTAGAGAAGGGAAGGTAAAGATTTTGCTGCCCGCTCATTTTAAATCGCACCCATGTGCATCTGCTAAAGAGCAGCACATTTGTGTGCGTGTTGGGAATGCACGTGATTTTGCAGGCATTCCCCAACGTGCAGTAGTGTGAACCAACCCTTACCTAGGTTGCCTCGAAATTGAACATAATTTTCAAGGGCGCCCTGACTGGAAAAAGGTTCAGAAACACTGTGCTAGGATGCAGACAGCATCGGCCTTTCTAGTGTATTTCGTTGCTAGGACCCAGGTGGTTATTGCCGTCGAGCATCCTCCATTGACAATCCTCCCGCAGCAGTCCTACAGAAGGGGCTACAGCATAAATGATCTCAGGATTGCAGTACAGACGGGGAACTTCAAATCACACAAAAATCTGGAATGGATGTAAGCTTCTAAAATAAAAACACCCTGGCCTTGAAACTAAACAGCGATAGAAATGTGATATTGTGATGTGGCCAGTTCAGCTCACATGCAGTCCAATGCGTTTTCTTCCTGCGTCAAAAATGCATTGATAGTAGGTTACATGGTTTCCAGTGGCACAGTTCACACCAGCGCGTTCCAGAAGGGAAAAAAAAAAAAGAAAAAGTAGAACATGCCTTTTTTCCTGCAATGAACTGCACTAGAATGCAGTAAAAAAACACCAAAAACACGCTGGCATGCACATCTATTTAAAATAAGAAAAGGAGAGGGGAAATTTGAACCGGAATGCATCAAAAACATGCATACAGAAAAGTATCCGGACTGCTTTCTATGGAGTGAACCGACCCGTAATCTTAAATTTTAGTCATTACCTGACAAGGTACTTTCAAGCCAGCAATAGGAGGCCCACAGACACCCGAGACCTGCCAGCGGGAGGTCCACAGACACCCGAGACCTGCCAGCGGGAGGTCCACAGACACCCGAGACCTGCCAGCGGGAGGTCCACAGACACCCGAGACCTGCCAGCGGGAGGTCCACAGACACCCGAGACCTGCCAGCGGGAGGTCCACAGACACCCGAGACCTGCCAGCGGGAGGTCCACAGACACCCGAGACCTGCCAGCGGGAGGCCCACAGACACCCGAGACCTGCCAGCGGGAGGTCCACAGACACCCGAGACCTGCCAGCGGGAGGCCCACAGACACCCGAGACCTGCCAGCGGGAGGTCCACAGACATCCGAGACCTGCCAGCGGGAGGTCCACAGACACCCGAGACCTGCCAGCGGGAGGTCCACAGACATCCGAGACCTGCCAGCGGGAGGTCCACAGACACCCGAGACCTGCCAGCGGGAGGTCCACAGACACCCGAGACCTGCCAGCGGGAGGTCCACAGACATCCGAGATCTGCCAGCGGGAGGTCCACAGACATCCGAGATCTGCCAGCGGGAGGTCCACAGACATCCGAGATCTGCCAGCGGGAGGTCCACAGACATCCGAGATCTGCCAGCGGGAGGTCCACAGACATCCGAGATCTTCCAGCGGGAGGTCTATAGATGTCTGATGTTACGAGAGGTCTATGGACTTCTTACAATGCCTTTCAGTAGCTCACTCTCATGTGAATTGTGCCAGAACTTCTCATATCTAAGGGATCAGACTTACGAAATGGTACAACCCCATAGTTCATCCATGTTTTTCCCCTCACCAGCTGTCAAATGATCCAAACCTGGATGCCTCCACAGAGACCAAAGCAAGTGTGAATCAGTCCCAAGTCATGTGTTCATTTCCCAAAAACATTCCTAAGCCTAATCACTATGTAAGAAATGTTATAACAGACAGTATACCACTCGTGTGTCAGGAGGAAACGATAGTTGTATTGGCCCAAGTCAATGGACACACTTCTACTCACCCTGTTGATAACACCCTTGACTTTATAAACTCTCCAACACCCCCTTTACTAACAACCTTATCAGTTTCTCACTCTCTTTAACCTCTCTCTCACCAACCAGGAAACAGGTACATGTAGAACCCATCATCAATCGCTATCTCTTTGCCAGTCAAATTAAACTTAAAAGAGGCGCAATTTTGCATTGAAGTCAATTATCATTATTGGCACTTTTTTCTCTATCAGTAGAACACTGATAAGCTCAATTTACAATCGTTATCGGCAGCCTATATATCAATGCATTGCTAATTAAAGGATAAGTTCACTTTTGGAACATGTTACATGTTCCACCCATTTTTAGGGTGGAACATGTAATATGTTCCCATAGCTGCAGTCGCGCCTGCTGCCCCCCTCCCTCTGACAGACAGTATGGGAAAACGTCTCCTCGTACTGTCAGATTTGAAAACAGCCCAGGCATGGGGGGCTCCGCCCACATGGCCACGTCAATCATTCAGTGTTCTGTGAATAAGTGCCTACAAGTCCCGGCAGCCTTAGTGGCTGTCTGCTTGTAGTTTTCAATGAACTACTATGGCGTAGTGAAGCTCCGTGGTAGTTCATTGAAGCTTCCTGTCAGTATATCTGCTTGACTCTACATCCCGCATGGCAAGCAGATATAATGACAGGTCTGCAGGAGACCTGCATGGCATCACCAATCTACTGATCACTGGTGCAATGTTTTCCAGGCTCCTTTGGACAAAAATAATAAATGCACGTTTTTTACCTGCAAAAAAAAAATGTGCATTTATTATTTTTGTCCAAAAGGTGAACTTATCTTTTAAAAGGTAAAAAGTTAAAGGGGGTCACCATGAGGAAGGAGGTCCTGATTCCTCTATATAGATCTTTATATCACTAGAGGGGTCACCAGCAGGAGGAAGGAGGTCCTGATTCCCCTATATAGATCCCTATATAGATCTTTATATCACTAGAGGGGTCACCGGCAGGAGGAAGGAGGTCCTGATTCCCCTATATAGATCCCTATATAGATCTTTATATCACTAGAGGGGTCACCGGCAGGAGGAAGGAGGTCCTGATTCCTCTATATAGATCTTTATATCACTAGAGGGGTCACCGGCAGGAGGAAGGAGGTCCTGATTCCCCTATATAGATCTTTATATCACTAGAGGGGTCACCAGCAGGAGGAAGGAGGTCCTGATTCCTCTATATAGATCTCATATAACTAGAGGGGTCACCAGCAGGAGGAAGGAGGTCCCAATTCCTCTATATAGATCTTTATATCACTAGAGGGGTCACCAGCAGGATGAAGGAGGTCCTGATTCCTCAATATAGACCTTTATATCACTAGAGGGGTCACCAGCAGGAGGAAGGAGGTCCTGATTCCTCTATATAGATCTTTAGTTAGATCACATTTAGAATACTGTGTCCAGTTCTGGAGACCTCACAAGAGAAGATAGAACAAGTCCAGAGACGGTTAACAAAAACGGTGAAAGGTTGGGGGCAGGGGCGGACTGACAACTCATGGGGCCCCAGAGCAATAGGGGATCATGGGGCCCCTGTGTCCTTGCCCAAACTCAAAAAAGCCTATGAAAAAGGTACCAGGGGCATCTCATGGGGCCCCCTACTAACCCCCGGCCCTCGGGCAGTGCCCGAGTTTCCAAAATGGTCAGTCCGCCCCTGGTGGGGGGGATAAAACATTTCAAGAGCGACTTCTGGAACTTACCATCTACAGTCTGGAGGAAAGAAGGGAAAGGGGAGACAGGATTAAGACCTTTAAATATATGAAAAGGGTGGATAAGGTTCAGGAGGGCAGGATTTTCAACATGAAACCAAAATCAAGAACATGAGGACAGGACCCTCTGGAGAAAAGTTCAAAACTAATCCCAGAAAGTACTATTTTACTGAAAGTAGCAGCAGAGCTAGTGAGCCAGTCAGCAGTAAATAGCTACAAACATTCTTGGGACAAACAGATCTATACTCAGACAAAAAAAAAAAAAAAGTTAAAAATAAAATTAAAAACAAAAAACCCAAAACAAACACCTCCCCCCTAAGGGTCTTTTCACACGGGCGTTCCGTTTTTTTTCTTCAGTTCAGTCATGTTTTTTCAAAGAAAAAAAACAGGAGTTTAAATCAGTTCTCTCATCTGTTTACATCCGGTGTTCATCCGTTTTTGGTCCGTTCCATTTTCTTGGGCGGAAGAAAATTAGGGTTTTCTTCCGTTCAAAAAAAAAAAACGGATGCAGACATTAACGGATGTAAAAAGATGCTCATCCGTTTACATCCGCAAGTCCATACAAATACATGGGGGTCTGTTTTTCATCTGTAAAACGGACAGATGAAAATGGACAGATGAAAAGTGGACATATAGAACGCCCATGTGAAAGGGGCCTTAAAGAAGAGGAAAAAAAATAAAAAGGAAGAAGGGCAGACTCGACGGACCATTCTCTCTTTTTCGACTCTCACTTATCTAGGCTTCTCTAACTAAAAGGAAAAAAACTATTTTTTAAGTTTTGGACAGAATGAAGATGAAAACATTTGAGTAGTCCCCAAGACGATAATAAAATGGGGAAATCTTCCAATGAGGACACTCTTGGGGGGCCATCCCAGGTCACTAGAACTAGTTTCCCTTAATTTGCGAGGAGGAGGAGGGGGAGGGAGAAGAAGAAGAAGAGGGAGGAGGAGGAAGAAGAGGGAGGAGGAGGAAGAAGAGGGAGGAGGAGGAAGAAGAGGGAGGAGGAGGAAGAAGAGGGAGGAGGAGGAAGAAGAGGGAGGAGGAGGAAGAAGAGGGAGGAGGAGGAAGAAGAGGGAGGAGGAGGAAGAAGAGGGAGGAGGAGGAAGAAGAGGGAGGAGGAGGAAGGAAGGGGGAAGAGGGAGGAAGAGGGAGGAAGAGGGAGGAAGAGGAAGAGGAGGAGGAGGAAGAGGAAGGAGGAGGAAGAGGAAGGAGGAGGAAGAGGAAGGAGGAGGAAGAGGAGGAAGAAGAGGAGGAACAAGAAGAAGGAGGAGGAAGGAGGAGGAGGAAGAAGGAGGAGGAGGAAGAAGTGGAAGGAGGGAGGGAGGAGAAATTCCAGTCCACTATTGTATTTTATATGAAGTCTTGTGGCTGCAACAATGTATCCATTTGTATCTGAATAAACACATCTGTATCCAAAATGGATACATTGTTGCAGCCACAAGACTTTTCATATAAAATATAATAGCGGACTGGAATTCTTCTTCTGTATTTCTCCCGTCTCTGCAAGGGGCAGAAGTAATCATGGGGTTAAATGCCGGCCATACACAAGATGAAAATCGGCCAATTTGTTTTACCGTTGGTGGCAACGTTGGCCGATCGAACGACCAATTTTTCGGTTTTTTTTACAAAACGGACGATTTTCGACCCATCTATGGCCTACATAACAACTTTGCAGCGAAAGCGTTTGTCTGATTGGATACAAGCGGATTGGGTAAGCCCTCATACAAAGACTGTGTGGTCAGAGATTGTAATGTTTGTGGTGACCCTTACCTTGTAAAGTGCGGTGTAAACTCTAGGCTTTATATTAATAATTTTATAACACATTTTAACTTTTGCGTTCAGTTCTCCTCTAACACTGCAACTGCACAGAACAGTCATTGCACGGAGGGTTTTCAGAGTCATGTGACCACTTTCCCTCCTCCAGTCACTTATTTGAACGTGGCATTCTGTGCATTCATCGCCGCTGGCTCACTGTAGGCCGATATTTACACATCAGCGGATTGTAATCAGTGGTGCAGGTCCTGCTGATTACACAGTGTTGATAATGGCCCGGGGAAGCAATGGCAGCCAACACAGAACATCTGCACTGTATTTAACCATTGCACAAATGTCATAAAGAGTACACACAACTTATGCATATTAAACTGATTGGCCAATCAGTGATCACATGAATCAGGATCTCACACAGAAGTCCCGTACAGCAATCTGTATTCCCAGGGAGCGCGCACAGGCAATGGATGTGGGGTGACGTTTAGAAACGTCCACCCGCATCGGCAGCGCAAGAGGTTACATATGCTGTAAATACATACAATACACTGTAAAGACAATATGTCAGCCCTCCCTACTTCATTTCTGATTACAAATCTCCCCCCTCTTTCACTCTTGCAGAACACTGAGCTGAGAGAGAGAGAGAGAGCAGGCTGCACATGCAGGGGTAGGGAATGAAGCCGAGTGCTCAGGAGTTTCTGTGGGGGCCATGAAATCAGCAACTGAAAAAGCAAGCATCCTTATAACGGAACCGGACCCAGACTGCGCTAGGGTATTTCCGTTAGACTCCCGCTTCCCTGTCCGAACATTATCCACGGACACCACCGCTGACCATACAGGACGAGACAGCACCAGGCTCCTTAAGATAGGAAGTAAAACTGCTTTATTTTAAAACAAACAGAAGATATATACACAGGGCGGGGAAATACAACCAGGAACAGGAAACACATCAGCAGGCTGTCCCATCAGGGGGAAGGGCTGCCAGAAACACCCCCCACCAAACCAAGACACACAATAGAACAATGGAATACACCACCTGGCAATAGACAATACAGGAACACATACATCCCATAATAGTTTGCTGGCAAGCAAGACACAATAGAACAATGGGATGCAGCACCTGGTGCTGAACAATGAACAACCCCCACACCCCACCTATACATGTCTACACAATATCAGGACAGATCACCCTGTACCCCTACCAGGCACAGGGTGGCTTACACATAAGAATATGGGGAGCTGAGATAGAGGTCTCCTCACCTCTCCAAAGGGAGCTGTGCCCCATGGGCCCCCCACCCAAAGTCACTCCCATCACACGTATACTGAACAGAGCCCAGCATGGTAATGTGCTGAGGATGCTGTAATACATAGGGAGTTTTTGGTAGAAGGAATAAAAGGTGAACTAACCCTTTAAGGGCTTGTTCAAACGGACAGCCAGGGGGAGCAGTCCACCTAAAAACAGAAATGTAGCTGCTCAGGGAAGTACATAAGCCGTGGTAAAAATGAAACTGTTGCTTTCGGCGGGCAGTTCCACCACAAAGCGCAACCAATTCAAGTGAATGGGGCCACACGATGGCCTGCGGGAGGACATTTTAACAGGTGGAGAGGAGGTAACATACTGCCTCCTCACTGCTTGTCAAACACCCTCAAAAAATGCATTCCTCCAGGCTGGCAAGAATAGCCGCACGTGTGAACAATCCCTAAGGGCTCATTCACACGGGCGCCCTGCCCAATGTAAAGAGCCCTTCCTTTACGTTTCTGTCCTAGTGCTGAGCTGGGGGCATGCAGCCCATATATGTTAATGGAAGTACAGCCCTGGCCAAAAGTTTTGAGAATGACACAAATATTAATTTTCACAAAGTTTGCTGCTTCAGTGTTTTTAAAGTTTTTGGCAGATGTTACTCTAGTATACTGAAGTATAATTACAAGCATTTTCCAAGCGTCAAAGGCTTTTATTGACAATGACATGAAGTTTATGCAAGGAGTCAATATTTGCATTGTTGACCCTTCTTTGTTTAGACCTCTGCAATTCACCCCTCGAGGATTGACCACAAGTTCTCAATGGGATGAAGGTCTGGGGAGTTTCATGGAGACAGACCCAAACTTTTGATGTATTATTCCCCAAGCCACTTAGTTATCCCTTTCGCCTTATGGTGAGGTGCTCCATCATACTGGAAAAGGCATTGTTGGTCACCAAACTGTTCTTGGATAGTTGGGAGTTGTTCTCGGAGGATGTTTTTGGACCATTCTTTATTCATAGCTGTGTTCTTTGCCAAGGGAGTGGGCTCGTTCATAATTTTGCCTGAGGACCCCACACATGAATGGTCTCAGGCGGCTTTACTATTGGCATGACGCAGGACTAATGATAGCGCTCACCTTTTCTTCTCTGGACAAGGTTTTTTCTGGATGCCCCAAACAATCGGAAAGGGGATTCATCAGAGAAAATTACTTCACCCCAGTCCTCAGCAGTCCAATCCCTGTACCTTTTGTAGAATATATCAGTCTGTCCCTGATGTTTTTCCTGGAGAGAACTGGCTTCTTTGCTGCCCTTCTTGGAACCAGACCATAATCCAAAAATCTTCTCACTGTGAGTGCAGATGTACTCTCACCTGTCTGCTGCCCTTCTTGACACCAGACCATCCTCCAAAAATCCTCTCCTCACTGTCAGTGCAGATGTACTCTCACCTGCCTGCTGCCCTTCTTGACACCAGACCATCCTCCAAAAGTCTTCTCCTGTCAGTGCAGATGTACTCTCACCTGTTTACTGCCCTTCTTGACACCAGACCATCCTCCAAAAGTCTTCTCCTCGCTGTCAGTGCAGATGTACTCTCACCTGTTTGCTGCCCTTCTTGACACCAGACCATCCTCCAAAAGTCTTCTCCTGTCAGTGCAGATGTACTGACACCTGTCTGCTGCCCTTCTTGACACCAGACCATCCTCCAAAAGTCTTCTCCTGTCAGTGCAGATGTACTCACACCTGTCTGCTGCCCTTCTTGACACCAGACTATCCTCCAAAAGTCTTCTCCTTGCTGTGCGTGGAGATGTACTCTCACCTGCCTGCTGCCATTCCTGAGTAAGCTCTGCACTGGTGGTGGCGATCCTGCAGCTGAGCCAACTTTAGGAGATGGTCCTGGCGCTTGCTGGACATTCCTGGGCACCCTGAAGCCTTCTTCACAACAACTGAACCTCTTGACTTGAAGTTCTTGATGATCCAATAAATGGTTGATTTAGGTGCAATCTTAGTAGTAGCAATATCCTTCCCTGTGAATTTTGTGCAAATCAGTGATGACTGTACGGGTTTCCTTGCAGGTAAGTTAATATTTATGTCATTATCAAAGCTTTTGGCCAGAGCTGTACATTGACTGTATGGACTTAACCACACATCTGAGTTTGGGGTGCATGCATGGACCCCGACACAGAGCCTGTACATCCATGACCAAGCATCTGTCCTTGCCATGCAGGAGGATCTGTACAACTGCTGGGTCTCCATTCATTAATATCAGCTGCCTGGACACAATTCAGAGATAGAACAGAAAAGTAAAGGACAGGAGCATGGTTGTGGATACACAGGCTCTGCGTTGAAGTCTGTGCACATGTCTCTGACAAACTCAGCAATGCGGGTGAGGGAATGCCCTTCCATTCACTAGTATGGGCTGCCTGCACACAGCTCAGTGCTAGAACAGAAAAGTAAATAAAGGACTCTTAACATTGTATGGGACTGAGCCCCTGTATGAATGGGCCCCAAGAAAGCCACACGACAGCGGATGGTAAAATGGGCCCTAAGAAAGCCACACGACAGCGGATGGTAAAATGGGCCCTAAGAAAGCCGCATGACAGCGGATGGTAAAATGGGCCCTAAGAAAGCCGCATGACAGCGGATGGTAAAATGGGCCCTAAGAAAGCCGCATGACAGCAGATGGTAAAATGGGCCCTAAGAAAGCCGCATGACAGCAGATGGTAAAATGGACCCTAAGAAAGTCGTATGACAGCGGATGGTAAAATGGGCCCTAAGAAAGCCGCATGACAGCAGATGGTAAAATGGGCCCTAAGAAAGCCGCATGACAGCAGATGGTAAAATGGACCCTAAGAAAGTCGTATGACAGCGGATGGTAAAATGGGCCCTAAGAAAGTCGCATGACAGCGGATGGTACAATGGGCCCTAAGAAAGCCACACGACAGCGGATGGTAAAATGGGTCCCCAAGAAAGTCACATGACAGGGGATGGTAAAATGGGCCCTAAGAAAGCCACACGACAGCGGATGGTAAAATGGGCCCTAAGAAAGCCACACGACAGCGGATGGTAAAATGGGCCCTAAGAAAGTCACATGACAGGGGATGGTAAAATGGGCCCCAAGAAAGGGGATGGTAAAATGGGCCCTAAGAAAGCCACATGACAGCGGATGGTAAAATGGGCTCTAAGAAAGTCACATGACAGCGGATGGTAAAATGGGCTCTAAGAAAGTCACATGATAGCGGATGGTAACATGGGCCCTAAGAAAGTCATATGACAGCGGATGGTAAAATGGGCCCTAAGAAAGGCATATGACAGCGGATGGTAACATGGGCCCTAAGAAAGTCATATGACAGCGGATGGTAACATGGGCCCTAAGAAAGTCACATGACAGCGGATGGTAACATGGGCCCTAAGAAAGTCACATGACAGCGGATGGTAAAATGGGTCCTAAGAAAGTCACACGACAGCGGATGGTAAAATGGGCCCCAAGAAGAATAGTGTCTGATCACTATACAGATGGGATGAATGGCTCTCTAGTAATCTCCGTATCTGTTACCCATCACTAGTAGGGACCAGCTCGAGCATTTTCAGATCCTGGTCTGAACCCACCCATGTGACCAAGGCTGCTGGGAAGCCGTCATTGTACTGGGCCAATCATAAGGGGCCCCTTGTTTACATGCAGCTGTGGGGTGGGGAATGCTGAGGCGGCAAATGATTGGCTGAGTACCAGTGACTGAGAACATGCGGCTCCATATGGTGAGAATATCCGCAGATTGTTGTTACAATTGTATGCTGTGTGTCCAC
Organism: Staurois parvus; assembly: GCF_062004578.1. Classification (NCBI taxonomy): domain Eukaryota; kingdom Metazoa; phylum Chordata; class Amphibia; order Anura; family Ranidae; genus Staurois; species Staurois parvus. The sequence goes on from NW_028318988.1 coordinate 2,493,550, forward strand.
TTGGGCCCCTTCACACGAGCGGACCAATCGGGTCCACCTGCCGGACCCGATTGGATGCTCCATTACTCTTTATGGAGTGGTGGGTGTCAGCGGACACCTGTACATTTACACCCGCCTGCATCTGATCCCGTCCAATAAAAACAGACCGATGGGGATCCGTTCCAGATTGGATGACAGTCAGATGGAAATGGACACAGGTGGTCTGTTTCCACCCGACAGCCCATAGAGGAGAGCAGGCTGTGTCCGTGTCCACTCTACATGACCAAGAGGACCTGTCATCAGCACGCAGATCCACTGACGGCCCACTTCACGTGCCTTATACACATTGTTACGGGGAGGGGCTCCCACAGCACGCAGAACATAGAAATACAATTATTTTAGTAAATATAAACTGCTAAATACCTTTTCTCATCAGCAGTATATAGCAGTCTTTGACTTCTATCAGTGTCCGGCTGAGCACCGATTACAGCTTGTAGGAGGAGTTTTCATTCTCCTCTCACTGTCCTATGAGGCTGCATGACCCCTGACCCTCTGTCCGGACACTGCTGATTACATGCACCCTCCCAAAGGGAAAAAAAAAAAAAAAAAACTCTAGCCATGCACACTAAACTGAGCATGTGCAGAGGGACTCCAATAGCTCTGTACTATCAGCAGATAGATTGAGGACAGTAGAAGGGGAGGATCAGAAAAGACAGGATCAAACAACGTTTACACAATGCAGAGAATTAACCCCTTAGATTCCACAGTGATTATAACATGAAGGCTTTACTTCATATACAGACTGATATTACAGTTGTGCGCAGGGGCGGACTGACAACTCATGGGGCCCCCGGGCAATAGGGGATCTTGGGGCCCCTGTGTCCTTGTCCAAACTCAAAAAAGCCTATGAAAAAGGTACCAGGGGGCATCTCATGGGGCCCCCTACTGACCCCGGGCCCTCGGGAAGTGCCCGAGTTTCCAAATGGTCAGTCCGCCCCTGGTTGTGCGTTTAACCAGCCATAAATAACTGAAGCTGATCGATGGATCGACTTCAGTACAGCCAGCCTGCCCACTGATGGGTCGAATATGTCCGTTCCTGCTGAGCTGCTTGAGGTTTAATCATCAGAAGGAACGGATATATTCGATCCATCAATGGGCAGGCTGGTTGTACGGATGTCGATCCATCGATCAGCTTCAGTACGACAGCCTTTCAGTTTTTTTCATGCGATCACTGCTGTAGGCTAGAGCCGCTATCAGTGATCACTGTGTTCTGCTGGCCGGGAAGGCTCCCTGCCCGTAGAACACAATGGCGCTGGAGAAGGGGTTCCCCCCATCAACAATGACTGTTGATGGGGGAATTGAGTGATTTTCTCTCCTGCAAGCTCTGGTGGAAGCAAAGAAAACGGTATAATCTGTGGGCTGCTTTAGATTTGCAGCTGGGGGATGGGGGGTGTTAAATACATGCAGTTGTGCTACATTTAATCTCCCCCTTGCAGCCCCCATCCCACATAAGTGCAGTGACAAAAGGGTGCGCTTTAATGCCCACGCACTGCATGTATACACCAATGGGTGGCTGTTCCTGTGCTGGGATCACGATCAAACACTAATTGGTAGCCATGGGACTGGATCCTGATCACGTGACCACTTTGACATCCAATCACAGTGGTCACAGATCCTTCTCTGGACGTTCAGAACTTTTTAACCGCCTCCCGCCCGCCATATAAGGTAATGACGGGCCCAAGGCGGTTCTCTCGTTCTGGAAGGACGTCATATGATGTCCTCCCATTCTAACCGCACATGTGCAGCTCAGGGAGCGCGCAATCGGTGGTGCGCTGCGTTCTTCTGACACAGCAGATCACCGATCATGGAAAGAGCCGAAGATGTCGGCTCGGTCATGTGATCAGCTGTGTCCAATCACAGCTGATCACATGTAAATAGGGAAATGCTGCTTATTGGCATTTCTCTCCTCACGAGCTGTCACACAGAGAGGAGAGGAGAGCCGGTAATCGGCATTCCTCGGAGAGGATATGTACACTGATCATCAGTGTAGCCCCAGCAGTGCCACCTGTCAGTGTCCATCAATGCCACATATCAGTGCCTACAAGCGCACAACAGTGCCGCCCAACAGTGCCCAGTGATGCCTGTCAATGCCACCTACCAGTGCCTCCTCATCAGTGCCGCCTCATTAGTGCCCATCAGTGCCGCCTCATTAGTGCCCATCAGTGCCGCCTCATTAGTGCCCATCAGTGCCGCCTCATTAGTGCCCATCAGTGAAGGAGAAAAATCACTTATTTACAAAATGTTATAACAAAAAATAAGAAAACTTTTTTTTCAAAATTTTCAGTGGTTTTTGGTTTGTTTAGCAAAAAATAAAAATCCCCGAGGTGATTAAATACCACCAAAATAAAGCTCTATCTGTCTCAAAAAAATTATAAAAATTTCATATGGGTACAATGTTGCATGACCGCGCAATTGTCATTCAAAGTGTGACAGCGCTGAAAGCTGGAAATTGGTCTGGGCAGGAAGGGGGTATAAGTGCCCTGTAGGTGAGGGGTTAAAGGGAAGCCACGCGGGCAGAAAGGGGTTCATCTGCAGAGGCAGTGGACAGGATTGCTCACACGCTGCAGTTATCATGCTTTACGTCTCATGTAAACCGTGTCCCCCTGCCACGTTCAGTGGGCAGCACCACCACCAAATGCGGACACACTGTTGGTCTGGCATTTATGAGGTGAAGACAGGCGGTGAGGTCCTAACCCCTCGCCATTGTGTACTGCCACCCATTGAGATACATGAGAAGAGGTGGCTGTGTGTCGGGGGTTGTGTACAGCTCCCACGTGTGCTCTGTCATGGGTCAGAACACGTGTATCTCAATGTGCATGATGCAGTAATGTGCCACGACCACATGACAGGCATTACAGGCGTTTGTGACCCGTCCCTGTCTGCTTACATGGGTTGTGTTTGCTGCTTCGGGGGGATAAAGTCCATTCAGGGGACGTCAACCTGCAAAATGCCTCGTCACCGAGTGCCATCTGTGTGTGTTGGTGCAATGTGTACTAAGGGGGGAATCACATGCACCAACAGGGGCCCCCAGAGTGGGATCACATGCCATATTGGGAGCCCCTAAGGCGGGATCACCTGCCCCAACCAGGGGCCCCTACGGCGTAGATCACTTGCCCCTATGGCAGGGATTACCTGCCCCAACAGCGAGATTTCATGTCCTATTGGGGGAGGGAGGGCCCTAAGGCGGGATCACACGCATCAACTGGGGGCCCATAAGGCGGGATCACACGCACCAACTGGGGGCCCCTACGGTGAGACCATATGCTCTATTGGGGGCCCCTAAGATCACATGCCCTATTGGGGGGCCCCTAAGGCGGGATAACATGCTCTATCAGGGGGTCCCTACAGTCAGACCATATGCGCTATCGGGGGGCCCCTAAGGCAGGATCACATGCCCTATAGGGGGCCCCTAAGGTTAGGCCATAGGCTATATCGGGGGCCCTAAGGCAAGACCATATATCCTATCGGGGGCCCCTAAAGCGAGGCCATATGCTCTATTGGGGGGACCCAAAGTCGAGACCATATGCTCTATTGGGGGGGCCCTAAAGCGAGACCATATGCTTTATTGGGGGGGGCCCCTAAGGCGAGACCATATGATTTATTGGGGGGGCCCCTAAGGCGAGACCATATGCTCTATTGGGGGGGGCTCCTAAGGCGAGACCATATGCTCTATTGGGGGGGGGGGGGGGCTCCTAAGGCGAGACCATATGCTCTATTGGGGGGTCCCCAAGGCGAGACCATATGCTCTATTGGGGGGGCTCCTAAGGCGAGACCATATGCTCTATTGGGGGCCCCTAAGGCGAGACCATATGCTCTACTGGAGGGGCTCCTAAGGCGAGACCATATGCTCTACTTGGGGGGCCCTAAGGCGAGAGCATATGCTCTATTGGGGGGGCCCTAAGGCGAGAGCATATGCTCTATTGGGGGGGCCCTAAGGCGAGAGCATATGCTCTATTGGGGGGGCCCTAAGGCGAGAGCATATGCTCTATCGGGGGCAACCTAAGACAGGATCGCATGCCCTATCGGGGGGCCCCTAGAGTGAGCCCATGTGCCCTATCGGGGGGGGGGCCCTAAGGCGGGATCACATGCCCTATCGGGGGCCCCTAGAGTGAGCCCATGTGCCCTATTGGGGGGGGGGGCCCTAAGGCGGGATCACATGCCCTATCGGGGGGCCCCTAGAGTGAGCCCATGTGCCCTATCGGGGGGCCCTAAGGCGGGATTACATGCACCAACAGCGGACCCCAAAGTGGCACCCATCACGTGGTTTGCAGGGCGCTATGACACAACGTAACAAATGAGGGTTTTATAGGAATAATAATAAAGTGAACGCACTCCTGTGATTGGCTCGCCGGCAGATGAATACACGACGCACCTCAACGCGAGTAGGCGGCTCCGGTGTGACACGTACAGGCAGCTGTCAGGTGATGGCGCTCCTCACACTCTCCGGTGGTCTCAGATGGTGGGATCGACCAATCACACGCAGTGTACAGCGATGGCGGTCACTGCCCCTTTAAGCCCAGCACAGGTTAGGCCAAAGAGCTGACAATCATTTCCCAGGTGTGAGCTCCCCCCACTGTCAGGGCCTCCCGGAGTCCTGGGGTCTCCAGTCACCCATAGCAACCAGGCAGCTGTTCCCCCTCCCTCCCCAGGAACACAATGGTTACCACGGGCAACAGTCATCCCCTCCCACCCCGTGCATCCCATCCCCCCTCTCACCCACACCGCCCCCTCCCATCCCCGGACCCCCATTACTTTCTCCAGAAGCCCGTTCCTGCCGCCTCTCGCCGCCATCTTGTCTCATCCCCGCTGTCTCCTGACCTGGCGCCCGCGGATTGGTGAACACGAAGCCCCTGGCCCCGCCCACTCCTCCGCTCGCCGCGCGCACAGCCGGAGGAACACGCCGCGTCCGGGCACTAGAGGAAGAGGGGCGGAGGGAGACGGGGACGGGTGGAGCTGAGGGCGGGGTTTTGGAGGGGAGGTGGAGGGGTCAGGTGAGAGCGTCCGTCGTTGCTAGGAGACGATGGATCCGGGAGGATGATGGCGGGGTGAGCACTGAGGGGGCCGAGGGAACCCATTATACCTGACCTCAACAGGGGTGGACTGACAAGTCATGGGGCCCCCGGGCAATAGGGGATCATGGGGCCCCTGTGTCCTTGCCCATACTCAAGCCTATGAAAAAGGTACCGGGGCATCTCATGGGGCCCCCTACTGACCCCGGGCCCTCGGGCAGTGCCCGAGTTTTCAAATGGTCAGTCCGCCCCTGGACCTCACCCTTCTGTACTGGGGGCATGTGAACTAACGGGGGCCCTAAAGTGGGACACATGACCTACCGGGGCCCTGAAGTGAATCACATGAACTAATAGGGGCCCTAAAGTGGGTCACAGGATCACATGAGCTAAAGGGCCCTAAAACAGGGACAGCTGCACAGATAGGGGTCAAATACACCAATAGGGGTCCTAAGGTGTATATGTCTGTGGGGCTGAGATGGTCCTTCAGAAGTCTATGAGGCTGAGACGGTCCTCTAGAAGTCTATGGAGCTGAGATGGTCCTCTAGAAGTCTATGGAGCTGGGATGGTCCTCTAGAAGTCTATGGAGCTGAGATGGTCCTCTAGAAGTCTATGGAGCTGGGATGGTCCTCTAGAAGTCTATGGGGCTGAGACGGTCCTCTAGAAGTCTTTGGGGCTGAGACGGTCCTTCAGAAGTCTATGGGGCTGAGACGGTCCTTCAGAAGTCTATGGGGCTGAGACGGTCCTCTAGAAGTCTATGGAGCTGAGATGGTCCTCTAGAAGTCTATGGAGCTGGGATGGTCCTCTAGAAGTCTATGGAGCTGAGATGGTCCTCTAGAAGTCTATGGAGCTGGGATGGTCCTCTAGAAGTCTATGGGGCTGAGACGGTCCTCTAGAAGTCTTTGGGGCTGAGACGGTCCTTCAGAAGTCTATGGGGCTGAGACGGTCCTTCAGAAGTCTATGGGGCTGCGACGGTCCTTTAGAAGTCTATGGAGCTGAGATGGTCCTCTAGAAGTCTATGGAGCTGAGATGGTCCTTTAGAAGTCTATGGAGCTGAGATGGTCCTCTAGAAGTCTATGGAGCTGAGACGGGCCTCTAGAAGTCTATGGGGCTGAGATGGTCCTCTAGAAGTCTATGGGGCTGAGATGGTCCTCTAGAAGTCTATGGGGCTGAGACGGTCCTTCAGAAGTCTATGGGGCTGCAAAGGTCCTTCAGAAGTCTATGGAGCTGAGAAGGTCCTCTAGAAGTCTATGGGGCTGAGACGGTCCTTCAGAAGTCTATGGGGCTGAGACGGTCCTCTAGAAGTCTATGGAGCTGAGATGGTCCTCCAGAAGTCTATCGGGCTGAGATGGTCCTGTAGAATAAAACTTATGTATAAAAAATCGAGCTGAGATGGTGTTCTAGAAATCTGTGGGGCTGAGATGGTCCTCTAGAAGTCTATGGGGCTGAGACGGTCCTCTAGAAGTCTATGGAGCTGAGATGGTCCTCTAGAAGTCTATGGGGCTGAGATGGTCCTCTAGAAGTCTATGGGGCTGAGACGGTCCTTCAGAAGTCTATGGGGCTGCAAAGGTCCTTCAGAAGTCTATGGAGCTGAGAAGGTCCTCTAGAAGTCTATGGGGCTGAGACGGTCCTTCAGAAGTCTATGGGGCTGAGACGGTCCTCTAGAAGTCTATGGGGCTGAGACGGTCCTCTAGAATTCTATGGGGCTGAGATGGTCCTCTAGAAGTCTATGGAGCTGAGATGGTCCTCCAGAAGTCTATCAGGCTGAGATGGTCCTGTAGAGGTCTGTGGGGCTGAGATGGTCCTGTTGAAGTCTATGGAGCTGAGATGGTCCTCCAGATGTCTATGGGCTAAGGTGGTCCTCTAGAAGTCTATGGAGCTGAGATGGTGTTCTAGAAATCTGTGGGGCTGAGATGGTCCTCTAGAAGTCTATGGGGCTGAGACGGTCCTCTAGAAGTCTATGGAGCTGAGATGGTCCTCTAGAAGTCTATGGAGCTGAGATGGTCCTCCAGAAGTCTATCGGGCTGAGATGGTCCTGTAGAATAAAACTTATGTATAAAAAATCGAGCGCAGTGCATAAAATATGGTAGCTGCTAGCAACAAAAAAGGCACCTCGGGAACCTCCACAGTAAATGTTAAAAGAATAAAAGTGCAGCGCTACATGAATGGTAACTTAATATATGAAAATATGATAAATACAAATGACTTGGTGTCTGTGGATTAATAAAATGCCGGCGAGAGTTCATCAAAAGTGCTGTGGTGAAGTGTGCATACAGTCTCTGATATGCCAAAGACATTAGTAGTGACTTTCTGTGGTCCTGTAGAAGTCTATGGAGCTGAGATGGTCTTCCAGAAGTTTATGGGCTGAGGTGGTCCTGTAGAAGTCTATGGGGCTGAGATGGTCCTTTAGAGGTCTATGGGGCGGAGATGGTCCTCTAGAAATCTATGGAGCTGAAATGGTCCTCTAGAAGTCTGTAGGGCTGAGATGGTCCTCTGAAAGTCCATGAGGCAGAGATGGTCCTCTAGAAGTCTATGGGGCTGAGATGGTCTTCCAGAAGTTTATGGGCTGAGTTGGTCCTGTAGAAGTCTATGGGGCTGAGATGGTCCTTTAGAGGTCTATGGGGCGGAGATGGTCCTCTAGAAATCTATGGAGCTGAAATGGTCCTCTAGAAGTCTGTAGGGCTGAGATGGTCCTCTGAAAGTCCATGAGGCAGAGATGGTCCTATAGAAGTCTATGAGGCTGACATGATTCTATAGAAATTTATGGAGCTGTAATGTGCAGGTGCAGCTAGGACTGGAAACAAACAGCAAAATTGCAGCCATCAGTTCCATATGTGCATTTTTAGAGTGTGTGTGTGTGTGTGTGTGTGGGGGGGGGGGATTAGGTCAGGAGAAGGGAGAAAATAGGAAAATGCACTTGATTTTACAGTACACTTACCCTTTAAATAGATAAGATGGAACGTAATCACCCCTAAATCTTTCACTTTACAGATATAGCGACCACATTGTATAGGATGGACCCCGGAGGTGTACACACGAGCAACTGTTTTCCTGCTAGAAACCTTTTCCGGACTAGTCATGGAGGTACGCTGTGATCTGTTCACTTTGTGAAAAGTAAACTGACATATCTGTGTCTATAGACAGACTGACGTGACTGGCTCAGTGTTCTCTGTACAGCACCATGGAATATGTCAGCGCCATATAAATGCATATTAATAATAATAGTATGTGACTGTGGTGAGATATTACAGTGGAAGTTGAGCAGATGCAGAATCTGATGTTATATTTGTGTCCTCAGGGGCTGGACATTGGCTGGTTTCACAGAAGACCCCGCAGGAGAATAACTTTCGGACGGTTGTCTGTTCTGCTTCCTCGGATCAGAAGAGAAGGTTGGAGATCCAAGACATTCAACGTCGGAGCAGCAGCCGCCCCGCGGGCAGGACAGAGCGTACACCCAAATATGTATTGGATGCAGCGTTCCTGGTATGAGATGATGACTGTGTGTGCCCCTTCATCACTGTGCTGTACAAAGAACAGATTCCTGCTTGGGTTAGGGGTCCAAACCTAGTGTACTCGCTGGCTTTGAATGTTACTTGGTGTTTTGACTTGGCAACCTTTTCCAGATAGGGTCCATTTACACGTATTAGACAACCAACCAACCAACATTAGCACACTGGTTGTCTAATGAAATCAGCCCCTGTCCCTGCACCTTCACACATCAGTGAATCCTACTGGATAGGAGGGGTGGCATATAGAGGAGCTGATCCCCCCCCCATTTTCCTCCTGCAGTTGCTGAATGCCTGTGGGAGAGAGAGGAGGAGAAGCAGACTTTTAGCGGCTGCAGAAGGAAAATGGAGGGCATTGGTTCCCCTGTGTGCCGCCCCTTCTGTCCAGGTATTCAGGGGAGCCACACGGGCCTCCTGGAGCATGGGAACGGGTTGCAATTGCGACCCCTGCTATCCCTGTAGTTACGCCCCTGATGAATGCACTTCAGACCCCAGATCAGCCCAAATGCATGCACTTCAGATCAACTCCTATAAATGCACTTCAGATCCACCCAAATGCATGCAGTTCAGATCAGCCCCTATGTGTGTACTTCAGATCTTAGATCAGCACCTATATATGCACTTCAGACCTTAGATCAGCACCTATGTATGCACTTCAGATTTCAGGTCAGCCCCAATGCTTGCACTTCAGATCAGCCCCAATGCATACACCTCTATGCAACTCTAATACATTCACTTCATATCAGCACCAAAGCTTGCACTTCAGATCAGCACCAAAGCTTGCACTTCAGATCAGCACCAAAGCTTGCACTTCAGATCAGCACCAAAGCTTGCACTTCAGATCAGCACCAAAGCATGCACTTCATATCAGCATCAAAGCATGCACCCATATCAGCACCAAAGCATGCACTTCAGATCAGCACCAAAGCATACACCTCTATGCAGCTTTAATACATTTACTTCAGATCAGCACCAAAGCATGCACTTCATATCAGCACCAAAGCATGCACTTCATATCAGCACCAAAGCATGCACTTCATATCAGCAGCAAAGCATGCACTTCATATCAGCACCAAAGCATGCACTTCAGATCAGCAGCAAAGCATGCACTTCATATCAGCACCAAAGCATGCACTTCATATCAGCAGCAAAGCATGCACTTCATATCAGCACCAAAGCATGCACTTCAGATCAGCACCAAAGCATGCACTTCATATCAGCACCAAAGCATGCACTTCATATCAGCACCAAAGCATGCACTTCAGATCAGCAGCAAAGCATGCACTTCATATCAGCACCAAAGCATGCACTTCATATCAGCACCAAAGCATGCACTTCAGATCAGCAGCAAAGCATGCACTTCAGATCAGCAGCAAAGCATGCACTTCATATCAGCACCAAAGCATGCACTTCAGATCAGCACCAACGCATGCACTTCAGATCAGCACCAAAGCATGCACTTCATATCAGCCCCTATGTATGCCAGAGGCATAACTAAAACCTTCAGGGTTCTGGTACAAGAAACCATGAAGGGACCCCAGACTGATGCCCTTCCCTGCAAGCCTGGGGCCCTTCCCTCTGATCCTGGTGGCAGAACGCCTGGGCCCAGTCGCAAGTGTCACCTTTGCAACCGTGGTAGTTATGCCATTAGTGTCAGAAGTTTTTTTATTATTGTTATTTTAATTATTTTTTACCATTTTATTTTTTTGGAGCCCAGTTAGGGAGCATTTGTGAGATATCGGGGTCTAAACAGACCTCTGAAGTTTCACCTTTGAGACAGAGAAAGGAGATTGAGGGCACAGTCACAGCCCTTATATCTCTGTAGCCTTAGCTGCACAGAATGAATTGACAGGAATAGTTCTTTACAAAGCGTCTTACTCATTCACAAACTGAAGCATAGTACACACTGTTTACTATGCTTCATTTATGAATGGACAGAGTCAGTGATCGATACCGTCCATTCAGAAAATGCAGGAGCCTGTAAATTACATATTTATCAGCCCCATCCCTGCTATCCATCCTATGCATGCAGTTCATAGCTCAGATCAGCCCCAGTGCATGCACATCAGACTTCCAGATCAACCCCAAAGCTTACACTTCAGACCTCCAGATCATCCCCAATACGTGCTCCATCAGACCTCCAGATCATCCCCAATACATGCTCCGTCAGACCTCCAGATCATCCCCAATACGTGCTCCGTCAGACCTCCAGATCATCCCCAATACATGCTCCATCAGACCTCCAGATCATCACCAATACGTGCTCCGTCAGACCTCCAGATCATCCCCAATACGTGCTCCGTCAGACCTCCAGATCATCCCCAATACATGCTCCGTCAGACCTCCAGATCATCCCCAATACGTGCTCCGTCAGACCTCCAGATCATCCCCAATACGTGCTCCGTCAGACCACCAGATCATCCCCAATACGTGCTCCGTCAGACCTCCAGATCATCCCCAATACGTGCTCCGTCAGACCTCCAGGTCATCCCCAATACGTGCTCCGTCAGACCTCCAGGTCATCCCCAATACGTGCTCCGTCAGACCTCCAGATCATCCCCAATACGTGCTCCGTCAGACCTCCAGATCATCCCCAATACGTGCTCCGTCAGACCTCCAGGTCATCCCCAATACGTGCTCCGTCAGACCTCCAGGTCATCCCCAATACGTGCTCCGTCAGACCTCCAGGTCATCCCCAATACGTGCTCCGTCAGACCTCCAGGTCATCCCCAATACGTGCTCCGTCAGACCTCCAGGTCATCCCCAATACGTGCTCCGTCAGACCTCCAGGTCATCCCCAATACGTGCTCCGTCAGACCTCCAGGTCATCCCCAATACGTGCTCCGTCAGACCTCCAGATCATCCCCAATACGTGATCCGTCAGATCTCAGATCATCCCCAATACGTGCTCCGTCAGACCTCCAGATCATCCCCAATACGTGCTCCGTCAGACCTCCAGATCATCCCCAATACGTGATCCGTCAGATCTCAGATCATCCCCAATGCGTGCTCCGTCAGACCTCCAGACCATCCCCAATACGTGCTCCGTCAGACCTCAGATCATCCCCAATACGTGCTCCGTCAGACCTCCAGATCATCCCCAATACGTGCTCCGTCAGACCTCCAGATCATCCCCAATACGTGCTTCGTCAGACCTCCAGATCATCCCCAATACGTGCTCCGTCAGACCTCAGATCATCCCCAATACGTGCTCCGTCAGACCTCAGATCATCCCCAATACGTGCTCCTTCAGACCTCAGATCATCCCCAATACGTGCTCCGTCAGACCTCAGATCATACCCAATACGTGCTTCGTCAGACCTCAGATCATCCCCAATACATGCTCCTTCAGACCTCAGATCACCTTCAATGCAATATTTTAGACCTCAGATCACCCCCTGATCTTCAGAAATGCAAGGTACCGCTGTAGGTGTGTGGGTGCTTCTTTCACACAGTGCACTGGCATTCTCTGACATCAACGACCTTTCAGTGAGGTCAGGGTGAGCTTTGTAATTACCAGCTTAGTGAGCTGTAATTTCCAGCCAATGTTAATTGTTTAGTGGGCAGAGGGCATCTCGTGACAACTCTTTCTCAGTGCCACCAAAGGGGGTCACTCACTCCATGGATTATACTTAAAGCGGAGCTCCACCCAAAAGGGGAAGTTCCGCTTTAAGGACTGCTCCCCCGCTCCCCATTAAGGATTGGCACCTTTTGGGGGGCGGTAGCGGGTACCCGAATTTGACAAGTACCTGCTCCCACTTCCGGTCTGATTACCTAGGCGATCGGAAACGGAAGGTGTCCTCCCTCTCTCCCTGTAGTCTTTTGGGACACGTGACAGGTCCCAGAAGACTACAGGACCATTCATGAAGCGCAGCGCCACTCGCACATGCGCTATAAGCAAATTGTGTAAAAAAAAACAAAAAAAAAAACTGATCACTTCCCCAAAGTAGTACAATGTTACTATGGTAACATTGTACTACTTTGGACATAGTGAAATATGAAAAAAAAATCTTAAAAAAAAGAAAAAAAAATGTAATAAAAAATTTTAAATAATAAAAAAAATTTTTTTTTCATACTGTCACCAGTCAGTGTCCCTGATCACCACCGTGCCAGTTATATGATGACGCTGTACTGCACTGATGACAGTATGTAAAAAAAAATAGTGAACATATTTTTTTTTATTTTTTCATTTTCTGAAAAACTCTGACAAAAAAAATACAACTTCAAAAAACTCGCCATGCCTCTTATGAAGTATGTCGGACTGTCTACTTTGCAAAAAGGGGGATATCTGTACTGTTCTGACATTTGGGGGATATCTGTACTGTCCTGACATTTGGGGGACATCTGTACTGTTCTGACATTTGGGGGATATCTGTACTGTTCTGACATTTGGGGGATATCTGTACTGTTCTGACATTTGGGGGATATCTGTACTGTCCTGACATTTGGGGGATATCTGTACTGTTCTGACATTTGGGGGATATCTGTACTGTTCTGACATTTGGGGGATATCTGTACTGTCCTGACATTTGGAGGATATCTGTACTGTCCTGACATTTGGGGGATATCTGTACTGTTCTGACATTTGGGGATATCTGTACTGTCCTGACATTTGGAGGATATCTGTACTGTCCTGACATTTGGGGGATATCTGTACTGTCCTGACATTTGGGGGATATCTGTACTGTTCTGACATTTGGGGGATATCTGTACTGTCCTGACATTTGGGGGATATCTGTACTGTCCTGACATTTGGGGGATATCTGTACTGTCCTGACATTTGGGGGATATCTGTACTGTTCTGACATTTGGGGGATATCTGTACTGTCCTGACATTTGGGGGATATCTGTACTGTCCTGACATTTGGGGGATATCTGTACTGTTCTGACATTTGGGGGATATCTGTACTGTTCTGACATTCTTGGACCTCATGAAATTAGATTGGCTGTCAGTACTTCAGGATTGATCAATATTCAGATCTATACCATAGTTTGTGAACTCTATAACTTTCCTACAAACTAAATAATACATCCTAATTTGGGTTATTTTCACCAAAGACATGTAGCAGAATACATTTCGGCCTAAATTTATGAAGAACAATTATTTATTTGCAAACTTTTATAACAGAAACAAAGAAAAATGTGTTTTTTTTTCAAAATTTTTGGTCTTTTTTTGTTAATTTAGCAAAAAATGAAAACCCCAGCGATGATTAAATACCACCAAAAGAAAGCTCTAGTTGTGTGAAGAAAATGATAAAATTTTAGTTTGGGTACAGTGTTGTATGACCGCGCAATTGTCATTCAAAGTGTGAGAGCGCTGAAACCTGAAAAATGGCCTGGGCAGGAAGGTGTAAAATTGCCCGGTATTGAAACGGTTAAACACCATTTAAGGGTTTATTTATAGGTTATAATTTTTTCTTTATTTTGAATTTTTATGCAATATTAGTTTTTTTGGTATATTTTTTTCATTTAATATCTATTGTATTTTATTTTATTTGCGCTGTTTGATGTTTTATATATTTTTTTGGGTGTTTACACTAATGAGCAGCAGCATTTACTTAGGAATTATTTCACGTTTTTTTGGCACTGGTGATTTTTTTGTATATGTTTGAAGTCCAGTCTGGGTGACAACCATTGTTACATAGATACAGTGCTGTAAGTGCGGTCACCCTAAGGGCTCATTCACACTTGACTGGTTTTCCAACTCTTGCCAAACGCCCCTATAGCAATTGACAAGCGTTGGTTCGGCGTTTGCAGGGCGTTTTTAACGTTCCGCAAACGCTGCATGCGCGGTTTAGCAGCAGTTGCTAGGCGTTTGCCAAGTGTTAAAAACGCCCCACAAACGCCTATAATGAAGTTTGAATGGTGTTAACACTCCGCAACCGCATCGCAACCGCAGCACAAACGCCGGCCGGGCGTTTGCGGAGCGGCACCATAGACTTGAATAGGAGGCTTCAACTCCTCCTGACCTGACCAGAGGCGTCCGTTTTGCCGCGACGCAACACAACGCTAACGCTCCCGTTTGAACAGCACCATGTGCTGCAATGTGCAGAATTTTCCCAGGCGTTTGGGAAACGGTAAAAACGTTTCCCAAACGCCTGTCTGCCGCTTGCTAACAAGGCTAGTGTGAACGTAGTCTAAGACAGAAAGTGTGTTAACAGCAGGATCACCACGTGAGAATACAAACAAAACTAGAAAAGCTACAATTTCCTGGGAAATTGTATGAAGTGTTCTTGCCTCCACTTTGCTGGCTGCTCACACACCTGGGTTCCTATGGCAACTCACTCTACAGCAAGGGCAGAGAAGAGCGGTTAAAAACAAACTGCTCCAACTTGCTCACTTCACTGGCGGTTGCCATCTTCAAACGGCTGTAGTTTACAAATTATAAATCCTACACCAAAGAGCTTTATATTGTGAGAATCACAAGACCCAGACCTACATTTTAATGCATAGTGTGTCTCTGAAATATTAAAAATGAAGGCACAGTTGCAGTTTAAAAATTGCCTTTAAATTTGAGGTGGCTAGAGTGGAGTTTCAATGAATGTCAATGGGCGGCGTGAGTTGCAAACAAATGGTCATATTGTGAAAACTATCAGGACTATGGCTTAGCCGTGGACATTTGTAGTGGCAGCAGGGATAGCTGAACGTTGTGATATAAGATTTGTGTAGGTGGGCTTGAAAATGAGGGAGTGATGGCAGTTTACAAATCATGTCCTGATTTTTCAGCGCACCCTCTAGCTTTTGTCAGCTCCCACTCTAGTTTTGAACATTCTGCCATTCATTCCTATGGGACCAATTTCACCACAAAAACGCTGATATTTCGTGAACCATTCGGCGAAACGTTCCACAAAGTAATAGCACACCAATCGAGAAGAATCCGCACGATTCGGTATATTACTGTCTATGTAGTGTAAAAACTGTGGGAGGAGTTAGGGGGGTAAATTTGGCTATAATAATAAGAATATATATGTGAGATAACAGGAAGTGGTCTTAAAAAGGAAACAAAATGCAGGCACCACATCTAAGGACTGGTAAGCAGCAATATATAACATTTTTGTTTCTGGGTTTAGAGACACTTGAGGCCTCGTTCACACCTAGCGACTTGGAAGCACTGGCAGAATCAGCGCGATTCTGTCCGCTCTGAAAACGCGGCAAAACGTTTGCATAACATTTATTTTTTCGATGAACAAGCGCTCCTGGCTCAGGGACAAAATTTGGTCCTTGAGCTTTTTTCGCCATGACAAATGTATACAAATCAGTCCATTCAAGTGAATGCGGAAGCACGTGTAAATTGCGCAAAGAAAAAAATCGCAAATGGGAATGCGCGTTCCCGCTTTGCAAGATGTGAAGGGTGCCTAAGGTCCTTTGGGTGACCTGTACATCTCCAGGCTGATCCTGTGCTGTGTGTAGTTTGGATGTTATATGGCCCGCTCCCTATTTTCTTCTTTCTTTTGACTCTCCCTCCAGATGAAAGTCCATCGAGTAAAGGATCCCTGTGACCTGTGCGCTGTGGATGTCAGCGATAAACGCCTGATTGCGGTACGTGGGAGCTCTGCTGCCCTTTCTTCTAACCAACGAACTTTATATCTGTCAAAAAATAGGAGAAAACACTTTACATATTCTGGTTCCCTAGGTGACCCAGAGGAAGGTAACCCACCCTCATTTAAAGTGGACCTCCAGCCTTTCCTTCACTCTTGTGCTATTGTACAGATTCCTCCTTTGTAATGGCATTCCTCACTGCCAGGGGTGGACCGACCATTTGGGAACTCGGGCACCGCCCGAGGGCCCGGGGTCAGTAGGGGGCCCCATGAGATTCCCCTGGTACCTTTCATAGGCTATTTTGGGTGTGGTTTGAGTGTGAGCGAAGACACAGGGGCTCCATGATTCCCTATTGCCCAGGGGTCCCCATGAGTTGTCAGTCCACCCCTGCTCACTGCATACTATGAACTTCTCACATGGCTCATTAGACAATGCAGCAAGTCAGATAAAGCTCTGTCTCATTTCTTGGTTGGAGGACATCCAGCATCATCTAGCACTTTCTTCTCCAGCCCGACTGTCTCAGGCCTTTCATTTTTTTAATTTCAGTTTTGTAAGTATTACCTAGGATGGTCTACATAGAAATACAGCCCCCCTAGCAATGTTCACTTCTCCAGACTGACATCCACCCATCAAGACATTTTGATAGTTGCATAACTCCTCACCGGTGCACCTCCACATCTGCTATGCACGTTGTGGAAGATATAATTTATGTACAGTAGGGGATCATTTTGCAGATGTTATGCGTCCAAACAGAAGTACTTTGCCAACCATTACTTTTTGTTTTTTTTTAACCTCTTGGCGCTGGCCGCACGCAAATGTGCGGCCCCCCGTCATCTGAGCCTTGACGCCGAGCGGCCGCATATTTGCATGCAATTAAGAAAAACATGTGCTGAGAGTGCGCACCCTGCGCGCTCCCAGCACAGCTCTGGTATTCACGGAAAGGTTCCGATCTCCTCTTTCGATTGGGACCTTTCCCGATCTTGTGACCGCTGTGACAGCGAATCACGGCGGTCACATGACCCTAAAACCCTGTCCCGCCTCCCGGCTTCTGAAACTTTTAAAGGGCCGGGAGTCACTGGCACCAAGGGGTTAAGCAGTATATTTTTGCCAGTAATCAGGGCTGCTGTTAGAAACCATGATGCCCCAAAAAGCCAACCTGACAGGGCCCCCTTCCCCAACAAAAAACACAGTTTACTATGCTTCAGTTATGAATGAATCACTCATTGAGTTCATTCAGTAAAGGAAGGGGCTGGTAACTGGACACTTCCTCCATCCTGAAGAAGCCTATCGCAGCTTGCAGTGTATTGCAGTGTGCATGCAGATGCTGGTGGGAAGGAGAGGAGGGAAGGCAGCAGCATTGCAAGGATGAGGGCCTAAAGAGTTGGGGGAAATGTATTGTGCACAGGGAGAGTGATGGGGGTGGCGGAGAGGGGGGGTTGGGCAATTGGTGGAACTGATCCCCTGTATGGCTCTTTCTACTGCAGCTGAAAGCCAGTGGGAGAGGAGAAGAAGCCGGCTATAAGCTGGCTGTAATTGCCCCCCACTGTGCCGATCACCCTCCCTGCCCACATCCTATTCACCTGGCTGCCTGGGCCCCCTTGCTGGCCTGGGCCCCTTACAGGAGGACTGGTGGAACCCCCTCATCCATGGCCCTTCCAGTAATATTCTACATTACACACATGTTTAAAAATAATTTTAGGCCTGACGTGTACACAAAACCCCAAAACATATATATATATATATTCTGAAAGCAGGCACCCTAGAGAAGTGAAGTTAGTTCTAAGTTTTTATGTCACACGATATTACCACAAATGCCTAGTAAATGCGAAACACACTAAAGTGAATTTTAGTGCAAACAAACGCAATAGATTACCCTTATTTTAGATAAAATATAAAAGACGAGGTTGCGGCGAGTAACTAGATACCCAACATGCCAAACCTTAAATTTGTGTGCACCTACGAAATGGCGACAAACTTAAGTACCCTATATTTTCTATAAGTGAAGATTCAAAGGCCCCTACAGGTCATCAGTGTAGCGTTACGGTGGAGGAGGTGCTAGAATTATTGCTGTCACTCTAGTGTGCAGGGTGATATGTAACATGTATCACAATCAACGTTTTCACACATAGGCGCCTTGACGTATGGGGATGGGCAAGGCAAAAGCGGGGTGGAGGTTACCCGGTAATGGGGGCTGTGGAAGCATTAGGGTGGCAACGTAGCTGCTTCCACCTGACAGGCAGGAGTCTGCCTGTCAGTTTTATACATATTCCTTTGTGTATAAATCCCCCTGCTGTCAGGTCCGTATGACATACAGACCTGGTGGCGAAGGGGTTAAAACAATCCCATTATGTTGCTTTGAGCCTGACAAAGACAGACACAGTTTTTGTTTTATCCACTGTATTTACTTTAGAAGTGCAACTTATGACATCCAAGTGAAAGATATAACAGCAACATGTCAGAATTGTTTTTTTTTAATTCAAAAACAAAATCACTGAGTTGGTAAAAGGATCACCCCCTTGTGTCAGTATTTTGTTGAACTCCCTTTTGCTTTGATTCCAGCCTTTAGTCTGTTGGGATATGTCTCCACTAACTTTGCACATCTAGACTTTGCAATCTTTGCAGAACTGACCAAGTTCAGTTCAATTTGATGGTAACTGTTTGTGCACTGCAGTCTTCAAGTCATTCCACAGATTCTCAATGGGGTTTAAGTCTTGGCTCTGACTAGTCCTGGAGGCATGGGGTCGTATCCCACTTCTGACACCAGTTGATAGGAATCAGCCTATGTCCGTAGCCCCTGTCCTCGTTATTTTCACCCTCAGGCCTGGGAGAAATAAATCTCCAAACACAGAAGTGTTCAAGCTAAATCTCTGAAAGTTTAATGCAAGACAAGAACGGTTATACAGAACTCAGTAGGCGTTGCTTAACCCCTTCCCGCCGACGCCTCCCGGCCCTTTAAGAGATTCTGACGTCGGGAGGCGGGGCGGTGGGGGCGTGGTTTAGGAATCATGTGACCGCCGTGATGACGCGTCACGGCGGTCACATGATCGGGAAAGGTCCCGTTCGAAAGAGCGGAGCGGGACCTTTCCGTGAGTACTACACATGTGTGCGGGGAGCGCGCAGGGCGCGCGCTCTCATCACATATGTATTTAGTTCCATGGACGCAAATGTGCGGCCGCTCGGCGTCTAGGCCCAGACGCCGGGAGGCCGCACATCTGCGTGCGGCCGGCGCAAAGGGGTTAATCTTAGGATGACCAATGAAACATTCCATTCTTATCAATATAGTTATGTGAAGAACAGAAACTGAGGGATGCCATATAAGGTGGTTCCGTTTACAGTGAAATTAAAGTATTCTCAGCAATGAGAGAGGAGTTACAAAAACAAAACTAACTGTTCACACATCTAGAAATGGAGGCATTATACAAAATGAATGCCAGTTAATAAAACATATTTCCTTACTAGGCCATGCAAGGACATTCACCTTTTTCTCCTTCAACCACTGTGTGCTCATTTTTCCTGTGTGCTTTGGGCTATTGTCATGTTGGAAGATTTTGATTGCTTATTATTTTCCTTTATGTTTTTTGTATATATTATGTGGTTAAAAAAAACAAACAAAAAAAGCATTATTTATTGACTGATTACACTTGTGTGTGTATAATATAACAATACTGTGATTCCCATTCTTGTAGGCCAGGCCAGAGGAGTTTTTTCTGTTTAATAGCGTCGCCTACATTAACGCAGCCGAGAATGCGCTTGCTTTAGGTAAGAATTCCTTTTCCGCACCTTCTGATAACACAGCTGCCATACATTTGCACACACACGTTCAGGGACAATTTGATGGTAAACTCACTCATTCACTGATAATTGTGAGACTCTGTCCTACAAATTTAACAAATACAGCTGAGTGGATCATTTCATTTGCATTACTTTTCTTTTGGGTCACAGGAATACCTTTAGGGCTTGTGTACACTGGCAGCAGCCCTTACCACCCCTCTGAAAAGCAATGTACGCTGGACCACTTTTCAGAGGGTGGTTAACAGGCTGCTGGGAGGTGATATGTCACCACCATTCTACAACCACTTGCACTGCATGTGGTTGCAGAGCGGTTGTGGCATGGCCCCACTCACTTGAATGGAGATGGTACTGACCATGGAGCACAACAGGGGTGTTACCATTTTTGTCCCAAAGCATTGTGCCTGCCAACTGTGTACAACCTTCTCTGTGTTAGGTTAAAGTGGGGTTGTCAAGGAACTGTAAAACTACAGCTCACTCACCTGTTTTTGCTGCCCTGGCCTTACTATTTTTCCTCATTGAATAGGTGTGGGTGGGTCCCACATTAATCCTCATTGCATAGGAGTGAGTGGGCCTCACATTGATTCCCATTGCATAGATGTGAAAGGTCACATATTGGTCCCCATGCATAGGCATGAATAGGCCCCATATTGGTCTTTGTTGTATAGGTGTGAATGGGCACCCTACTGGTCCCAGTGGCATAGGTGTGAATATGCCCCATATTGGTCCCAGTTGCATTGGTGTGAATGGGCCCCATATTGGTCCCAGTTGCATAGGCATGAATAGGCTCCAGATTTGTCCCAGTTGCATAGACGTGAATAGGCCTCATATTGGTTCCAGTTGCATAGGCGTGAATAGGCCCCATATTGATACCAGTTGCATAGGCGTGGATAGGCCCCATATTGGTCCCAGTTGCATAGGTGTGATTGGGCCTCATATTGGTCCCAGTTGCATAGGTGTGAATAAGCCCCATATTGGACCTAGTTGAATAGGTGTGAATAGGCCCCATATTGGTCCTTGTTTTATAGGTGTGAATGGGCCCCATATTGGTCCTTGTTTTATAGGTGTAAATGGGCCCCTTATTGGTCCTAGTGGCATAGGTGTGGATAAGCCCCATATTGGTTCCAGTTGCATAGGCATGAATAGGCCCCATATTGGTCCCAGTTGCATAGGCGTGGATAGGCCCCATATTGGTCCCAGTTGCATAGGTGTGAATAAGCCCCATATTGGTCCCAGTTGAATAGGTGTGAATAGGCCCCAAATTGGTCCTTGTTTTATAGGTGTGAATGGACATCATATTGGTTCTAGTGGCATAGGTGTGAATAGGCCCCATATTGGTCCCAGTTGCATAGGCGTGAATGGGCCACATATTGGTCGCAGTTGCATAGGCATGAATAGGCCCCATATTGTTCCCAGTTGCATAGGTGTGGATAGGTCCCATATTGTTCCAAGTTTCATCGGTGTGGATAGGTCCCATATTGTTCCCAGTTGCATAGGTGTGGATAGGTCCCATATTGTTCCCAGTTGCATAGGTGTGGATAGGTCCCATATTGTTCTTAGTTGCAAAGGTGTGAATAGGCACCATATTGGTTCCAGTTGCATAAGTGTGAATAGGCCTCATATTGTTCCCAGTTGCATAGGTGTGGATAGGTCCCATATTGTTCCAAGTTGCATCGGTGTGGATAGGTCCCATATTGTTCCAATTTGCATCGGTGTGGATAGGTCCCATATTGTTCTTAGTTGCATAGGTGTGAATAGGCTCCATATTGGTTCCAGTTGCATAAGTGTGAATAGGCCCCATATTGTTCCCAGTTGCATAGGTGTGAATAGGCCCCATATTGTTCCCAGTTGCATAGGTGTGGATAGGCTCCATATTGGTCCCAGTTGCCTAGGCGTGAATGGGCCCCATATTGGTCCCAGTTGCATAGGTGTGAATAGGCCCCATATTGTTCCCAGTTGCATAGGTGTGAATAAGCCCCATATGGGTCCCAGTTGCCTAGGCGTGAATAGGCCCCATATTGTTCCCAGTTGCATAGGTGTGGATAGGTCCCATATTGTTCCAAGTTGCATCGGTGTGGATAGGTCCCATATTGTTCCAAGTTGCATCGGTGTGGATAGGTCCCATATTGTTCTTAGTTGCATAGGTGTGAATAGGCTCCATATTGGTTCCAGTTGCATAAGTGTGAATAGGCCCCATATTGTTCCCAGTTGCATAGGTGTGAATAGGCCCCATATTGTTCCCAGTTGCATAGATGTGGATAGGCTCCATATTGGTCCCAGTTGCCTAGGCGTGAATGGGCCCCATATTGGTCCCAGTTGCATAGGTGTGAATAGGCCCCATATTGTTCCCAGTTGCATAGGTGTGGATAGGCTCCATATTGGTCCCAGTTGCCTAGGCGTGAATGGGCCCCATATTGGTCCCAGTTGCATAGGTGTGAATAAGCCCCATATGGGTCCCAGTTGCCTAGGTGTGAATAGGCTCCATATTGGTCCCAGTTGAATAGGTGTGAATAGACCCCATATTTGTCCCAGCTGAACAGATGTGAGTAGGCCCCATATTGATCCTTGTTGTATAGGTGTTAATGGGCCCCATATTGGTCCCAGTTGCATGGGTGCAAATGAGCTCCATATTGGTCCCTGTTGCATTGGTGTGAATGGGTCCCATATTGGTTGCTGTTGTTTAGGTGTGAGTGGGCCCGATATTGATTTCCGTTGCATAGGTGTGAAGGGGCCCCATATTGGTCCTTGTTGTATAGGTGTGACTGGGCCCCATATTGGACCCGTTACATAGATGTGAATGGGCCCCATATTGGTTCTTCTTTGCATAGGTATGAATGGACCAAATATTAGTCGCTGTTGCATAGGTGGGAATGGGCCCAATATTGCTCCCCATTGCATAAGTATAGATGTGAATAGGCCTCATATTGGTCCCGTTGCATAGGTTGGAATGGGCCCCAAAGACAGTACTGGGATTGCTCTTGTCTTGCATTGTCAGCTGATAACAGGCTGAGACTTGCTCAATTTCTCAAACAACACATGACAAGATGAATCCCGTTACTGTCCATGGGGCCCATTCACACCTAAGCAACACGCTTCTTCATAACTTGTTAAAAGGTGTGGGCGCTTCTTTTGGTGGGATGTGTGATTTTAGCCCATAGACTTCCATGGGAGTGCATGAAGAGTGCCTGACAGGGGCTCTAATCCCTCTCCATTCTATCCAAAACTAAAAAAAAAAGTTTATAATTCAATATTTATGACCTAATATCCTGCAATACATTATATTTATACAATACGCCTTCCTGGACTACAGTATACCTCATTTTCCACAATGATACAGAACCTGTTGGGGAGGGAGGGGGGGGCAATTTAGTGCATCTAGAAGGTAGGGAGGAAACATTTTTTTCTTTTTCTTTTGTTGTTGTGCAAATGACTAAACATGTCCTACAACTGGTGGCTACTGTAGGTGAACACTTACAATTCGTAGCCTGGCAATCTGAATGAATCTCCCCACAGTCTGCATGTATTATCCAGGCTGCTCAGAGACACGTGAGCCACTGCTGTGCCGAGCCAGCGTTGTATGTCAAAGGAGAGAAGCTTCTCCTTCGTGGTTGGCTGGAACAAACCCGATAAGGCAGACGGATCAACATTTACTCAGAAAAATTGTTTTTTTTTTTCAAACAGTGCTCAACAGTGTACAGAAATTATCCAAAGAAAAATACTTACACACACACATATGTATATATCTATATCTAACTATCCATTCAGTCGTATCCGACCCTTGGCGATTGCATGGACCGTCACTCGCAAGCGACTTTTTCCATGAATTCTCTTAGCAATTATTTTTACAGGGTAGGTTGCCAGGTCTTTCCCCAACCCCCACCATGCAGGAGATCCCACATGGCCAGGGATGAAACTAGGACAATTTAGACAGGAGCCAATTAACCTACCAGCATGTCTTTGGAGTGTGGGAGGAAACCGGAGCACCCGGAGGAAACCCACGCAAGCACAGGGAGAACATGCAAACTCCATGCAGGAGTCGCATGGTTGGGAATCGTACCCATGACCCATTTACTGCAAGGCAGACGTGCTAACCACTAAGCCACTGTGCCGCATATATATATATCACAGTGGTTTAGTGTTTAAAACGTCTGCCTTGCAGTAAATGGGTCATGGGTACGATTCCCAACCATGGCGCCTCCTGCATATAACCAATGAATATATATATATATGTTCATTCATTGGTTATAGACGGATCAACATGAGAGCAGAATATCCTCAGTATCGGAGCTGGCAATTTCTCAGTCCCTTTTCAAATCCTGACTAGGCTCCCCCTGCCCCTGGTGTCCCACAGTAGACATTTGGTCTTCTAGGTCTGTCGTTGCACCCTTGCTGAGATACGTACAACTCCAGCACCTTAAAGTGGTTGTAAACCCTTCCATATACACAATGAAGTGACTGGCCTCAGGTGATACACAGAGACGATACAAATCCTCCTACATAGGTTGTACCTGTTTATATGCAGCCCTCTCTCCCATAGAGCCTTCTAAAACACACAGAGCAAAGGCTTTTTAAGGTGTATGACATCACACACTGCAGAGTATAGAGAGGAGAGCTCAGTGTAACCTGAGACCTGAGTGGAGGGAATGGAAACACCCTCCTCTACACAGTCCTAGAGGGAAATATGCACAACTGAGGCTGTCAACCACCTTCTGTGTGTTGGAGGGGGAGCTGCTCCATCTCCCAAGATTGCTTGGTGTCCAGTTAGACTGTCAGAAGTGGTTCATGCAGATAGCAGAGGGAGGAAAGCTCAGTGTAACCTGAGATCTGAGTGGAGGGAATGGAAACATCCTCCTCTACACAGTCTCATAGGGAAACGTGCACAGCTGAGACTGTCAATCACCTTCTATGTGCTGGAGGGGGAGCTGCTCCATCTCCCAAGATTGCTTGGTGTCCAGTTAGACTGTCAGAAGTGGTTCATGCAGATAGCAGAGGGAGGAAAGCTCAGTGTAACCTGAGATCTGAGTGGAGGGAATGGAAATGCCCTCCTCTACAAAGTCTCATAGGGAAACATGGACATCTGAGGCTGTCAATCATCTTCTGTGTGTTGGAGGGGGAGCTGGACCATCTCCCAATATTGCTTGGTGTCCAGTTAGACTGGAATGGAAACACCCTCCTCTACACAGTCTCATAGGGAAACGTGCACAGCTGAGACTGTCAATCACTTTCTGTGTGCTGGAGGGGGAGCTGGGCCATCTTCCAAGATTGCTTGGTGTCCAGTTAGACTGTCAGAAGTGGTTCATGCAGATAACAGAGGGAGGAGAGCTCAGTGTAACCTGAGACCTGAGTGGAGGCAATGGAAACACCCTCCTCTACACAGTCTCATAGGGAAACATGCACTGCTGAGGCTGTCAATCGCCTTCAGTGTTCTGAAGGGGGAGCTGGGCCATCTCCCAAGATTGCTTGGTGTCCAGTTAGACTGTCAGCAGTGATTCATGCAGATAGATCAGTGTAAGCTGAGACCTGAGTGGAGGGACTGGACACACCCCTGCTCTACACTGGCTCATAGGAAACATGCACAGCTGAGGTTGTCAGTTCCCTTCTGTGTGCTGGAGGGGGAGCTGGGCCATCTACCAAGATTGCTTGGTGTCCAGTTAGTCTGTCAGAAATAATTCATACAGATAGCAGATAGGGAGAGATCAGAAAGGAGCCACACTAGGTGCTTTGGATTGAGGCTAATACACACGGTAGAGGGACATGCTCTGTTCATTTCAGAGGTTTACATCCCCTTTAACCATCTCCTGGTGCTCACCATAAAATGAAATATCAGCTTTTGTTGGGCTGTACAATAAATTCTCGTGTAGCGGTACTCTAGCTTTTTTCTTACAGCGATGGCTGCCTGTCCATTAATATTTCAACGTCTGCAATGACTCAGGGTGACCGTTGTTTATAATGCGGATGGGAAGCAAATGTTCCGTGCCTGACATGACCAGTCCAGGGAATTTATATTATGATGGCAGCCTGCCAGACAGCTCCGGAGAATTCCTCGGTCACTTCACCCTTGAAAATGACTCAATGTAAATAATGCATCTGCACAGCAGTGTGTAGCCTATTCTTCCCCACTTCTCCCTCAGCGGCATATATAAATATCCACCACAGTATGCTATAAATGGCTGCACCTCATCACTTAAAGTGTCAGCACATCCAAAATACATTTTTTTTCATTAGAGACCCCCAAATAAAATTGGCTCTCTTTGCGCTCTTCTTTTGGCCTTGTGAGCATGAGGCTGTAAAGTGGAAATTGCGGGTGTATTCCCGCCAGGAGGAGATCCTGGTCATATGACCTGTCAAAGCCACATGACCAGCTCTGTTCCTGTCATTTGCTGTGATGAGAGGAGAGAACCCCGGGGCACACCACAGGTTCCACACTGTGGGCTGGGTTGCAAAATGCCGGCAGTGCCTGTAACATTGCAGAGTATAGCAATATCCACTCTCGCCATTTAAAAATGGGCCACTTAGTGCATTTTATATTCAGTATTAACGTGGACCTTCACTCCTCAAAGGGATCTTAAGCACTTGCTGTCTGGGGCAATTTTTACATTTTTGACATACTTGTTAAATTTAGCAGTGGCCTTAGAATTCTTGCTCTCACCCTGACGTTCGTGGTGTTATCTCACATGTGCGGTGCAATTTACAGGTGAAACTCAAAAAGTTAGAATATCGTGCAAAATTTCATTTATTTCAGTAATGCAACTTAAAAGGTGAAACTAATTTATTTTTTTTTATTTTTTTAATTCAAATATTTATTAATTTTTCATATATATATATATTCATATAAAAAAGGGAAAAAGAAAAAAAAACATAACAAAACATTTCTTCAACGATCTCATATAACATATAAAATTCTTAATCCTATCTCCTTCTATTTTCCCCTTCTTATATCCCTTCCCTCCTCCCTACCACATCCCACCTCCTACCCACTCTGCAATTCTCTCTTACATCTTTCCCTAAAAAACCAAGGAACTTCACTTATCACTTCCCATTGCTTCACATATATTTGTTTGATGTACAAAATCTTCCCATTTCCCCCATCTCCTATTGTATACCTCCATCTTGTCTTCTTGGATATAATACAATTTCTCCATCCTACTAATCTGATTCACTCTCTCTACCCAGTCCTTTTCTCTTGGCACCTCTGAACTATGCCAGAATTTAGGTATCAAACCCTTTGCTGCATTCACATAGTATCATATACCCAAATCCTTGTATTTATTCACTGGTAGCTCTGTATTATGTAATGAGCACACTTCTGGATCTAATCCTATCTTTATCCCTGAGATTTTCCTTATTAAGTTGACCATTGTCTCCCAGAAGCTTTGGATCTTTGGGCACTCCCACCATATATGAAACCATGTACCAATCTTTCCACACCCCCGCCAACACTCTTGTGCTCTCCCCACACCCATTTTATGTTCAACACTCGGTGTAATGTGCCATCTTGCCAAACACTTATAATTTACCTCCACCTCTCTCATGCTGACATTTTCGTGTGTAAGTCTATATATCTTCCTCTGTTTATCCTCATCTATCTTTATCCCCAAATCCTTTTCCCATTTTTCTATGTACATTGGTTTTACTTCCGTGAGTAACTCAGTGAGAATCTTATAAATTTTTGCCGTACCCCGTTTCCCATCTCCCCGTGATTCTAACAACCTCTCAAACAAGTTCCACTTCTTTCTCCCTCTCATAGGTTTCGGAAGACCCTCAACAAAGTGTTTTAATTGGTGATATTTCCACTCATCAATCTTAATGAAAAGTTCCCCTCCATCTTTCTTTAAATCCTTCAATGTTTTCAATTTCTGTCCATCCATAATATCCCTTAGTTGAATATCCTCCTTTTTAAGCCATTTTCCCACACTCCCCTCCATACCTGGTGGAAAATACTCCATATTCCTTAGTGACATTAATTGTGAATTAAAATCCCATTTCATACACTTATGTAAATTATCCCAAACCTTTAAAACATTCAGTGTATACACACTTGTGGTATCTTTTAAACCTCTGTATTGTGCGGGTGCCCATATGCTTCTACTCAGATCAGGTGAAACTAATTTATGAGATAGACTCATTACATGTAAAGCAAGATAGTTCAAGCCGTGATTTGTCATCATTGTGATGATTATGGCTTACAGCTCATGAAAACCCCAAATCCACAATCTGAGAAAATGAGAATATTGTGAAAAGGTGCAATATTCTAGGCTCAAAGTGTCCCACTCTAATCAGCTAATTAAGCCATAACACCTGCAAAGGGTTCCTGAGCCTTTAAATGCTCTCTCAGTCTGGTTCAGTAGGAATCACAATCATGGGAAAGACTGCTGACCTGACAGTTGTGCAGAAAACCATCATTGACACCCTCCATAAGGAGGGAAAGCCTCAAAAGGTAATTGCAAAAGAAGTTGGATGTTCCCAAAGTGCTGTATCAAAGCACATTAATAGAAAGTTATGTGGAAGGGAAAAGTGTGGAAGAAAAAGGTGCACAAGCAGCAGGGATGACCGCAGCCTGGAGAGGATTGTCAGGAAAAGGCCATTCATAAGTGTTGGGGACTTTCACAAGGAGTGGACTGAGGCTGGAGTCAGTGCATCAAGAGCCACCACACACAGACGGATCCTGGACATGGGATTCAAATGTCGTATTCCTCTTGTCAAGCCGCTCCTGAACAACAAACAACGTCAGAAGCGTCTTACCTGGGCTAAAGAAAAACAGACCTGGTCTGTTGTTCAATGGTCCAAAGTCCTCTTTTCTGATGAGAGCAACTTTTGCATCTCATTTGGAAACCAAGGACCCCGAGTATGGAGGAAGAATGGAGAGGCCCAAGGACCCCGAGTATGGAGGAAGAATGGAGAGGCCCAAGGACCCCGAGTATGGAGGAAGAATGGAGAGGCACACACTGCAAGATGCTTGAAGTCCAGTGTGAAGTTTCCACAGTCTGTGTTGATTTGGGGAGCCATGTCATCTGCTGGTGTTGGTCCTCTGTGCTTCATTAAGTCCAGGGTCAACACAGCCGTCTAGCAGGAGATTTTGGAGCACTTCATGCTTCCTTCCGCAGATGAGCTTTATGGGGATGCTGACTTCATTTTCAAGCAGGACTTGGCACCTGCCCACACTGCCAAAAGCACCAAAACCTGGTTCAATGACCGTGGGATTACTGTGCTTGATTGGGCAGCAAACT
The DNA here is from genome assembly GCF_062004578.1 of Staurois parvus. NCBI lineage: Eukaryota > Metazoa > Chordata > Amphibia > Anura > Ranidae > Staurois > Staurois parvus. The sequence goes on from NW_028318988.1 coordinate 2,522,656, forward strand.
CGCCTGACCTGAACCCCATAGAGAATCTATGGGGCATTGTCAAGAGAAAGATGAGAGACATGAGAATGAACAATGCAGAAGAGCTGAAGGCCGCTATTGAAGCATCCTGGTCTTCCATAACACCTCAGCAGTGCCACAGGCTGATAGCTTCCATGCCACGCCGCATTGAGGCAGTAATTGCTGCAAAAGGGGCCCAAACCAAGTACTGAGTACATATGCATGCTTATACTTTTCAGAGGTCCGATATTGTTCTATGTACAATCCTTGTTTTATTGATTGCATGTAATATTCTCATTTTCTGAGATTGTGGATTTGGGGTTTTCATGAGCTGTAAGCCATAATCATCACAATTCTGACAAATCACGGCTTGAACTATCTTGCTTTGCATGTAATGAGTCTATCTCATATATTAGTTTCACCTTTTAAGTTGCATTACTAAAATAAATGAACTTTTGCACGATATTCTAATTTTTTGCCTGTATGTTTGCATATGCTTGCAGGTCCTATGCTCCTGTTTGCATTTGCATGTATGCATGGGCAGGGGATGGGAATACATCACTGCCAGTTTCCTTGGATGTAATTGCCACCATTTTTAAAACTGAAAAGCAGTTGATCACACCTACTTTGGTGTGATCAAATGCTTTTAAGGGCAGAGGAGGGATCTGGGATGCCCGGATCTCTGCATAAAGAGTGCCTGTCACTGCCTGTTGCCGTCACAAGGGATGTTTACATTCCTTATAACAGCAATAAGGCTCGGTTCACACTGCCGCGACTTGGGATCCGATTTGTGAGACCGATTTAGTAGGTTTCATCCACTTGAACATACTGATCCGTACACCTGTGCAAAAGGCCCTTTTTACCCGTGCAGGATGCATAGTTGTTCCATGCAGCCGCATGCAGGCAGGCTGCTCAAATTAATGACAGGTGGGCAGCTACATGAACCTCCAAGCACATCCCGGAATGTACATCCATGCAGGACCAATACACAGATCAGAACACAGACCGACTGCATGGGACTTCTGTGCATCCCATGCGGGTGAAGATGGTCCTTTGAAAAGGTGTATGGATCAGTACGCCTGTGTGGACGAGGCCTAACTGTAAAGGGATTTAAGTCAAAAAGGTAAATAAACGCACAAGAGAAAATCATTGGTTTCCTTATGCAGTGGGTCATGTTGAAAGCTTTTATTTTAGGGGCTTGACAGTATCAAATAACTGCATCTCGTAGTTGTTTACATTCCGCTGTTATTTGACGCGGTTGAGCACATTCAGGCGTTAGGACACCACATATCGGGCCTGAAGGCCAACCAGCAAAGGCAACACATAGCACAAGATGGGCCAACATCACTTATCCTTTGGTGCTGCTAGTCTCCCTATCTGTATCGCTTCTCTTTCAGAGAGTTTTCGGACATTTCTACAACTCAGAGAGCTGGAGCTGCCTTTGAACAGGATCCGGCATATAAAAATCGAACCCGGAGATTTCCCACATCTTGAGGTGAGGAACCTTTTTCTGTTCTGATAATCTATCCCTGAACTCGGCTCTAATCTCGAGGAAACAAAGCTCTGATGATGTGCAGTGATCAGGCATGCTTAGGATATTTGTGGATCTGTATTGGGTCAGATATACTATTAGGTACTGTGGACAGGATAAAGAGGTGGCTTTTTCTTGTAGTGTCACTAGCCACATGTTTTTTTACCATCATTAGCAAAAATGCAGTCTTCAAATATTTGCAGATTGTCGTAATATTCTAAACCATATTGGGACTAGTAAATGTTCTGTGCAGAAAAGGTGGTCCTTGCAGAGGGGGCTTGCTTTGGGTGCCTGTGGTTGTGTGGCTAGAGGCCCCAGTGCTACAAACTAGCCCTGAATGTAGTAATTATTATGAGTATTGTGTGCCCATTCAGTGATGTAATAACAAATTGTTATGAATGTATAGTACAGACTTCAGCAGTTTGAGGAATTTAATGAATTACATGTTGAATTGTGGTACATGGTGTGCTGTTACAGTAGCAGCCAGTTACATTGGTGGTCATTGGAGAAGTGCAGTTGATGTAGAATTGTATCATTGGTGTTCGGTGAAGGAGAGCATGGTACATTAACTGTTAATGGAGAAGTCCATGGTATAGTGGCAATCAGTAGAGAAGTGCCCCTGTGAGGTGGCGTTGGTCAGTGGAGAAGTGCAGGATACAGTGTGCAATCAGTGCAGTGGTGGCCAGTGGAGATGTGAAACAATATGGTGGCAGTCAGAAGAGATGAGCATCAGTACAGTGGTGGTCAGTGGAGAAGTGCAATAATGCAATGGCAGTTAGTGCATAACAGCATTGGTTCAGTAACAGACAGTGGAGTGTTGGTTCAGTGGTGGTTAGTGGAGAATAGTGTTGGTTCAGTGGCAGTTAGTGGACAATAGTGTTGGTTCAGTGGCAGTTAGTGGAGAATAGTGTTGGTTCAGTGGCAGTCAGTGAAGAACCATGTTGGTTTAGTGGAGAACAGCTTTGGTTCAGTGGCTTCAGTGGAGAACAGCATATGTTCAGTGGCTGTCAGTAGAAAAACCATGTTGAATCAATGCTGGTCAGTGGAGAACTGTGTTGATTCAGTGGCAATCAGTGAAGACAAGCGTTGGTTCAGTGGCAGTCAGTGAAGAACCGTGTTGGTTCACTGGAGAATAGCATTGGTTCAGCGAAGGTCAGTGAAGAACCATGTCGGTAAAGTGTAGAACAGCTTTGGTTCACTGCCTTGGGTCTTGACAGCCCTGCAACACATTTGCTCATGCGTGGGTGAAGAAAGCTCTGTTTGTGTGACCAAACTTAAATACAGTACATTTTATTTGGGTACAACGTTGCATGACCACGCAATTGTCATTTAAAGTAGTGCAGTGCTGAATAGCAAAAAAAATAGCCTGCTCATGGAGGGGGTAAAATCTTCCAAGGCTTAAGTGGATAATCATTAAATGCACAAACCCCAATACATATTGTATACTATGTCTTATATCACAGGTACTGGATCTATCATACAATAGCCTGTCTCCAGGTGACATCACACACCTAGGGTTACTCCCACGACTCGGAGTACTCTACCTGACAGGAAATCGGCTGACTCAGCTGCCCCCTGACCTGACCACTCCACCATGGTGAGTACCGCTCATAGCTGCAGATTGAAAATGATTCCTGTTGTTGATCCTGTGCTTGTGTCTGATTATTTGAGATGATTAGTTTGGTTACAGTATTATAGTAAAAGAGAACCTGTCACTCCTCTATGTTGAATCTTGCCGGGTATACCTTTGCTCATCAATCCTGTATATTTGACACCCAAGGCAGATTATTTTTTAACTAAAAGAACTAAAGTCAAAGTATAAATGGTCACCAGAGGTAGAGCTTTATGGCAGAAGAGGCATTTATTTAACTCTTTTGCATGGCAGGGCTATGTTAAACAGGAGCAGTGGGACAGATTGCAAGGTTACAGCTTGAGCCATTAAGAAAAAAGGCCCAGATTGGGAGAAGATGGCGGTGATGGGGTATGGAGGGGGACCTCGTATCAATAAAGGAGGACACTCTGTGGGGAAGGTCTGGTATAACATGCTAGCATGCTGTACATAGTATGGCAACACCTCTGGGTGCCCACTTGGTACAGTTCCATTTTAACATTCCCAGTGATAAAATTAACCACCTCCTGCCTGCCATATAGTCCAATGACGGACACAAGGTGGTTCTCTCGTTCTCATAGGACGTCATATGATGTCCTCCCATTCTCACCACGCATGCTCGGCTCAGGGAGCGCACAGCGCGGCGATCGGCGGTGCGCTGTGACCCTCGGACACAGCAGATCACCGATCACAGAAAGAGCCGAACATGTCGGCTCAGTCATGTAATCAGCTGTGTCTAATCACAGCTGATCACATGTAAACACAGAAATGCTGGTTATCGACATTTCTCTCCTCTCGAGCTTTCAGGCTAACAGAGGAGAGGAGAGACGGTAATCATCTTTCCGCTGAGGGGACATGTACACTTATCATCAGGGCACTGATGATCAGTGTGCCCTGATGATAAGTGTAGCCCCAGCAGTGCCACCTGTCAAAGTCCATCAGTGCCAGCTGTCAGTGCCGATCAGTGCCACGTGCCAGTGCCTATCAGTGCCGCCTATCAGTGTGCATCAGTGCCAGTCAGTGCTGCCTAACAGTGCCAGTCAGTGCCACCTAACAGTGCCAGTTAGTGCCGCCTAACAGTGCCATTTATCAGTGCCATGTAGCAGTGCTGCCTTTCAGTGCCCTTCAGTGATGCCTGTCAATGCCCATCAGTGCCACCTACCAGTGCCTCCTCATCAGTGCCCATCAGTGCCACCTATCAGTGTCCATCAGTGCAGCCTATTAGTGCCCATCACTGCAGCCTCATTAGCGCATATCAGTGAAGGAGAAAAATCACTTATTTACAAAATTTTATAACAAAAACTAAGAAAAAACATTTTTTTTTCAAAATTTTCAGTGGTTTTTGGTTTGTTTAAGAAAAAATTAAAAACCCAGAGGTGATTAAATACCACCAAAAGAAAGCTCTATCTGTCACAAAAAAATGTTAAAAATTTCATATGGGTACAGTGTTGCATGACCGCGCAATTTTCATTCAAAGTGCAACAGCACTGAAAGCTGGAAATTGGCCTGGGCAGGAAGGGGGTATAAGTGCTCTGTAGGTTAGTGGTTAAAGGCCTAGTCTGCCTTTTGAATCATGTTTCATGTTAACCTGTTTTAAGGGTTTAACATGAAATATGGTTGCATACCCCATCCCCAAAACCTACACCACTACCCCTCATATCTGATCTCAGGGGAGCTTCCAGTGTGCAGCATTCTGTATACCTTCAATCTCATCCCACCGCTGTAATGTATATATATGCGGCTGCAGGCAGGTGCTCCTTAGCACCCAGTCACCCCACATATGCTTTTATGGGGGTCGGAGGTTCTGTTCTGAGAGTTCTATCACTTCATACCTCCAGAAAACTGGTCAAGCTGTCCATGATACCTCTTGGTCTCTGTTAGTGATTGGGAGCCGGTGGGACAGGCTGCCTATTGTCATTACGTTCCTTTCCCCCCACCTTGAGTGTTCTTTCTTCAGGAGAGCATCCCACCTAGTACTCGGTGGTCAGCTTCTGCTGATAATGAGAAGAGGGGTCTGGTAGGCCTTTGTTTTTGTCCCATGCATTGAAATGGATGGAGCTTTGCTTGCTTCAGAGTCCCAGTGCAAATAAAGTGCTAATGAGATTTGTAATGCCTGCAATTGTCCATTGTAAAGCCATACTGCTGCTTTATAAATTGCCCCTATGTACATACACCGGCCACTTTATTAGGTCCACCTTGCTAGTACCAGGTTGGACCCCCTTTTACCTTCATAACTGCCTCAATTCTTGATGGCATAGATTCAACAAGGTGTTGGAAACATTCCTTAGAGATTTTGGTCCATATTGACATGATAGCATTACGTAGTTGCTGCAGATTTGTTGGCTGCACATCCATAATGTGAATCAACCCCTTCGCCACATCCCAAAGGTGCTCTATTGGATGGAGATCTGGTGACTGTGGAGGACATTGGAGTACAGGGAACTCATTGTCATGTTCAGGAAACCAATTTGAAATGATTTGAGCTTTGTGACATGGTGCATTATCCTTCTGGAAGGAGCCATCAGACGATGGGTACACTGGCACCCAGTGTGGTCTTCTGTTGCTGTAGTCCATCTGCTTCAAGGTTGGACATGTTGTGCATTCAGAGATGGGATTCTGCATACTTTGGTTGTAACAAGTGCTTAGTTACTTTTGTCTTTCTATCGTCTCGAAACAGTCTGCCCATTCTCTTCTCACATCAACAAGGCATTTTCCTCCACACAGCTGCTGCTCACTGGATATTTTCTGACTATTCTCTGTAACCCCTAGAGATGGTTGTGCGTGAAAATCTCAGTAGATCAGCAGTTATTGAAATACTCAGACCAGCCCGTCTGACACCAACAACCATGCCATGTTCAAAGTCACTTAAATCCCCATTCTTCCCCATTCTGATGCTCGGTTTGAACTTCAGCAAGTTGTCTTCACCACGTCTAGATGCCTAAATGCATTGAGTTGCTGCCATGTGATTGGCTGACTAGCAATTTGTGTTACCAAGCAGTTGAACATGTGTACCTAATAAGGTGGCCGGTGAGTGTATATACTGTATACCCTTTATGATAGGTCAGTTCAGAGAAAAGATTATTATGGAGAAGGTGGTGGTCTGTGATGCTTACATATACGAGGGGCGACTGAAAAGTTCTCAGTGTACCCATAAAGCATTTGTCTTAGCCCAATTTTATTTTTGCTCCTCGTAGTACATATCTTTGCAAGGTTCCATACCAAAGTTCTCACAAATAGCTTTTTCTTGGTTTCATTTATTGAAGACTGAAGCCCAGAAGGTCATCATTGTCTGAAAGATGGAGAAAGGGATCAAACGTGCTGTTATCCAATACCTGCTGGCTGTCGTGTTTGTTTTCAACAGTCAACATTCTTGGGACCCACCGACTTGACACCTTGTGCATGTCCAGCACTACTGTTAACCACTTCCCGTCTGGCCATTGTATATAAACGGCCGGACTGGGGCAGTGCAGGGGCGACTTGCCGTTCATAAACAGCGCCCGCCATTTTGGAGTGTGTGCGCTCCCTGGGAGCGTGTGGCACCGTGGAAACACTGATCACTGTATGGGACCTCTATGTGAGATCCTGATCATGTGATCGCTGACTGGCCAATCAGTGATCACATGAATAGTAGTAAGCAAGATATCACTTCCTGACATCATTGCTTACTACGTGTGAAATCTGTGAATGACCACAGAGATCACATGGTACAGGGCTATTCACAACAGCCTTGTACCATGTGACAAGTTGTGACCAATCACAGCTCACACAGTATTTCTCAATGGTTGCAAAAATGCAGCCAGAGAGAAGGAGAAATTATTGCTTTTACAGCCTTTATGATTGTAAAAGCAATCAGTGTAAAAAAAAAAACATCTTCATCACCCCTCCATCAAGTAGTAAGTACAGTGTCACTATGGTGACACTGTACTACTAGGGTGACAGTATGTTAAAAAACAAAAAAAAGCAAAACATAAATAATAATATAAAAAAAATAAAGTAAGAACATTTTTTAAAAATTATAATTTTTGCTTATAAACTAATTTGGGTTATTTTTTCTTTACTAAAAATATAACTGAATACAGTTTGGCCAAGATTTATGAAGGAAGATTATTTATTTGCAAAATTGTATAAGAAAAACACTTTTTTTAAAAAAATGTTGGACTTTTTCATTTACCGTATTTTCCGGCGTATAAGACGACCCCCTACTTTTCCTGTTAAAATGTAGTGTTTGGGCTATACTCACCGTATAAGACTACCCCTCTTCCAATGCACACTAGTGGGAAGAATCGTGCCCCATCATTGGTGTCAGTGGAAGGAATAGTTCCCCATCATTGGTATTTGTGAGAGGAATAGTGCTCCATCATTGGTATCAGTGGTAGGAATAGTGTCCCATCATTAGTATCAGTGGTAGGAATAGTGCTCCATCATTGGTATCAGTGGGGGGAATAGTGCCCCATCATTGGTATCAGTGGTAGGAATAGTGCCCCATCATTGGTATCAGTGGGAGGAATAGTGCCCCATCATTGGTATCAGTGGGAGGAATAGTGCCCATCATTGGTATCAGTGGGAGGAATAGTGTCCCATCATTAGTATCAGTGGGGGGAATAGTGCCCCATCTTTGGTGTCAGTGGGAGGAATCGTGCCCCATCATTGGTGTCAGAGCGACGAATCGTGCCCCATCATTGGTGCCAGTGGGAGGAATAGCACCCCATCATTGGTGTCAGTGGGAGGAATAGTGCCCCATCATTGGTATCAGTGGCAGGAATAGTGCCCCATCATTAGTATCAGTGGGGGGAATAGTGCCCCATCTTTGGTGTCAGTGGGAGGAATCGTGCCCCATCATTGGTGTCAGTGGGAGGAATAGTATCCCAACATTGGTGTCAGTGGGAGGAATAGTATCCCATCATTGGTGTCAGTGGGGGGTGGAGGAATAGTGCCCCATCATTGGTGTCAGTGGGGGGGGGGAATAGTGCCCCATCATTGGTGTCAGTGGGGGGGGGGGAGAAATAGTGCCCCATCGTTGGTGTCAGTAGGGGGGGGGGGAAGTGCCCCATCGTTGGTGTCAGTGGGAGGAATAACACCCCAATGATGGGGCACTATTCCTCCCACTGACACCAATGACACTTGCTGACCCCTGTTCCAGTATGGTGCTGCTGCAGCCAGCATATGTGGTTGCAGCAGCACCTCTGTACGGTACACTTACTGGCCGCTCATTCATTCGATTTTCATGGGGCCGCTCGGCTCCGCCTCCTCGCTGGTGATTGGCCGCCTGTGTGCCTGGCGGCCAATCACCGGTGAGGAGGCGGAGCCGAGCAGCCGCGCGAACATCCAGTAGCCGAACCGAATGAAGGAGCAGCCGCGCTACCTGGACCGGATCGTCGTGGGACCGGAGCCAGGTAAGAAACAGCAGCCCCTGCCCACCCCTGTACTTAGTGTCCCTTGGAAGGGGGAGGGGCGGTGGCACTGCGCCACCGCGCTGCCCCCCTAAAAAGTGTCAGCATGCCGTATACCGGCGTATAAGACGACCCCTGACTTTTGAGAAGATTTTAAAGGGGTAAAAAGTCGTCTTATACGCCGGAAAATACGGTATATAGCAAAAAAAATAAAAATCCCAGCGGTGAATAAATACCACCAAAATAAAGTTTTATCTGTCTCAAAAAATGCTAACAATTTCATATGGGTACAGTGTTGCATGACCGCACAATTGTCATTCAAAGTGTGATAGCGCTGAAAGCTGAAAATTGGCCTGGACTGGAAGGGGGGGGGGGGGGAAGTGTCCGGACTGGAAGTGGTTAAAATGTGTCCAACATGTTCCTGGGATATGCCCACTTTCTCTGCGATGAAACGTTCTGTCACACGCCTGTCTGCCGTTACGAGATCCTGGATTGCTGTGGTGTTTTCCTCCGTACAGGCAGTTGCTGGCCTTCCACTGCGAGGGGAATCTTGGATAGAGGGGTTCCCCCTCTGGAATTCCACCACCCACTTTATAACAGAGGCATAGGAAGGGGCATCCTCACTTAATGTTTCCATGTCCTTGTGGATGTCCTGTCCACTCATCCCTTTTTCAGCAGGTATTGGATAACAGCACGTTTGCTCACTTTCTCCATCTTTCAGACAATGATGACCTTCAGTCTTCAATAACTGAAACCAAGAAAAAGCTATTTGTGAGAAATTTGGTATGGAACCTTGCAAAGATATGTACTATGAGGAGCAAAAATAAAATTGGGCTAAGACAAATGCTTCATGGGTAGGCCGAGAACTTTATGTTGCCCCTCGTAATTGGCTGCCATTTACCAGGTTAGCCTAACCGCATCGACAATATCCTCACTACAATTTTGGCAACTGCGATAATCAGAAAACATAAATATACAATGGGCGAGAGAGGACGGGGACAAGTGTGACATAGACCTGAACCTATACAATGGGCGAGAGAGGACGGGGACAAGTGTGACATAGACCTGAACCTATACAATGGGTGAGAGAGGACGGGGACAAGTGTGACATAGACCTGAACCTATACAATGGGTGAGAGAGGATGGGGACAAGTGTGACATAGACCTGAACCTATACAATGGGCAAGAGAGGACGGGGACAGTGTGTCATAGACCTGAACCTATACAATGGGCAAGAGAGGACGGGGACAGTGTGTCATAGACCTGAACCTATGCAATGGGCAAGAGAGGACGGGGACAAGTGTGACATAGACCTGAACCTATACAATGAGCGAGAGAGGACGGGGACAAGTGTGACATAGACCTGAACCTATACAATGGGCGAGAGAGGACGGGGACAAGTGTGACATAGACCTGAACCTATACAATGGGCAAGAGAGGACGGGGACAAGTGTGACATAGACCTGAACCTATACAATGAGCGAGAGAGGACGGGGACAGTGTGTCATAGACCTGAACCTATGCAATGGGCAAGAGAGGACGGGGACAAGTGTGACATAGACCTGAACCTATACAATGGGCGAGAGAGGACAGGGACAAGTGTGACATAGACCTGAACCTATACAATGGACGTGAGAGGACGGGGACCAGTGTGACATAGACCTGAACCTATACAATGGGTGTGAGAGGACGGGGACAAGAGGGACATAGACCTGAACCTATACAATGAGCGAGAGAGGACGGGGACAAGTGTGACATAGACCTGAACCTATACAATGGGCGAGAGAGGACGGGGACAAGTGTGACATAGACTTGAACCTATACAATGGGCAAGAGAGGACGGGGACAGTGTGTCATAGACCTGAACCTATGCAATGGGCAAGAGAGGACGGGGACAAGTGTGACATAGACCTGAACCTATACAATGGGCGAGAGAGGACAGGGACAAGTGTGACATAGACCTGAACCTATACAATGGACGTGAGAGGACGGGGACAAGTGTGACATAGACCTGAACCTATACAATGGGCGAGAGAGGACGGGGACAAGTGTGACATAGACCTGAACCTATACAATGGGCGAGAGAGGACAGGGACAAGTGTGACATAGACCTGAACCTATACAATGGACGTGAGAGGACGGGGACAAGTGTGACATAGACCTGAACCTATACAATGGGTGTGAGAGGACGGGGACAAGTGGGACATAGACCTGAACCTATACAATGAGCGAGAGAGGACGGGGACAAGTGTGACATAGACCTGAACCTATACAATGGGCGAGAGAGGACGGGGACAAGTGTGACATAGACCTGAACCTATACAATGGGCAAGAGAGGACGGGGACAGTGTGTCATAGACCTGAACCTATGCAATGGGCAAGAGAGGACGGGGACAAGTGTGACATAGACCTGAACCTATACAATGGGCGAGAGAGGACAGGGACAAGTGTGACATAGACCTGAACCTATACAATGGACGTGAGAGGACGGGGACAAGTGTGACATAGACCTGAACCTATACAATGGGCGAGAGAGGACGGGGACAAGTGTGACATAGACCTGAACCTACACAATGGGTGAGAGAGGACGGGGACAAGTGTGACATAGACCTGAACCTATACAATGGGTGAGAGAGGACGGGGACAAGTGTGACATAGACCTGAACCTATACAACGGGCGAGAGAGGACGGGGACAAGTGTGACATAGACCTGAACCTATACAACGGGCGAGAGAGGACGGGGACAAATGTGACATAGACCTGAACCTATACAATGGGCGAGAGAGGACAGGGACAAGTGTGACATAGACATGAACCTATACAACGGGCAAGAGAGGAAGGGGACAAGTGTGACATAGACCTGAACCTGTACAATGGACAAGAGAGGACGGGGACAAGTGTGATATAGACCTAAACCTATACAATGGGCGTGAGAGGACGAGGACCAGTGTGACATAGACCTAAACCTATACAATGGGTGTGAGAGGACGGGGACCAGTGTGACATAGACCTGAACCTATACAATGGGCAAGAGAGGACGGGGACAAGTGTGACATAGACCTGAACCTATACAATGGGCAAGAGAGGACGGGGACAAGTGTGACATAGACCTGAACCTATACAATGGGTGAGAGAGGACGGGGACAAGTGTGACATAGACCTGAACCTATACAACGTGCAAGAGAGGACGGGGACAAGTGTGACATAGACATGAACCTATACAACGGGCAAGAGAGGAAGGGGACAAGTGTGACATAGACCTGAACCTATACAACGGGCAAGAGAGGACGGGGATAAGTGTGACATAGACCTGAACCTATACAACGGGCAAGAGAGGACGGGGACAAGTGTGACATAGACCTGAACCTATACAACGGGCAAGAGAGGAAGGGGACAAGTGTGACATAGACCTGAACCCATACAACGGGCAAGAGAGGACGGGGACAAGTGTGACATAGACCTGAACCTATACAACGGGCAAGAGAGGACGGGGACAAGTGTGACATAGACCTGAACCTATACAACGGGCAAGAGAGGATGGGGACAAGTGTGACATAGACCTGAACCTATACAATGGGCAAGAGAGGACGGGGACAAGTGTGACATAGACCTGAATCTATACAATGGGCAAGAGAGGACGGGGACAAGTGTGACATAGACCTGAACCTATACAACGGGCAAGAGAGGACGGGGACAAGTGTGACATAGACCTGAACCTATACAATGGGCGAGAGAGGACGGGGACAAGTGTGACATAGACCTGAAAATATACAATGGGCGTGAGAGGACGGGGACAAGTGTGACATAGACCTGAACCTATACAACGGGTGTGAGAGGACGGGGACAAGTGTGATATAGACATGAACCTATACAACGGGCAAGAGAGGATGGGGACAAGTGCGACATAGACATGAACCTCTACAATGGGCGAGAGAGGACGGGGACAAGTGTGACATAGACCTGAACCTATACAATGGGCAAGAGAGGACGGGGACAAGTGTGACATAGACCTGAACCTATACAATGGGTGAGAGAGGACGGGGACAAGTGTGACATAGACCTGAACCTATACAACGTGCAAGAGAGGACGGGGACAAGTGTGACATAGACATGAACCTCTACAATGGGCGAGAGAGGACGGGGACAAGTGTGACATAGACCTGAACCTATACAATGGGCAAGAGAGGACGGGGACAAGTGTGACATAGACCTGAACCTATACAACTGGCAAGGGAGGACGGGGACAAGTGTGACATAGACCTGAACCTATACAACGGGCAAGAGAGGAAGGGGACAAGTGTGACATAGACCTGAACCCATACAACGGGCAAGAGAGGACAGGGACAAGTGTGACATAGACCTGAACCTATACAACGGGCAAGAGAGGAAGGGGACAAGTGTGACATAGACCTGAACCCATACAACGGGCAAGAGAGGATGGGGACAAGTGTGACATAGACCTGAACCTATACAACGGGCAAGAGAGGACGGGGACAAGTGTGACATAGACCTGAACCTATACAATGGACGAGAGAGGACAGGGACAAGTGTGACATAGACCTGAACCTATACAACGGGCAAGAGAGGACGGGGACAAGTGTGACATAGACCTGAACCTATACAATGGACGAGAGAGGACGGGGACAAGTGTGACATAGACCTGAACCTACACAATGGGCAAGAGAGGACGGGGACAAGTGTGACATAGACCTGAATCTATACAATGGGCGAGAGAGGACGGGGACAAGTGTGACATAGACCTGAAAATATACAATGGGCGAGAGAGGACGGGGACAAGTGTGACATAGACCTGAACCCATATCTCACATTAGTAGTATGTGGGTTTTACTTGGGGTGTCACAAAACCTATAGCTAAAAATCATCTAAAATTCTCTTCCTATGTAGGAATGATGACAATATGACAATGTTCCCATGTCTGGAAATCCTGATGTTGGACGACAATAGACTGTCCCACCCATCTGTATTTGGGAGCCTGGCTGGACTTAAAAGGTAAATTCTATGCAGTGATCAGGCAGTCTTTTATTCAGGAGTTTGAGGTTCCATACCAGAGCTGTCATGGGGGGAGATCTATTCACACACATGTACTTTGCTGAAAAACTTGCAATTGTCTGGATTTACATATAACGTACAAAAGCTGCACCGCACATTCCCTGGATACAGACGTGTGTGAAGGGCTTGTGGGTCCAGCCCAGTGACTCCATTGGATGTCAGTCATGCTCATGGTTTGGGGATTCGTCCGGGAGAGTAATCTGAATGGATGACTATATGTTCATTTTATTACAACTATATATATAAATTACGGTGTCACCTACCACAATTATTAATAATATATGAACCCTTCAAATACTAGAGAAATCACTCTCACCCTTGAAAGTGCAAATTGTTATATCACAAAACTAATATGTAAAACCCCCCCACTATAACAAAAATTCTAAACCTCAATTCCCAAACCTAAATGCACAACGCAATCCAAAAATAAACGTTATCCTCAGGTTAACGTGTGATTCACTCAAAATTATAAGTCAAGTAATAAAGTCACTTCAATCAATAAAGTGTCCAAAAATCCAGCTTGTCACTTTCTTTGGTGCTGAGCCCCTCCACTGGCTCGTAAACGACAAAAATTACCTCAAAAGAAAAAAGAAACACTACATAGTGTATTACCTTAAATCACCAAAATATATCAAAAACTCTCACAAAAATGTGTAAAACTTCAAAATTAGTGCCAAAAACGTGAATGCTGTGCAAAGTGAAAATTGGTGCGTCACTCAGTGAGTACAACCAAAACAAGTGATCACAAAAGTGAAAACTTCGATAGTGGAACAACATATATACTCTTACCAGAATATATAAAGGAAAACGCCTGAAACATATAGTAGGAATCAGCATACATTCATTCCTTTCCTCCACTCCTGCAGTATGCCTCTTAGGATGTCATCCACTAAATCCTCCTGATCATTCCCATGGTTCAGATCAACATTCCCAAGCCTCCAGGGTGCTCCTACAGTTGCAAGAAAAAGTATGTGACCCCCTTGGGATTACGTGGAGTTTTGCATGAATTGGGCATAACATTTGCTCTGAACGTCATCTAAGTCACAACAATAGAAGAACACAGTCTGCTGAACATAATACTACACAAACATTAGATGTTGCCATGGTTTAATTGCACATAACATGTAAACATTCACAGTGCAGGGAGGAAAAGTATGTGAGGCCCTAGCTTAATGATTTCTGCCAGAGCTAATTGGAGCCAGGAGTGAGCCAACTTTGACTCCAATCAGTGTGATGATATTGGATGTGTTGCTGACAGCTGTCCTGCCCTTAAAAAACACACACCTGTTTTGGGTTTACTGGTTTCAAGAAGCACTGTCTGATGTGAACCATGCCTCGCAGAAAAGAGCTCTCAGAAGACCTACGATCAAGAATTGTTGACTTGCATGAAGCTGGAAAGGGTTACAAAAGTATCTCCAAAAGCCTTGATGTTCATGTGTCCACGGTAAGACAGACTGTCTACAAATGGAGAAAGTTTAGCACTGTTGCTACTCTCCCTAGGCGTGGTCGTCCTGTAAAAATGACTGCAAGAGCACAGCGCAGAATGCTGCATGAGGTAAAGAAGAAACCAAGAGTGTCAGCTAAAGACCTACAGAAATCTCTGGCACATGCTAACATTTTTGTTGACACATCTACAATAAGGGAAACATTCAACAAGAATGGAGTACATGGGAGGACACCACGGAGGAAGCCATTGCTGTCCAAAAAGAATATTGCAGCACGTTTGAAGTTTGCAAAAGAGCACCTGGATGTTCCACAGCACTACTTGCAAAATATATTGTGGACAGATGAAACCAAGATTGAGTTGTTTGGGAAGAACACACAACACTATGTGTGGAGAAAAAAAGGCACAGCACACCAACATCAAAACCTCATCCCCACTATAAAACATGGCGGAGGGAGCATCATGGTTTGGGGCTGCTTTTCTACCTCAGGGCCTGGACAGATTGTTGTCATTGATGGGAAAATGAATTCCAGAGTTTATCAAGACCTTTTGCAGGAAAACGTACGACCATCTGTCTGCCAACTGAAGATCCGCAGAGGATGGGTGATGCAACAGGACAATGACCCAAAGCATACAAGTAATTCAACAAAACAATGGCTGCAACAGCACAGAATACGCCTTCTGGAGTGGCCCAATCAGAGTCCTGACCTCAACCCGATTGAAATGCTGTGGCATGACCTTAAGAGAGCGATTCACACCAGACATCCCAAGAATATTGCTACACTGAAACAGTTTTGTGAAGAGGAGTGGTGCAAAATGACTCCAGATCATTGTGTAGGTCTGATCTGCAACTACAGGAAACGTTTGGTTGAGGTTATTGTTGCCAAAGGAGGGTCAACCAGTTATTAAGTCCAAAGGTTCACATACTTTTTCCTCCCTGCACTGTGAATGTTTACATGTTATGTGCAATTAAACCACGGCAACATCTAATGTTTGTGTAGTATTATGTTCAGCAGACTGTGTTCTTCTATTGTTGTGACTTAGATGACGTTCAGAGCACATTTTATGCCCAATTCATGCAAAACTCTACTTAATCCCAAGGGGTTCACACACTTTTTCTTGCAACTGTATAATGAATGTATAAATATATGCATATAGTGTAATTCTGTTTTTATAATATAATACATTTATTACATCTGCTTACATTAAAACATAGAAAATCGCCTATTCCCATGCCACAGAACCCTCTTGGGTTGCCGAGCAGCTTATTTTTCACTTGGCATGCGGTTTTGCCAATCCTCAAAATGGCCGACATGCCACTTCCGGTTCCTTTCCTTTTCCTCTTATTTTTAAGGGGCTTCTTTACATAGATGAAGCATGCACTTTCCCATTCATTATTATGAATATCCCATTCATTTCATTCCAATTGTTTTTAAAAATTAATTGATCAAAAGTATATAAACGGAAACCAGCCTTAACAAAGCTATTTTGGTGCTATGCATATTTATTTATTTATTTATCTTTTGTACCTTTGACAATTTGGACAATTTATGAACTGAGCTGATGACAATTGGTTATACAGTTGTGCTCAAAAGTTTTCATCCCCTGGCAGAAATCATGAAATTTTGGTATTGATATTGAAAATATGACTGGTTATGCCAAAAACTGTCTTTTATTGAAGGATGATGATCATATGAAGCCATTTATTATCAAATAGTTGTTAGGCTCCTTTTTAAATCATAATGATAACAGAAATCACCCAAATGGCCCGGATAAGAAGTCTCCGCCCCTGGATCAGAAGTCTCCGCCCCTGGATCAGAAGTCTCCGCCCCCTGGAATGTATGGCCTTGGTACAGACACACAAGGTGACACACACGGGTTAAAATGCCAATTAGAGGTTAATTTCTCACATCTGTGGCTTTTTAAATTGAAGTTACTGTCAGTGTATAAATAGTCAATGAGTTTGTTAGCTCTCACGTGGAAGCACTGAGCAGGCTAGATACTGAGCCATGGGGAGCAGAAAAGAAAGGTCAAAAGACCTCGTAACAAGGTAGTGGAACTTTATAAAGATGGTAAAGGATATAAAAAGATATCCAAAGCCTTGAATATACCAGTCAATACTGCCCAATTACTTATTAAGAAGTGAGAAATTTGGGAATCTCTTGACACCAAGCCAAGGTCAGGTAGATGAAGAAAGATTGCAGCCACAACTGCCAGAATTGTTTAGGATATAATAAAAAACCCACAGGTAACCTCAGGAAAATTACAGGCTGCTCTGCAAAAAAAAGATGGTGTGGTTGTTTCAAACAGCACAATTCTTGAACAAAAATGAACTGCATGGTCAAGTTGCCAAAAAGAAGCCTTTACTGCACCAATGCCACAAAAAAGCCCACTGAAGAGAGCATGGCCAGAGTGAGGACTGAGGCCAACACACACACACTCTCCGTTACTCCATGTGGGTCGATCTCAGCAGCGTCCTCATTTACCCTGTGACTCTACACCCCTGGATGGTGTCAGGACGCTTGCTCCTGCTTCCAGCGCATTAGTGGGCTTACCTTACATTGCCTGACTTGGGCCAGCACCACAAGTCGGTCATACCACAAAAATGCTCAGTTACAATATGCCCAACAACACCTTGACACACCTCGCAGCTTCTGGCACACTGTAATTGGAGTCATGAGAGCAAAATAGAGCATTATGGTCACAACCATAAGCACTATGTTTGGAGAGGGGTCAACAGTGACAAGAATACCATCCCCACTGTGAAGCATGGTGGTAGCTTATTGATTTTGAGGAGGGGGGTGAGCTGTAAAGGCACGGGGAATCTTGTGAAAATTGATGGCAAGATGAATGCAGCATGTTTTCAGGAAATACTGGCAGACAATTTGCATTCTTCTGCATTAAAGCTATGCATGGGACGCTTTTGGGTGACAATGACCTGAAGAGTAAGGCCACGTTGACCCTCCAGTGCAGTGGTTCTCAACCTTCCTAATGCCGTGACCCTTTAATACAGTTCCTCATGTTGTGGTGACCCCCAACCATAAAATTATTTACCCAGTAATTATAATTCATGAGTGTCGTTTTACCTCCAATACTGCTGCTTTCAACACAGCAGCTGCTTTCTACACAGTAGCTGCTCTTTACACATCGGAAATATGTGTTTTCTGATGGTCTTAGGGGACCCCTGTGAAAGGGTCGTTCGACCCCCAAAGGGGTCGCGACCCACAGGTTGAGAACCACTGCTCCAGTGGTTACAGTGGAAAAAGGTGAAGGCTCTGGAGTGACCATCACAGTCTCTTGACCTTAATATCATCGATCCCCTCTGGGGAGATCTCAGATGTGCGGTTCATGCAAGACGACCAAAGACTTTGCATGACCTGGAGGCATTTTGCCAAGATGAATGAGCAGCTATACCATCTGCAAGAACTGGGGGCCTCATAGACAACTGTCATTGATTCTAAAAGGGCAATACACAGTATTACGAACTAAGGGGATGCAGACTATTGAGCAGGGGGCATTTCATTTTGTTTACTGTTTTTTTTTTATGATTGTGCCATTCTATTATGACCCCCAGTTACAGAATATGAATCCCATAAGAAATGTGTTTTGCCCACTCACTCGTGCTTTCATTAAAAACAGTACAGACATTACCAATTCTCCAAGGAGATTCAAACGTTTAAGCACAACTGTACATAGGAGCCTATTTATTTACAATTTGCTGTGCAAATGCTTCAGCATTTGCATCCATCCATCCATCCATCCCAGGGATAGAGGAATCATACCATCCATTTACCACTTATGTAGGCCATAGACGGTCGAAAACTGGCGTTTTTTTGTTTTTTTTTAATGAAAAATCGGTTGTTCGATCGGCCAAAGGTTAACACCAACGGTTAAATAATCATCCAATTTTTGTTCCGTCTATAGCCGGCATTTAACCCCATAATTACTTCTGTCCTTTGCAGAGACAGGGGAGCAATACATAAGAATAAAAAGAACTAGAAAAGCTACAATTTCTGGGGAAATTGTGTGAAGTGTTCTTGCCTCCACCAGTATTCTACAACTGGAGTGGGCGGAGTAAATGGGTGGCGTGGCTTGAGTAACTGTTGTGTGGTTGGAGTGGCTGGAGTAACTGTGAAAAGGTTGGACTGGGCAGAGTAACTTTATGGAGTGGGCGGAGTAACTGGGTGGAGTGGGCGGAGTAACTGGGTGGAGTGGGCGGAGTAAATGTGTGGTTGGAGTGGCTGGAGTAACTGTTGTGTGGTTGGAGTGACTGGAGTAACTGTGAAAAGGTTGGACTGGGCAGAGTAACTTTATGGAGTGGGCGGAGTAACTGGGTGGAGTGGGCGGAGTAACTGGGTGGAGTGGGTGGAGTAAATGTGTGGTTGGAGTGGCTGGAGTAACTGTGAAAAGGTTGGACTGGGCAGAGTAACTTTATGGAGTGAGCAGAGTAACTGGGTGGAGTGGGCGGAGTAACTGGGTGGAGTGTTTGGAGTAAAGATAGTAAACATTACACTAACCAATTGATTGATCAAATTTAAAAAGTGCACACGGCAAGCTTGATAGAGTGAGAAATGCATTTCAACTTTTAATTATTTATATAGCACATTTAATTGCAATGTTGCTGCCCACAGTTACATTAAAACATACATTTATAAAAAACATTCGCAGCATTATCACCTCAAATACTCTGTACTGTAGGAAACTTATTTCCAAACCTTTAACCAGAAGACGGCCAAACTGTCACCAATTCAAAATTAGATTTCAAATAGGGCAGAGAAGAGCGGTTAAAAACAAACTGCTCCAAATTGCTCACTTCATTGGCATCTTCAAATGGTTGTAGCTTAAAAACTATAAATCCTACAGCGAAGAGCTTTATATTGTGAGAATCACAAGACCCAGACCTACATTTTGATGCATAGTATGTCTCTGAAATATTAAAAATGAAGGCACAGTCACAGTTTAGAAATTGCCCTTCAAATTTGAGGTGGCTAGAGTGGAGTTTCAATGAATGTCAATGGGCGGCATGAGTTGCAAACAAATGGTCATATTGTGAAAACTATCAGGACTATGGCTTAGCCGTGGACATTTTTAGTGGCAGCAGGGATAGCTGAACGTTTTGATATAAGATTTGTGTAGGTGGGCTTGAAAATGAGGGAGTGATGGCAGTTTAGAAATCATGTCCTGATTTTTCAGCTCCCACTCTAGCTTTTGTCAGCTCCCACTCTAGTTTTGAACATTCCGCCATTCATTCCTATGGGACCAATTTTACCACAAAAACGCAGATATTTTGTGAACCATTCGGCGAAACGTTCCACAAAGTAATAGCACACCAATCGGGACCAATCCGCACATTTCGGTATATTACTGTCTATGTAGTGTAAAAACTGTGGGAGGAGTTAGGGTGGTAAATGTGTCTATAATAATAAGAATATATATGTGAGATAACAGGAAGTGGTCTGCCATGGAAGAACACGTAATAAGAATTCCAGTCCGCTATTATATTTTATATGAAAAGTCTTGCGGTTGCAACAATGTATCCATTTACCTTATTTTTCGCTCCATAAGACACACTTTTTTCCCCCCCAAAAAGGGGGGGAAATGTCAGTGCGTCTTATGGAGCGAATATAAAGCGGCCGGTCCGGTATTTCTTCCGCCACCATGTCAGAATACTGGGCCGGCCGCTCAGCTCTTCTCTCCTGCAGGGCCTTACTTTTCCTCGCTCCAGCGCTGCACAGTCTTCCCGCGCTGGCTTCTGTGGCAGCCGGGTGCCCACTGCGCATGTGCTGCGCTTTGTGAATGATCCGGTGTCTTCTGGGACACATGACAGGTCCCAGAAGGCGCCGGGCCATTCACAAAGCGCAGCGCTTCTCGCGCATGCGCAGTGGGCACCCGGCTGTCACAGAAGCCGGCCCGGGAAGAAGAGGGAAGGACAACTCTGCGGAAGTGGGAGCGGGTACCTGTCAAATTCAGGTACCTGCTCCCCCTCCCTCCCCAAAGGTCAGCAGTCTCTGGTCATTCCCTGCACTGTCTGCAGTCTCTGGTCATTCCCTGCACTGTCTGCAGTCTCCGGTCATTCCCTGCACTGTGTCCCCAGTCTCTGGTCATCCCCTGCACTGTGTCCGCAGTCTCTGGTCATCCCCTGCACTGTGTTCGCAGTCTCTGGTCATCCCCTGCACTGTGTCCGCAGTCTCTGGTCATCCCCTGCACTGTGTTCGCAGTCTCTGGTCATCCCCTGCACTGTGTCCGCAGTCTCTGGTCATCTCCTGCACTGTGTCCGCAGTCTCTGGTCATCTCCTGCACTGTGTCCGCAGTCTCTGGTCATCTCCTGCACTGTGTCCGCAGTCTCTGGTCATCTCCTGCACTGTGTCTGCAGTCTCTGGTCATCTCCTGCACTGTGTCCGCAGTCTCTGGTCATCTCCTGCACTGTGTCCGCAGTCTCTGGTCATCTCCTGCACTGTGTCCGCAGTCTCTGGTCATCTCCTGCACTGTGTCCACAGTCTCTGGTCATCTCCTGCACTGTGTCCGCAGTCTCTGGTCATCTCCTGTATTATGTCCGCAGTCTCTGGTCATCTCCTATACTGTCCGCAGTCTCTGGTCATCCCCTGTACTATGTCCGCAGTCTCTGGTCATCTCCTGTACTGTGTTCGCAGTCTCTGGTCATCTCCTGTACTGTGTCTGCAGTCTCTGGTCATCTCCTGTACTGTGTCCGCAGTCTCTGGTCATCTCCTGTACTGTGTCCGCAGTCTCTGGTCATCTCCTGTACTGTGTCCGCAGTCTCTGGTCATCTCCTGCACTGTGTCCGCAGTCTCTGGTCATCTCCTGCACTGTGTCCGCAGTCTCTGGTCATCTGCTGCACTGTGTCTGCAGTCTCTGGTCATCTCCTGCACTGTGTCCGCAGTCTCTGGTCATCTCCTGCACTGTGTCCGCAGCCTCTGGTCATCTCCTGCACTGTGTCCGCAGTCTCTGGTCATCTCCTGTACTGTGTCCGCAGTCTCTGGTCATCTCCTGTACTATGTCCGCAGTCTCTGGTCATCCCCTGTACTGTGTCCGCAGTCTCTGGTCATCTCCTGCACTGTGTCCGCAGTCTCTGGTCATCTCCTGTATTATGTCCGCAGTCTCTGGTCATCTCCTATACTGTCCGCAGTCTCTGGTCATCCCCTGTACTATGTCCGCAGTCTCTGGTCATCTCCTGTACTGTGTCCGCAGTCTCTGGTCATCCCCTGTACTATGTCCGCAGTCTCTGGTCATCCCCTGTACTGTGTCCGCAGTCTCTGGTCATCTCCTGTACTGTGTCCGCAGTCTCTGGTCATCCCCTGTACTGTGTCTGCAGTCCATTGGTTCAGAATATTTTTTTTTCTTGTTTTTCGCCTCTAAAACCTAGGTGCGTCTTATGGAGCGAAAAATACGGTATATCCATTTTGGATACAGATGTTTTTATTCGGATACAAATGGATACATTGTTGCAACCGCAAGACTTTTCATATAAAATATAATAGTGGACTGGAATTCTTCTTTTTCTTTCTTCGTCTTTCTTCTTTCTTCTTCCTTCTTCCTTCTTCCTTCTTTCTTCTTCCTTCTTCCTTCTTCCTTCTTTCTTCTTCCTTCTTCTTATTTCTTCTTCTTCCCATCATTGCTGGGAAAATCAGGCGATCATCAAAACCGGGGTGCGAATTTTCCGACATGACCGGTAAAAAAAATGTGCCAAAACTCCGAAAAACGGCCGACCAATTAACCCACTAACGGTGCGAAAATCGCCCGATTTTTGACCCGTCTATGGCCCCCATTAGCCACATTAAAGGGACACAAGTCTTTTATGGCCTCACTTAACGGTTTGGTCATATACACCAGGGGAGAGCACAGCCAGGGAAGGTGTACCAATGTTTCTTCACAGCTTATAATTTTGTACCGTAGCACTGGAAGACGTGTCAAAGACAAGGATTTAATAAGGACATGTTTGTAGCAGTGATATAATTGCAGAGATCTCGTTATGCACAGTTGTGAAGCTGGATTGTTGTGTATTTATTTGCACATTTTTTGTCAATTGGTAGTGGTAGCGCGACACTATTTCTGCTTTTTATTTTTCTGTGACACAATGGTAGGAGTATGTGTAGAGTGTAAGCCAACCATACATTTACATTTATTTATTTAGACCATTTTTTGATCATTTTATTACACAGCATTGGAATTATTTTGAATAGTGTACTATACACCATAGTAGCTCACAAGAGCCCACATTTCCGTATTTACCGCATTATGACCACTAGATGGAGCTGATGTTCATAGGAAAGAAACATGCTGAGGACTTTCCAGGGATTATTCATAACAACTGTGTGAAGGCTGAGGCATTCCAACACCAGAGTTTTTGTAAATAGACCCCCTTGGAGGAATTTGATTGGTCTTTTTTTTTTTTTGTTCTGGAATTGTGTGATGGTTAGAGTTTACTGATTGGGGTCCCATTCATTTGATTTTATATTGAATAGTTGTGTGTTAGTTAAAGTGTTACTATACCCACATTGTACAATCAGTCTGTATATGCAGTAAAGCATGCTTGTTATACTCAATGTGGAACCTAAGGGGTTAACCTTCTGTATTGTGTAAAAACATTGTTTGATCCTGTCTTCTCTGATCCTCCCCTTCTTTCAGGGTCCCCCTCTTATCTTCTGATAAGACATATCATATAGAGTCACTCTGTACATGCTCAGCTTGGTGTATGTTGCTAGAGAAGTTGTTTTTTTTTTTCTTGAGAGAGTGTATGTAATCAGCACAGGGCCAATCAGCACTAGTCCGCACAGAGGTCAGGGGTTCTGCATCCTCCTAGAGCAAAATTAAAACTCCTCCTACTAGCTTTAAAATGTGCTTGGCTGGACACTGATAGAAATCACAAGACTGCTCTAACTGCTGATGAGAAAAGGCATTTACTAAACTAATTGCTTTTCCATATTCTGTGTAGTGTGGGACACCAGATATAGTGAATGCAGGGTCCAGGGAGACCAGATATAGTGAATGCGGGGTCCAGGAAGACCAGGTATAGTGAATGCAGGGTCCTGGCAGAGCAGAAATAATGAATGCAGGATCCTGGGAGATCAGATATAGTGAATGCAGGGTCCTGGGAGACCAGATATAGTGAATGCAGGGTCCTGGGAGACCAGATATAGTGAATGCAGGGTCCTGGGAGATCAGATATAGTGAATGCAGGGTCCTAGGAGACCAGATATAGTGAATGCAGGGTCCTGGGAGACCAGATATAGTGAATGCGGGGTCCTGGGAGATCAGATATAGTGAATGCAGGGTCCTAGGAGACCAGATATAGTGAATGCGGGGTCCTGGAAGACCAGATATAGTGAATGCGGGGTCCTGGGAGACCAGATATAGTGAATGCAGGGTCCTAGGAGACCAGATATAGTGAATGCAGAGTCCTGGGAGACCAGATATAGTGAATGCGGGGTCCTGGGAGATCAGATATAGTGAATGCGGGGTCCTGGGTGACCATATATAGTGAATGCAGGGTCCTAGGAGACCAGATATAGTGAATGCAGGGTCCTGGCAGACTAGATATAGTGAATGCGGGGTCCGGGGAGACCAGATATAGTGAATGCAGGGTCCTGGGAGACCAGATATAGTGAATGCAGGGTCTGGGGAGACCAGATATAGTGAATGCAGGGTCCGGGGAGACCAGATATAGTGAATGCAGGGTCCTGGTAGACCAGATATAGTGAATGCGGGGTCCTGGGAGATCAGATATAGTGAATGCGGGGTCCTGGGAGACCAGATATAGTGAATGCAGGGTTCGGGGAGACCAGATATAGTGAATGCAGGGTCCTGGGAGACCAGATATAGTGAATGCAGGGTCCGGGGAGATCAGATATAGAGAATGCAGGGTCCGGGGAGATCAGATATAGTGAATGCAGGGTCCTGGGAGACCAGATATAGTGAATGTAGGGTCCTGGGAGACCAGATATAGTGAATGCAGGGTCCTGGGTTTAGGAAAATTTGGAAGTAATTTCTATAAGAGAATTATCTGTTCCCAATGATATAGGACCCTGTAGTCCCCATTTAAAAAAGGTTCGCCATGTTGGGATTTGAGTTTGTATTCGTGGTAAAAGCTGATTTATCCAATAACTTCCAGTGAATAAAATCACTGCTTTTTTAGTCACACATTTGTCAAATATTTACCGCACCTTCACCTGTTACCATATACATTTTATACATTCAAGGTTTAGTACAGTGGCTTAATAGTTAGCACCTGGGTCCTTGGTTGAAATCTGGGCCAATCTGGGCATGGAGTTTGCATGCTCTCCCTGTGTTTGCATGGGTTTCCTCCCATACTCTGAAGACATGCTGCCAAAGCACCTAAACTGGCCCTACTATGTGTATGGATGGTAGTGACCTTGGATTGTAAGCTCTTTGCAGCCAGGAACTGAGATGTATGTACAAAATGTAAAGTGCAGCCTAACTAGTTGGCGCTATATAAACATCTGTAATAAATAAATGGAAGTTACATAATGATCACACAGCTGGGCTCGGCACTGAACTGACCGAGCATTCATTGGGGTCATTCTGAATTCCTGCATTGGGACACCATCCCCACACTTCCACATTTGTCTCCTGTATGTAGAAAGAAGCTATGGATTTGTTATCTTATTCCTGGATATAATATATTCATGTGTTTATATATCTTTATTATAATCATTCATTTATTTATTGTCTGTAGTCTACGTCTGCTGAACCTGGACGGTAATGGTATCACTGCGGTCCCGTACCTTCATCAATCTGAGAGCAGCCTGCAGGATGGAGAGGCAGAGAACATGGACACCGCTGTGAAGGGTAGTCACAAGACCCCAGAGATGAGAGACAGAGAGAGTTCTCTGTGTGAGGGGATGGATGAAAAGCTGGACTACATGGTCCTACCCAGCACTAAGGATCCAGACAGGACAGGTAAGTGACACTGCAGTCCTTTAATATCTCTAGAGAGTGACCCTCTGTCCCCTCATCTTTATGACCAGTGACCCTCTGTCCCCCTCACCTCTATGACCAGTGAAAGTCTGTCCCCCTCACCTCTATGACCAGTGATCCTCTGTCCCCTTCACCTCTATGGTAAGTGACCCTCTGCCCCCTCACCTCTATGACCAGTGACCCTGTGTCCCCCTCACCTCTATGGTAAGTGACCCTCTGCCCCCTCACCTCTATGACCAGTGACCCTGTGTCCCCCTCACCTCTATGGTAAGTGACCCTCTGCCCCCTCACCTCTATGACCAGTGACCCTGTGTCCCCCTCACCTCTATGGTAAGTGACCCTCTGCCCCCTCACCTCTATGACCAGTGACCCTGTGTCCCCCTCACCTCTATGGTAAGTGACCCTCTGCCCCCTCACCTCTATGACCAGTGACCCTGTGTCCCCCTCACCTCTATGGTAAGTGACCCTCTGCCCCCTCACCTCTATGACCAGTGACCCTGTGCCCCCCTCACCTCTATGGTAAGTGACCCTCTGCCCCCTCACCTCTATGACCAGTGACCCTCTGCCCCCTCACCTCTATGACCAGTGACCCTGTGTCCCCCTCACCTCTATGGTAAGTGTCTCTCTGTCCCCTCACCTCTATGATAAGTGTCTCTCTGTCCCCTCACCTCTATGGTAAGTGACCCTCTACCCCCTCACCTCTATGACCAGTGACCCTCTGTCCCCCTCACCTATATGACCAGTGACCCTCTGTTCCCCTCACCTCTATGACCAGTGACCCTCTGTCCCCCTCACCTATATGACCAGTGATCCTCTGTTCCCCTCACCTCTATGGTAAGTGACCCTCTGTCCCCCCACCTCTATGACCAGTGACCCCCTGTCCCCTCACCTCTATGACCAGTGACCCTCTGTCCCCTCACCTCCATGACCAGTGACCCTCTGTCCCCCTCACCTCTATAACCAGTGACCCTCTGTCCCCTCACCTCTATAACCAATGACCCTCTGTCCCCTCACCGTTATGGCCAGTGACCCTCTGTCCTCTCACCTCTATAACCAATGACCCTCTGTCCCCACACCTTTATGGCCAGTGACCCTCTGTCCCCTCACCTCTATGGCCAGTGACCCCCTGTCCACTCACCTCTATGGCCAGTGACCCCCTGTCCACTCACCTCTATGACCAGTGACCCTCTGTCCCTCTACCTGTGTGATAAGTGACCCTCTGCCCCCCTTACCTTTATAACCAGTGACCCACTGTCCCTCCACCTGTATGGTAAGTGACCCGCTGTCCTCTCACCTCTATAACCAATGACCCTCTGTCCCTTCACCCCATGACCAGTGACCCTCTGTCCCCTCACCTCTATAACCAATGACCCTCTGTCCCCACACCTTTATGGCCAGTGACCCTCTGTCCCCACACCTTTATGGCCACTGACCCTCTGTCCCCTCACCTATATGGCCACTGACCCCCTGTCCCCTCACCTCTATGACCAGTGACCCTCTGTCCCTCCACCTGTGTGATAAGTGACCCTCTGCCCCCCTCACCTTTATAACCAGTGACCCACTGTCCCTCCACCTGTATGGTAAGTGACCCTCTGTCCCCTCACCTCTATAACCAATGACCCTCTGTCCCTTCACCCCATGACCAGTGACCCTCTGTCCCCGCACTTCTATGGCCAGTGACCCTCTGTCCCCTCATTTCTATGACCAGTGACCCTCTGTCCCCGCACTTCTATGGCCAGTGACCCTCTTTCCCCTCATTTCTATGACCAGTGACCCTCTGTCTTCTCACCTATATGACCAGTGACCCTCTGTCCCCTCACCTCTATGACTTGTGACCCTCTGTCTTCTCACCTCTATGACCTGTGACCCTCTGTCCCCTCATCTCTATGGCCAGTGACCCTCTGTCCCCTCACCTCTATTGTGAGTTGGGCTATAACTAAATAAAAATGTACAAAAGACACTAAATTCATTAATACCTAAACAAAAAAATATCTTTTTTCTTTACAGGTCCCCTTGTAACTTTGCATTAAATTACTTTTTTTGTTTGCAGAAGTGATATTCCCATCCATACAGAGCGCCAAATCTTCTAATCCCTTCCCAGTAAGTATTAAACAGCAAATTTATATTGGATGATCATATCACTCTTTTACATGACCAGAGATGAAAATCTTTCCATGGTTCTACCTTTCCATATGCTACTAAAGAAAATACTTTTCATTTCTGTCTGATATCACCAAAAGAAAGCCTTGTTTCACCTAAAAAAAAGTTATCTATGTTTTTCTCTGTATGTATTACATATGCATGTATTACTTTGTTATCCTAAGTGGTGACAAAGTTATTGGTTAAACTTGCCTATAGCAGAAATGTAAGAATGGTCCACAAAGGAGGGGTATTAAGGGGGGGGGGGTGATTTTAGTTGTGTTCACACATGGCCCCTTAGTGCCCCCTGTTCTGTAGTGACAATGGACGGACTGGTTATGGTCTTAGTATGCTGGAGTCTCCTTATCTTCTTCTGACAGAAGCCCCCAGAGACCACCATCAGCTCCTCAGTCTTGCCCAGCTTCCTGCTGTCCTCCACAGAAGAGCTAATCCAGTCCTTCACTCCTCCACTGCCGAGCCTGACAACCCTCAGCCTGGCTGACAACAAGGTATGTGCGTACTTGGGGATTTATGCAGGTCCACAATGAAGGCAGAGCGTACCTCTGGCTGTTGTGGTCGGACGTTGTGCCTTACATCCTCATAGTGGAAGAAAGGAGGCGTCTCTGTATTTCCTAATGTAATCAATGAAGGGTCAGCTTTGAATGTGCAATGTGCAGCCTCAATCTGATTGGCTGCTCAGGGTATATGTGATGCTGCCAGCATTAATACAATAAATATATCATGCATGGATTCTGATTGGTCAATGGGCTATTCGGAAATAAATTATCATTCATCATACTTTCCTTGATCTTAAGGCAGGGATCCTCAACCTGTGGCCCACAGGCCACATATGGCCTTCAGAGACCTCTGATGTGGCCCTTGACCTCAAATTGAATGCAGGAGTCTTGGTGTTCTTTCAGAAAGTGCATGACACCTGATAGATACAATAGAAGTCTATGGTAAAGAGCACATAACCTGTGGGTGGACTGTGCTGTACTCACAGTGCGGGTAAACCTCAGCGCATCAAAGCAGCCTTATAGGGAGCTCAGGGCAGTAATGGTTCATTTACATTCGCTGTTTGGGGGGGCGGGTTGTTTTTACCATACCTCTCCAACCACTGGTGTAGTGTCAAGGGTCACAATGGCGACCTCGTCCCATGCTCCAGGGAAACCTTGCGACCTCACATTCTGTTTTAGAGTTGAGGGGTGCCAGGGGCTGCATATACAGGAACCGATCCTTTCATTTTCCTCCTGCAACTGCCGAAAGCTGGCTGCTTCTCTGATCCCTCCCACCGGCATTCATTGGCTGCAGGGGGAAAATGTTCATTATGCTATTTAAAAATTGAAATTCTGAATATTTCATTTCATTGTGGCCCGCAACCAGTTACCAAATCGCTCAAGTGGCCCTCGCTCTTCAAAAAGTTGACCACCCCTGTCTCAAGGCCTCCTTCACACATCTGTATCTGTACACCTGTATGAACAGCCATCTTACCCACACGGGATACACGTGTGTTATGTGCATACATGTGCAGGCAGTCCCATTCATGTCTATTGGGATTTGACAGCTGTGCAGGTAAGTGTCCTTGAATGCACGCTGCCTGTGTTTGAGGACACGCACCTGCACTGGAACACCTATACATCCAATGCAGGCAAAGATATCCCTTCACATGGGTGTACAGATAGGTCCACCTGTGTACATGAGACCTAATTTGTATGTAAATCCAAACTAAGAACTTCTCTCATTTCCTCCTTTTTGGTCTGTTAACAGGAAAAGAAAAAGAAAGGGTGAAAGGTTTAGATATTAAAAGGTGATCCAGTTATTTTATCATTGTAGGTCGATGCTTTGTATGTAGATGAATCTGTTTGGAACTCATTTTGGAAGTAAATGTTTTAATTTTTCTTAGATAGAACATGAAGAGGACCTGTTAGCTGTGGCTCTCTTCCCAACCCTGGAGGAGCTGGTGATCCATGGGAACCCATTGACTACCCGCTGGAAAGGTAAAGGTTCAAACCCGGTGAACCTCTAACCAAGCATGGTTCCAATCATTCTAGTGACTGTTCTGTGAGCTGTAGAATATATCTAAGGTATATTATTATTATTATACAGGATGTATATAACGCCAACAGTTTGCTCAGCGCTTTACAATATAACGGGAGACAATACAGCAACAATACAGTTCAATACAAAAGGGATAGGAGGACCCTGATCCTGGGAGATTACAATCTAGGAGATATATAGGAGGTATATCCGGACAGATGGGTATCAGACCCCACATTTGTATGTGTTAAAGAGGACCTCCCCCCCATCTGACAAATAAATGCTAGTACATTACAGTTAATCCCCTCAATACCAGCAAGTTACACTCCCTTCCTTTCCAAGCCATTTTTCAGTGAAGTGATAGTTTGATTGACAATTACTGGGTCATGCAACACTGTACAAAAATATACCTTGTATTTTTTTTTTAAGGAAGGAGATAGCTTTATTTGGTGGTATTTATGAACAAGCTTTATATTATATAAAGGACAAAAGATAGAACACTTGAAAAAAAAAACTGGTCCCCTTACTTTTTGGTATAAATGTCAAATAAAATTGCCAGGACAGAACGAAAACCCTGAAATTGCCACTTTTTGGAGAGTGGATCTAATTTTTTACCACAGTTTTTTGGAAGTGAAAAAACATGCTGGTATTGAGGTAGTTAAAGTGGAGTTCCAGCTGGAAAAAAAAAATAAAATTCAGCAGCTACAAAAACTAGCTGCTGACTTTTAAAATACAGTCACTTACCTGTCCCTCGGTCCAGCGGTGTCCTCACCACCACTGGTTTCACCGGCTGTCTTCTCTCCCCGGCGCCTTCAGTGTGGGCACCCGGCTGTGACAGCTTGCGGCTTCACATCGGGGTGCCCACTACGCATGCACGAGGAGCGCTGCACTTTGCGAACGGCCCTGTTGTCTTCTGGGACCTGTCACGTGCGTGCACCCCCTATCCAGGACTGAAAAATCACATATATATATATATATATATATATATATATACAGTGGGGATCGAACGTTTGGGCACCCCAGCTAAAAATTTGTATTAATGTGCATAAAAAAGCTAAGGAAAGATGGAAAAATCTCCAAAAGGCATCAAATTACAGATTAGACATTCTTATAATATGTCAACAAAAGTTAGATTTTATCCATCATTTACACTTTCAAAATAACAGAAAACAAAAAAATGGCGTCTGCAAAAGTTTGGGCACCATGCAGAATTTATAGCATGCACTGCCCCCTTTGCCAAGCTGAGACCTGCCAGTGTCATGGATTGTTCTCATTCATCGTCTGGGAAGACCAGGTGATGTCATTCTCAAAGGTTTTAAATGCCCAGACTCACCTGACCTTGCCCCAACAATCAGCACCATGGGTTCTTCTAAGCAGTTGTCTAGAAAACTGAAACTGAAAATAGTTGATGCTCACAAAGCTGGCGAAGGCCATAAGAAGTTAGCAAAGCGTTTTCAGATGTCAATATCCTCCGTTCGGAATGTAACTAAGAAATGGCAGTCATCAGGAACAGTGGAAGTTAAAGCAAGATCTGGAAGACCAAGAAAAATATCAGACAGAACAGCTCGCAGGATTGTGAGAAAAACAATTCAAAACCCATGTTTGACTGCACGATCCCTCCAGAAAGATCTGGCAGACACTGGAGTTGTGGTACACTATTCCACTATAAAGAGATACTTGTATAAATATGGTCTTCATGGAAGAGTCATCAGAAGAAAACCTCTTCTACGTCCTCACCACAAAAATCATCGTTTGAACTTTGCAAATGAACATATAGACAAGCCTGATGCATTTTGGAAACAAGTTCTGTGGACCCATGAGGTTAAAATTGAACTTTTTGGCCGGAATGAGCAAAGGTACGTTTGGAGAAGAAGGGGCACAGAATTTAATGAAAAGAACCTCTGTCCAACTGTTAAGCATGGGGTTGGATCAATCATGCTTTGGGGTTGTGTTGCAGCCAGTGGCACAGGGAACATCTCACGAGTAGAAGGAAAAATGGATTCAATAAAATTTCAGCAAATTTTGGATGGTAACTTGATGCCATCTGTGAAAAAGCTGAAGTTAAAGAGAGGATGGCTTCTACAAATGGATAATGATCCTAAACACACCTCGAAATCCACGGGAGATTACATCAAGAGGCGTAAACTGAAGGTTTTGCCATGGCCTTCACAATCTCCTGACCTCAACATAATTGAAAATCTATGGATAGACCTTAAAAGAGCAGTGCGTGACAGACAGCCCAGAAATCTCAAAGAACTGAAAGACTTTTGTAAGGAAGAATGGGCAAAGATACCTCAAACAAGAATTGAAAGACTCTTGGCTGGCTACAAAAAGCGTTTACAAGCTGTGATACTTGCCAAAGGGGGCAGTACAAGATATTAACTCTGCAGGGTGCCCAAACTTTTGCAGACGCCATTTTTTTGTTTTCTATTATTTTGAAAGTGTAAATGATGGAAATAAAATCTAACTTTTGTTGACATATTATAAGAATGTCTAATCTGTAATTTGATGCCTTTTGGAGATTTTTCCATCTTTCCTTGGCTTCTTATGCACATTAATACAAATGTTTAGCTGGGGTGCCCAAACTTTCGATCCCCACTGTATGTATATATATATATATAGGCTTATTCTCACATAGGCAAGGAAACAAAGCAGTGAAAGAGCTTAAGCATGGTATTTAGGGAAAAAAATTCTTAGAATACACGCATTTTTCTATTATGGAGGGGGAGATATACAATAAGCTAGACTATAAGAATGGTAAACGATCCTTGAAATAACAAACTGTCTGTGATGCCAAAACGACCAAGCAGAATGAAATTTGCAGATTTCACCTGCCACAGGCATAAGGTCAATGGGACCAGGTGACAACTTGTCATCATGGACCTACTTGTAGAAAAAAAACAAAAAACAGTGTTTTGTTTTGGTTCTGTAGGTCTGAACAGTACTGCTCTCGGGTTGCTTGGTTCAGAAGGGCATGTGACACAATCTGAACTCCCTTTCATTATTATTACTGAAAATACCTGGATTATTTAGAGCAGTCTGGGCTGTCAGATATTCCAAGTACACTCCGTTCCTGACTGAAGACATACTACAGGAGAGACGGTCAGAGACTGTAGACCTATTACAGGAGATGCTCAGAGACTGAAGAAATACTGTAGGAGATGGTCAGAGACTGCAAAAATAATGTAGGAGATGGGCAATGACTGCAGACATGATACAGGAGATGGTCAGAGACTGCTGACATACTACAGGAGATGATCAGAGACTGCAGACATACTACAGAAGATAATCAGAGACTGCAGACATACTACAGGAGATGATCAGAGACTGCAGACATACTACAGGAGATGATCAGAGACTGCAGACATACTACAGGAGATGATCAGAGACTGCAGACATAGTACAGGAGATGATCAGAGACTGCAGACATACTACAGAAGACAGTTAGAGACTGCAGACATACTACAGGAGATGATCACAGACTGCAGACATACTACAGGAGATGATCACAGACTGCAGACATACTACAGGAGATGATCACAGACTGCAGACATACTACAGGAGATGATCACAGACTGCAGACATACTACAGGAGATGATCACAGACTGCAGACATACTACAGGAGATGATCAGAGAGTTCAGACATACTACAGAAGACAGTTAGAGACTGCAGACATATTACAGGAGATGGTCAGAGACTGAAAACATACAACAGGAGATGGCCAGAGACTGCAAGCATACTACAAGAGATATCTAGAGACTGCAGACATACTACAAGAGATGGTCAGAGACTGCAGACATACTACAGGAGATAGTCAGAGGCTGAACATAGTATAGGAGATGGTCAGAGACTGCAGACATACTACAGGAGAGGTCAGAGACTGAACATAGTATAGGAGATGGTCAGAGACTGCAGACATACTACAGGAGAGGTCAGAGACTGAACATAGTATAGGAGATGGTCAGAGACTGCATACATACTACAGGATATGGTCAGACTCTGCATCTACCCCCTCCCCCATCCCCACACCAGTCCTGAATACCCTGTATAAAACATACTTTACTTACCTTACCTACTTACCTTAACTTAATTCCAGACATGTGATCCTGCTGCTCTGTCTCCCCTGTATCGGTGAGCAGCTGCTGCAGAGGAGAGGAGAGCATGTTGACAACAGCTGTGCCATGGGAGCCTACCCCTTTAGGACTGTGTGAAAGGAATAAACCAAGCCATTCACTGCTATTGTAGTGGTTATGCATGTAAAACCTTAAGAGACAATGGCCCAGGGAAGGCAACAGAGTCTCTTAATATCCCCCCACCCTTGCCATATTCCCTTTCTGTTTCTTTCCCTGGCAAAGCCCTTATGAAATACCCAGTCCTTCCAGGTATAGGGGAGCATATACTGCAGTTGCTTGCCATGATGCTGTACTCGGCCTTGAGTGGCCAGTCACTGCATGAGAGTGGGCACACAGCTTACACAAGGTATGTTTTCCAGTGCCAACCAAGGAATACAGCCACAGGGGAGAGTATAGATGGCATGGACTTTTAAGTGCCAATTCAAGGCAAAGTAACAGAGTCTCTTGAAGCAATTAAATCCCATTTTCTTCTTGGACAGGAGATCCTCCCTTGCTGAAGAGCTTCCTCCAAGAACGCCTTGGAGTGAAAATTGCTCGGAAAAAAATGGTGGCAGTTGGTAAACCTCACTTGGTGATTCCCATCAAAGAAAAGAGAAAGGTGAGAGATAACCTTCCTTCCACCCCACCTAGGCTGTGCTTGAAGTGTTGATCTTCATCAAGGAAACCTCCATTGGAAGACATGTGACTGTCTTTATGAAATTACTGGCTGCCTGGTTGCCATGTTAATCCTCTGACTTCATTTATTTCGGAGTCACTGATCTAGAACATGTCTGAATATCAGAAAGTACAGAAGCATGAGAGAGCCAGACAAATAGCATTTCCTAAAGGAGGTCAGAGATAGTAACTCATATATTTCCATCCTGATACTGCTAATGATGAGATAATCATAATGCCGTGGTATATGTTAGAGCTATATACAGTATACAGTTTGGTCCATATATATTTGGACACAGGCACAATTATAGTTTTTTCAGGTATTTACCAAAACATATTCCAGCTATAGTTATATAATGATATGGGCTGAAAGTGCTCACTCTCAGGTTTAATTTGAGGGTATGTACATCCAAATTGGAGGAAGGGTTTAGGAATTACAGCTCTTAAGAGTAGCCATCCCCCCCTTTTTCAAGGGACCAAAAGTAATTGGACAATTTAATCAAAAGCTGTTTCATGGCCAGGTGTGGGCTACTCCTTCAGGTTTCTACATCAATTAAGCAGGTAGATCTGGAGATGATTCTAAGTGTGGTATTTGCATTTGGAATCTATGGCTGTGAACCTACATCATGCGTTCAAAGAAGCTGTCCATGCAAGTGAAACAGGCCATTGTAAGGCTTCAAAAACAAAACAAATCCATCAGAGAGATAGCAGCAACATTAGGAGAGGCCAAATCAACAGTTTGGTACATTCTGGGGAAAGAAGAAGGCACTGGTGAACTCAGTATCATAAAAGGCATGGAAGTCCACGGAAGACAGCAGTGGTGAATGATCACAGGATCCTCTCTATGGTAAAGAAAAACCCATTCACAACATCCAGACAAGTGAAGGACACTCTCCAGGAGGTGGACTTACCATTGTCAAAGTCTACAATCAAGAGAAGACTTCATGAGAGCAAATACAGAGGGTTCACCACAAGGTGCAAACCATTCATAACCCTGAAGAATAGAAAAGCCAGATTAGACTTTGCCAAAAAACATCTAGAAAAGCCAGAGCAGTTCTGGAAAAGCAATCTTTGGACAGATGAAGCTAAGATGAATCTGTACCAGAATGACGGGAAGGAAAAAGTGTGGAGAAGGCTTGAACAGCTCATGATCCAAAGCACACAACGTCATCTGTAAAACATGATGGAGGCAGTGTGATGGCATGGGCATGCATGGCTTTCAGTGGCACTGGGTCATTGGTGGTTATTGATGATGTGACAGAAGACAGAAGCAGCCGGAGGGATTCTGCAGTGTTTACAGATATACTGTCAGCCCAGATTCAGCCAAATGTAGCAAAGTTGATTGGATGGTGCTTCACAGTACAGATGGACAATGATCCAAAACACACTGCAAAAGCAACCCAGGGGCTTTTGAAGGAAAAGAAGTGGAATATTCTGCAATGGGGCAGATACAGACTTGGATGCGACAGATCCTGAGACATCCATACTGTCGCCGTTGCTGTGGTATCTGTCCTCTTGCTGGTACTGGCACAGGCTCCACTGCTTTCTTTCAGAGAGGCCACCAACTTTTCCTGCTTCTTCAATGCCCCTTCAAGAGACTTCAACTTGGAGTCTTTCCTCTTACTGCTTCAAGTCTTGCCATGCAAAGATTTCCTTTTCCTGAATTCTGCCTTCAGGACAGCAGTCTTCTGCTCTTCCATAGTGATTCGGCGAAGTTTGTTCAGCACTCTGCCTTGAAAAGCTGGTAGGAACTCGTCCCGCATAAGGACAAGCCCAGGATCCATGACAGCTTGACCATGCGGCGTAGGCCTCAGTCCCTCTGGGAAGCCTCCACCTTGATCTTCCTTGGCTTCTTGCATCATGGCCGGGGAGAAGCCGGCCAGACAGCCCCAGGATTGGTGTCAGTCCTGGCTGAGAGCACAGTAGAGTGAGCTAGCAGCACTTTGCAGAACAGCATCACCTGCTGGAGAGTGTAAGCTCCTCTGGTACAGAGACTGATGTGACTGTGGGGGAGGGGACATTAGCGTGTAAGCTCCTCTGGTACAGAGACTGATGTGACTGGCTTAGTGATCTTTGTACAGCACTGCGGTATATGTCAGAGCTATATAAATGTATAAAAATTATGTGTGAGTTTGGGGGGACATTAGAGTGTAAGCTCCTCTGGTGCAGAGACTGATGTGACTGGCTTAGTGATCTCTGTACAGCGCTGCGGTATATGTCAGAGCTATATAAATGTATTATAGTAATAATAGTGTGTGACTGTGGGGGAGGGGACATTAGAGTGTAAGCTCTTCTGGTACAGAGACTGATGTGACTGGCTTAGTGATCTCTGTACAGCACTGCGGTATATGTCAGAGCTATATAAATGTATAATAATAGTGTGTGAGTGTGGGGGGACATTAGAGTGTAAGCTCCTCTGATGCAGAGACTGATGTGACTGTGGGGGAGGGGACATTAGAGTGTAAACTCCTCTGGTGCAGAGGCTGATGTGACTGGCTCAGTGTTCTCTGTACAGCACTGCGGTATATGTCAGAGCTATATAAATGTATAATAATAGTGTGTGAGTGTGGGGCGACTTTAGAGTGTAAGCTCCTCTGGTACAGAGACTGATGTGACTGGCTTAGTGATCTCTGTACAACATTACGGTATATGTCAGAGCTATATAAATGTATAAAAATAGTGTGTGAGTGTGGGGACATTAGAGTGTAAGCTCCTCTGGTCAGAGACTGATGTGACTGGCTCAGTGATCTCTGT
Source organism: Staurois parvus (assembly GCF_062004578.1). Taxonomy (NCBI): domain Eukaryota; kingdom Metazoa; phylum Chordata; class Amphibia; order Anura; family Ranidae; genus Staurois; species Staurois parvus. Next base: position 2,560,369 of record NW_028318988.1, read on the forward strand.
ACAGCACTGCGGTATATGTCAGAGCTATATAAATGTATAATAATAGTGTGAGGGGACTTTAGAGTGTAAGCTCTTCTGGTGAAGAGGCTGATGTGACTGGGTTAGTGATCTTTGTACAGCGCTGCAGTATATGTCAGAGCTATATTAATGTATAATAATAGTGTGATTGGACTTTAGAGTGTAAGCTCTTCTGATGCCGAGGTTGATGTTACCGGCTTAGTGATCTCTGTACAGCACTGCGGTATATGTCAGAGCTATATAAATGTATAATAATAGTGTGTGAGTGTGGGGGGGGGGGCATTAGAGTGTAAGCTCCTCTGATGCAGAGGTTGATGTGAATATTGTGAAAGGAAAGAGGAGGCACAGACTGATCCCTGTCTCAGGGTCTTGGGCTAACAGTCTGGTAATTGTTGGATCTAGATCTTTGTGGAGCTGCATTTGTGAAAAGTTACACTAACGTTTTTTTCTCTACTGGAAGGTCAGCACGCACGTCCCTAAAATCCCCAAGCAGCCTCTGATGATTGAGCCTCCACTACTTCCTTTTCTGAGACAGTTTGGTCATGACAGTGACATCACAGAACATGTGATGTCATCCAGTCCTCTCCCTCCAATCAGAACTTCTCCAAAGAGAGATCAAGACTCCACCATGGGACAGAATCGAGAATCCAGCGGAATGCATGAGCCATCAGAGGAGGAGATGAATTTCAGCTCTGAACCAACCGTTGAGTCTGTCTTCATGACGCAGGTCAGTGCCGGATGTCTGAACTCTTACATGCCTACTAATGAAAGGTCTAATTTACACATTTTAATTTTCTTAGTTTTAGGTGCCAAAATTACAGAGTTATATTTAATATATGGAGCTAGAGGAGCTCTATATAGTGGTCTTCTGTATGCCAGACTGCAACCAGTATCCTTACTGAACCCCAATCAAAAGATACCACTTACAGGAAAAGTAGGTTGGAGAGAGTATTATGCCTGACCCTACAAACTGTCTCCTATCCTCTGGAAAATGAGTCATGATAGCTGTCAAAGGTTTAATAAAAATGTTATATAGTTAAATTGAATAAAAGAAGTAATCCAAGAGAGGACAATGTCAAATGTAACCAACCATAGCTTGTTTGCACCCTATTTATCATTGACAACTTACTCAGGGGAGGAGTTATACATTATACAGGTGGACGATCTGTTGGACCACCCGCACTGCACCAGCTCAGGCACCACCCAGGAGGAACAAGATTTGGAAATCAGCCAGAATCTAGAACATACAGAGATCCCAGAGAATTTCAGAGGCTATGAGGAGTTCTACGATGTGAAGACTGACCCTGATTTCATAGAACCAAATGGTGAGTTCACATTTGGATTGTCTCTGACGCACCTCGATCCTTCCCTCTGCCATGAAGCATGGACTGCTCTCACCATCAATGGGGGGGTTATGGTAACTCTCTGCTCACCTTTCTTTCTTTCAATACATTTTTACTGAAACATTTTCAGGTTACAGAACTGATGG